>NC_134353.1:848483472-848811103 GCF_048569485.1 Anomaloglossus baeobatrachus
AGCGTTGCCCCCTTAACAAATCAAATGCCTATACACTTGGCGCACAGGCGCTGTCCCTTATGACGGTGATCGCACCTCTCTGGACCTTACCGCGCATGCGCGGACCTTCCAGAATGGCGGCGCCCATCTGGCAGAACCATGGCTGCCGTCACCCGTACCGCTGTACGCCGATTCCCCGCCCGGACCTCGCGGCCACTGCACCCACAGGTGATCTTACTTATGACTGATTATCAAGCACATTTATACTTTGTTGTGGCAGGTATTTTGCACACACTTGTCCTGAGGAAGCTGCTGCTGCAGCGATACGCGTGGGTTTTTTGCCCACGGGATTTCTTTGATTCTCCCTCCCCTCTCCATTATCATTGAGCCTTGATTTTTCCCTCATGACTGACCCCCTGGTGGGTGATTTTTTCATCATGGATGGTTCCTCTGTAACACTATTGGTATAGTACTATCATTTATCTTGTTCCTGGCCAGGATCTATAGGGATCTATAGGGTTGCAACCTTTCCCATATTCATGCTTCTCCACCAGATATATTTTGGGTCTGCCATTTTATATAATAGAACTATATGCACGTCTTCTGTGTAATTGTAGTAAAATCCTTGTATGTACACTGTGAGATCATGTATCATGTTATATGCTTGTCTCTATGACTACATCATATTGGGTGTTTTTCAGTATACTCAATTATATATGTGCAGCACTGTACACTGTGGCCTTTTGTTGAGGGGCATGTCTCGTCTCTTTTTGCTTATTATATGATATTATGGCATACCATTATATTACTGTGAGTTGGTGGGGAGACTCATACCGTGCTATCTAGTGTGTTTTTCCATTTTAAATGATTTTATGTATTTTTGGCTACAATAAAGATTGCTTTTTACAATAATATTGGACTCTGCCTCCCATTTTGCAGTTCTTTTCTTCTAATACTGATTGTTCTTCACTGCATGGGTTAGCATTGAGCTCATTCTTATATTGTAATTAATTATATATGGGTTGTGCACCCCCCCCTCTTGCTTTTGCGGATGTCACACACAGCAACATCGCTAGCAACATCGCTGCTACGTCACAAAAGTTGTTCCTTAGCAGCAATGTTGCTAGCGATGTTGCTTAGTGTGACGTGACCTTAATGGGTGTGTTTATTGCTTGTTGGCTAGATTACCTGCCACCGTATATCAGAGGTTGCTAGAGCAAGTAATCAAGGAACAAGTAATGTATTTTCCAAACTGTAAGGCCCGTTTCACACGTCAGTGAAAAACAGTGACGTTTTCCACTGGCGTGTAAAACACGCACATGTCCCTGCGTGTGCCGTGATTCACGGCACACGTGGGTTGTCTAAGTGCAATCCGGGCTCCGTTCTCCGTGGCCCGTGATTGCACTTAGAAATCAACTCCCGCTCTCCATGGTGCTGATCGCTCCCGCGGTGCAGCATCCGGCCGGCGGTGACCCCTGCAGCAGCTGCTTCCGGGTCGGCTGTGTCGTGCATCATTAATATGCGTGACAGTAATGAGCCGGCTCAGAAGCAACAAGCTGCACGGGCTGCAGAGAGCGTCGCTGAAGCCGGGTGAGTAAAAATGTTTATTATTTTAAATGCACGTTTTTTTCTGGCACGTGTTTCACGGACCACACCACTGCGTGGTCCGTGGGACATCAGTGATGCCAGAAAAACATGGACATGTCTCCGTGCAGCAATCACGCACACGCAGGTACGCCGCACGGAGACACGTGCAGTGAAAAATCACTGATGTGTGAGCAGACCCATTCATTATAATGGGTCTGCGTAGGTCAGTGATTCTGGTACGTTTAAAAAAAAAGCACAAACGTCCCAGAATCACTGACGTGTGAAAGGGGCCTAAGGCACACCTAGGTTGAAGAGGCAGAAAATAGGAAAAAAAAATGAAGCAAAAAATGTGGTCATGATGCACTTATGGGGAAAATCAGCTGCTGATACTTACAGCGGTATTGCCCCCAATCCTGTACTAATATTCCCCACTCTGGGCCCCTTCTGGGTATACATGTACCTAATCTGGGTACATATGATCCCCATCCTGGCATACATGTCCCCATGATGGGATACCAGGAATACAGGGATATATGTGTCCATCCCTCCCCCATCATGGGCCCACCCAGGGATACAAGTTTCCCCCCTCCCCCCCCCCCCATCATGGGCCCACCCAGGGATACAAGTTTCCCCCCCTCATCATGGGCCCACCCAGGGATACAAGTTTCCCCCTCTCCACCCCCCCCCATCATGGGCCCACCCAGGGATACAAGTTTCCCACCCTCCTCCCCCCATCATGGACACAACCAGGGATACAAGTTTCCCCCCCCTCCCTGTCAAGGGCCCACCCAGGTATACATGTCCCCCCTATCATGGGCCCATTCAGGCATACATGCCGAAAATCAAGGCCCACCTAGGGATACATGTTCCCCATCATGGGCCCACCCAGGCATACATGCCCCATCCACTCCTCCGATACAAGGCGTTCTCTTGTGATGCTGGCAACAGAATTTGATTAATAGTGGACACATGTCATCGCCCCAGATGGTGCTGGAAGCCGGTGGCTAGGGCAGTCAGTGTATTCACTATTAAAATGAATATTCCTTGGCACTCAAGTCCAAAATCCCGCCCACCTCTTAGCACCAATATGAGTGCCAATAAGTGGGTGGGATTATGGGCTTGGGGAGCAGTGCATATTCTTTTCTTTAATAATGGGTACACATGTTCGCCCCAGAGGCCGGTTTCCTGCGGCGGTGACTTGGCTCCTGCCTCCTGTGACATGCTCAGTCGCCACCTCCCACAGCGAGCCAGGCACATCAGCACTATAAGATGCATCCCCCCACCCCTTCCCAAATTTGAAGAGGGAAAGTCTCTTATAGTCTGAAAAAAAAATACAGTCCTTGCAAGATCTTTGCTTTAGGTGTTGCTGTGCAGCCAGCTGGATATTGCCATTACACCTGTGCACCTATGATGCGGCAGAGGTAACGCTACCTCCGCTTACATCACAGGGGCGGAACACAGTTCAGATCATGAACGCGAGGGTGCCACTAGTCCAAAGCTGCTAATCTTAAAGAGGCAAGTGGGAAGCGGCGTGGAGGGATCGCTCCAGGAGAAAAGTTTAAACAACCCCTTTCAATATTTTTAGATGCCAAACACCACAACAATTTTTGGAGCAAAGTGAAGGGGTTTTATCACTAAGAACACGTATCATCTACAGTGAGATGATCATAGTCTCTGACCTGAAATAAACCAGAGAGAATCTTCAGAAATAACTAATCATAATTACCGGTGTACCAAGACAATAACCTGTCATTATGAAGCACAAGGGTAATTTATAAATGTGGAAATACTTTGCAGAGAAGACAATTGAATTGGACAATTTCAAGTCTCCAACTTCAGAAAGTATAGTAAGTGACGTAAAATGCAACGACTATTATTTAGGTTGATTACAACCTTTCAGCAATGACCGCAGAGTGCTTCTATCTAGATCCTTGACATCCACTTACCCAGATACACGGCCAATGCCGGTAATGAGACCTCCAGCTGGCACCTCTTCATTACCATACAACTGGTACCCGGCAAACTGGGAGAATTCCAGGAAAGGAGACCTGTGCCAAAAATAATCCTGTCAGTGATGGTCATCAGGTGGCTGAGACGGAGCTGTGATAGGCACGGCCCGCACACGAGTGCCGATAGGCACGGCCCGCACACGAGTGCCGACAGGCACGGCCCGCACACGAGTGCCGACAGGCACGGCCCGCACACGAGTGCCGACAGGCACGGCCCGCACACGAGTGCCGACAGGCACAGGCCGCACACGAGTGCCGACAGGCACAGGCCGCACACGAGTGCCGATAGGCACGGCCCGCACACGAGTGCCGATAGGCACAGGCCGCACACGAGTGCCGATAGGCACAGGCCGCACACGAGTGCTGATAGGCACAGCCCGCACACGAGTGCTGATAGATACAGCCCGCACACGAGTGGTGAGGACAATATTTTCCCATCTCATGCAGTGCCTGGTACATTTTGTGTGACTCGTCAGAGCTGATAACCCCAGAGGTAGCAGTGGAAGGCGACAACAGCCGAGTGTCAGTTTCAAAAGGCAGCAACCCTATGAAGATAATTATCATGGACAACCCCTTTAAAGCTTCATACCCAGGATCTATAAGTCTGTCGATTCTTTCCCTTGGTAGAAGTTTCCCTCTAGAGGTATGGAGTGTTCGGGCCTTTTCCCCTCCTCCTATAATAAAACCAAAAGCATCAGAAACCAATGAGAAAAGCAACATATATTGAACAGTGTTGTATCTACAGTAACCTGCAAAAAAAAAATAATAAAAAATAAAAATGTGCTTTGTTTAGGCTAAGTTGCTGAGATCCTTGTGCTTGCCCAATTTTCTGCTTGCAATACATCAGCAATAAACCAACGGATCACTTGTAACCTAATATATCCTCTTGGTGCTATCCTAAAAGGGGATGTCTGATCTTTGTAGTGAAACTCAGCGACATAGTTTGGATTCTCTGACATGAAAAAAACTGATGGCACATCCTAAGGCTAGTTTCACACTTGCATTATTTTCCTTCAGTCACAAGCCGAAGTTTTGGAAAACAGCGGAATCCGTTAACGTATTCCGCTGCTTTCCATAGACTTGTACGGACGGCGTATTGCGACTGATAGACCTGCGTTGCTTCCGCTGGCCGACGCTGCGCTGCTTCCGCCGGGCGGAACACAGCATATAACGTTTTTTGAGCGGCGGAATCCTTTATTTTTTCACTGCGCATGCTCATCTTTTTTTTTTTTTAAAAAATCAAAGAAACTTTGTTTTGTCTCTCGGTGGCCGGCTTTTGAGCGCGCTCAGCTGATCGCCCGGCAGGCGGCTTTTGAGAGCGCTCAGCTGATCGCCCGGCAGGCGGCTTTTGAGAGCGCTCAGCTGATCGCCCGGCAGGCGGCTTTTGAGAGTGCTCAGCTGATCGCCCGGCAGGCGGCTTTTGAGAGCGCTCAGCTGATCGCCCGGCAGCCAGCTTTTGAGAGCGCTCAGCTGATCGTTCACAATAGTCTGCCCCCGGTAAAACTGTAAAAAAGAAAAAAAAAAAAAAAAAGCAGATTCCGTTGTTTTGTACGATCCGTTGCGCCACTATGTGCAACATATCCATCACACATCGCAATGCAACGGATGCCGTTCAACGCAAGTGTGAAACTAGCCTAACAGACAAGTGTGAACAGGTGCATACTGCACATGAAATACTCTAAACAAATAAACAGCTGCACTCTGAAATGCCAAGGCCGCTTTCACAGTGTGTTCCTCACCATGTTCAGTGGTCCTGTTGGGGCTTTTGTCCGAACCCCTCACAAAACGGGTTTCGGACGTATGCACTGACAGGGCCACTGACTATAGTGGTGCAGTCGGAGTCACTGTGTGCTCTGTCGTGCACCATTTTCGGGAATAGATGCTTAGGGTATGTGCGCATGTTGCTTTTTACCTGCTTTTTACCTGCTTTTTTGCTGCTTTTTCTTCTGCGCTGTTTAATGCCAAAATGGATGTGTTCTTCTATTCAAGCAAAGTCTATGGGAATTTGGGTTTCTTGTTCACACTATGTTGTTCAAAATGCTGCCTTTTTGTGGCAGAACATTGGTCAAAAACTCAGCTTTGCAGTGCAAAACCCAAATGGCAAAAACAATTGACATGTTGCTTCTTTGAAAAGCTGAGTTTTTGACCAAAGTTCTGCCACAAAAAGGCAGCATTTTGAACAACATAGTGTGAACAAGAAACCCAAATTCCCATAGACTTTGCTTGAATAGAAGAACACATCCATTTTGGCATTAAACAGCGCAGAAGAAAAAGCAGCAAAAAAGCAGGTAAAAAGCAGCTAAAAAAGCAACGTGCGCACATACCCTTACTGTAGGCAGACACCCAGATGTAGTAGACTGTGTCTGGGTGACTGCCTCCAATGGGGGTATACTCGTACTCCCAAAAATGGTGCACAATACTGTAGTTAGATCTAATCCTTTATAACACACTATTCCTCTCTTTTCACTAAGTTTGAACTAAAGTTTCTAAGTGAAAGGTTTATATAAAGGTTAAGACTGCTGGGTAATGCATACAATAAAGCCATTCAGTGTGTATACAGCCAGACACGTGTACAGTGTCAGGGACACTGGGGGCCACTTACCAAGACTTATCCGCCCGGCTTTTTCCTGCAGCTCTGTTACTAATGCTTTCATTCTGTCATAGCTCTCCTAAAGAGAGAAATGAGAAGGTAACACCAGGAATGACATATCTAGTGTAATGCAGTATATCATCATTATTTAGTGAAAAGATTATTACACAAACACCATCTTGAGGAAATTTTTGTTATGTGTGGAGCTGGTCCTAAGGTATGTTCCCACAAATCAAACAGTTAAAGGGATTCTGTCAGCAGGCATTTGATGATTAATCAGAGAGTAGTATAATGTAGGGGAAAGACACAGATTCCCGGGCAGTGACACTTATGATGCTATGTGCTGTAGCTGCAATACAATGAGCAGGAGATTATCACTGTCAGACTAGGTCTCACATGGAGGCAAATCATGCGAAACTCCGCCCACACCAATGATTGGCAGCTTACTGTGTACAATGTCAGCAGGCTGCCAATCAGTGTTGTGGGAGGGGTTATACACAGCTCAGCATTCTGAGCACTGCTACAGCCACAACAATTTTATCCAAACAACACTAAGCAGTCCAGTAAGTGCCCATCTGCAACTATATCATGCTACTCTCATATTGCATAACAAAAACCTGCTGACAGATTCCTGTTAAGCCCCTATACACAGTAATGGAAAATGGCTGTGCATGGTCCGGTTTACATCACTTCAATGGCCTCCATTTGATGCATAAGGTTAGGGGTGTCTGATATATACCAAACGGAGGGCTGCAGCGTATCCCACTCTGCAGGTATACAGTGGTCCCACTGACCAAGTGTTACACATTCTTTTTTTTTTTTTTACTCCATGTAAAGTTTACTACATGAGAAGCAGACCAGTCCAACAAGCCAAAAGGGCACCGATTTGGCCTCTGTCTGTCGGAAAATTTAAACGCCTCTGGCAGGGCCAGTTCCAGGTTTTCGTGGGCCCTCGCCAAGAGTCCCAATTGGCCCCTTTAAAATGTACCACAATTCATTATTAGAATATAGAGGTTGTAGAGCTATAATAAAATTGTCACGCTGTACAAAAGCTAGTAAGACGTAGTACAGCGTAATCCCCACTAGGTGGCAGCAGAGTAGTGAAGGAGAGACAAAGAAACACTATAACGGAAAGGTAGCTGAAGTACAGTAGAGTAAATTCAGCAGGTAGTTAACAGGCAAACCACCAGGGGGCAATAGAGTAGTCAAACAGTCAGGGTCTAACCAGGAAAGTTGAGTCACTGCAAAGGGAGGATCAATATCAAAGTCAGAAAACAGAAACGAGTCAGAAGCCGCGAGATCAGGTATGCAGAGGGAAACACAAACAACAGACAGAAGCGGGAAGCCAGGAACTGGTACAGGCAGACGAATGGGGGAGGGTCAAAGTCAGGACACAGTAGCAGGGAGGAAGAACAGATCGAAAACACTCACCAGAGCCAGTATACAAGCTGCAAGGCAAAATATCACTGGCAGTGAGCCATAGATAGAGAGGAAATATATAGCGTCCTGGGATCCAGAACGAAGCAAGGGAAGTTAAAAGGAAACCTGTCCAGTTTTATGGCCTATAAGCTGCAGCCACCACCAGTGGGCTCTTATATACAGTATTCTAACATGCTGTATATCAGAGCGCAGGCCGCTGTGAGAACATAAAAAACACTTTATAATACTCACCTAAACCGGTCGCTGCGATGCTGCTTGGCACAGTGGGTGGCGGTGTTCTCCGGGACCGGCACCTCCTCCTCTCTCGGCCATCTTGCTCCTCCGTCTTCTGAAGCCTGAGTGCATGACGCGTCCACGTCAGACACACTCGCCGGCACTGAGGTCAGGGCTTCTTTGCCTACATCATGCTGCTCTCAGATGAGGTAGCAAAAACCTGCTGACAGATTCCCATTAAATAACAGTCCCCTGCGCCCCCTCTTATTCTAACCCTTCATCATCTTTTCCCAGCGTCGGTCTACAGCGATTTGTGACCTGCCGGCAGCTCCACGTTTTATTGAGTGCGACAGAGATAACAAATTAAGACATTTCAGAGAGCCGTGTTCTGGCTTTCATAGAGTTGTATTAAGTGCTTGTGGCACAACTTCTGTCTTCCATATAGTCAAAAGGTAGTCACAAAATAGCGCTGCAGGAACAGAGCGACAAAGAAAAAGCATGAACTGCAAGAGGTCGAGTATAAGACCAGGGTCAGGGGACTTAAGGGGGCTTTACACGCTATGATATCGTTAATGTTTTATTGTCGGGGTCACGTTGTTAATGATGCACATCCTGCGCCATTAACGATATCGCAGCGTGTGACACTTACCAGCGACCTTAAGCGACCTCAAAAATGGTGAAAATCGTTCAACATGGAGAGGTCGTCCCAAAACCAAAAATCGGTAATGGTTGATTATTGATGTAGTTCGTCGCTCCTGCGGCACCACACATCGCTATGTGTGACACCGCAGGAGCGAGGAACGTCTCCTACCTGCCGCCGGCCGCAATGCGGATGGAAGGAGGTGGGCGGGATGTTACGTCCCGCTCATCTCTTCCCCTCCGCTTTGATTGGGCGGCCGCTTAGTGACGTCGCCGTGATGCCGAAGTCCCTCCCCCTTGAGGGAGGGATTGTTCGGTAGTCACAGCGACGACGACGACCAGGTAAGTGCGTGTGACGCTGCCGTAGCGATAATGTTTGCTGCGGCAGCGATTACATAATATCACATGCACGACGGGGGCGAGTGCTTACACGCTCCATATCGCTAGCAATTGCTAGCGATGTCGTAGCGTGTAAAGCCTGCTTTAGACTTAAAAAGCCACTATAGCACTGGAAAAAAAAAACCAACAAAAAACAGAGTGGTGCTTTAAAGAAAAAGAGAATTTTGTTTACTTACCGTAAATTCTTTTTCTTATAGTTCCGTATTGGGAGACCCAGACATTGGGTGTTTAGCTTCTACCTCCGGAGGACATACAAAGTACTACACTTAAAAGTGTAGCTCCTCCCCCTGAGCCTATACACCCCTGGTGAGCAGACCCAGCCAGTTTAGTGCAAAAGCTGAAGGAGAATAGCCACCCACAAGTAGAACAGAGCAAAAGCCGGAACAACCGGAGACTCTGTCCACGACAACAGCCGGTGATAACACGCGGAACAAGAAAATTGCCAACAGGCAACAGGGAGGGTGCTGGGTCTCCCAATACGGAACTATAAGAAAAAGAATTTACGGTAAGTAAACAAAATTCTCTTTTTCTTTATAGTTCCTTTGGGAGACCCAGACCATGGGACTTTCCAAAGCTGTCCCTGGGTGGGAATAAACAGAAAAACTAAGAAGTAGGCGGAGCCTAACTTCACAAGTGGGCGACAGCCGCCTGAAGGATGCGTCTGCCCAAGCTCGCATCTGCCGAAGCATGAGCATGCACTTGGTAGTGCTTCGAAAAGGTATGCAGGCTAGTCCAAGTGGCAGCCTGACAGACCTGCTGAGCCGTAGCCTGGTGCCTAAAAGCCCAAGAGGCACCGACAGCTCTGGTTGAATGTGCCTTGATCCCCGGCGGGGGAGGCACCTGAGTACTCTGGTAGGCGTCCGAAATGGTCGATCTAATCCAACGGGCTAAGGTCGGCTTAGAAGCAGAGAGGCCCTTGCGCCGACCTGTGGTTAGCACAAAAAGAGAAGTGCACCGCCTAAGTGCAGCGGTGCGAGACACATAGATCCGGAGAGCACGCACCAGATCCAGAGTATGCAGCGCTTTTTCAAAGCGATGAACAGAAGCCGGACAAAAGGAAGGTAGGGTAATGTCCTGGTTAAGGTGGAAAGGAGAGACCACCTTAGGAAGAAAGTCCGGAGTCGGACGGAGAACCACCTTGTCCTGATGAAAAACCAAAAAAGGTGACTCCGAAGAGAGCGCAGCCAAATCAGAGACTCTCCTGAGGGAAGTAATGGCCACCAGAAAGGCCACTTTCTGTGAAAGACGATACAAGGAAACTTCCCTAAGAGGCTCAAAGGGGGGTTTCTGCAAAACCGTGAGAACTAAATTAGGGTCCCAGGGATCCAAGGGCCGCCGGTAAGGCGGAATGATGTGAGACGCGCCTTGCATGAAGGTGCGGACCTGAGCCAGCTGAGCGAGACGCCGCTGGAACAGAACTGACAGAGCTGAGACTTGTCCCTTGAGAGAGTTGAGGGACAGTCCTAGCTGCAGACCGGACTGTAGAAAGGACAGAAGGGTCGGCAAGGAGAATGGCCAAGGAGGATGGTCAGTAGAGCGACACCAGGACAGGAAAATTTTCCAAGTCCTGTGATAGATCTTAGCGGAGGAAGACTTACGGGCCCGAGTCATAGTGGAGATGACTTCAGGAGGGATACCAGAAGCCGTCAAGATCCAGGACTCAAGAGCCACGCCGTCAATTTGAGAGCCGCAGAATTCAGGCGGAAAAACGGAAATTGTGAGAGTAGGTCTGGACGGTCCGGGAGATGCCACGGCATCTCTACGGACAGATGGAGCAGGTCTGGATACCAAGCTCGCCTGGGCCAGTCCGGTGCAATGAGGATGACTCGACAGCCCTCCATTCTGATCTTGCACAGAACTCTGGGCAAGAGAGCTAGAGGGGAAAACACGTAGGACAGACAAAACTGGGACCAGTCTTGAACCAGTGCGTCCGCAGCGAATGCCTGAGGGTCGTGGGAGCGAGCCACGTAAACGGGAACCTTGTTGTTGTGACGGGATGCCATTAGGTCCACGTCCGGAGTGCCCCATTTGCGGCAGATTGACTGAAACACTGCCGGGTGCAGGGACCACTCGCCACCGTCCACGGTTTGACGGCTGAGATAATCTGCCTCCCAGTTTTCCACGCCTGGGATGTGGACTGCGGATATGGTGGACTTGGAGTCCTCCGCCCATTGAAGGATGCGTTGGACCTCCAACATTGCCAGGCGGCTGCGTGTCCCGCCTTGGTGATTGATGTAGGCAACCGCTGTCGCGTTGTCTGACTGCCCGCCAACAGGTGGTGAAAAGCTAGGAGAGCTAGAAGCACGGCTCTGGTTTCCAGCACATTGATTGAAAGGGCTGACTCGGACGGAGTCCAAGTGCCCTGCGCTCTGTGGTGGAGATATACCGCTCCCCAGCCGGATAGACTGGCATCCGTGGTGAGAATCACCCAGGACGGGGCCAGGAAGGAGCGCCCCTGGGACAGGGAGAGAGGCCGAAGCCACCACTGAAGAGAGCTCCTGGTTTGTGGCGACAGAGCCACTAACCTGTGTAAGGAGGAAGGCCGCTTGTCCCAACAGCGGAGAATATCCAGCTGCAGGGGACGCAGATGGAACTGGGCAAAGGGAACAGCCTCCATGGACGCCACCATTTGACCCAGCACCTGCATCAGATGCCTGAGGGTATAACGGCGGGGCCTCAGCAGAGAGCGCACCGCTAGCTGGAGGGACTGCTGTTTGACTAAGGGCAACTTCACAAGTGCCGTCAAGGTCTCGAACTGCATCCCTAGGTACGTGAGACTCTGGGTCGGAGTCAGAGTGGATTTGGGCAGATTGACCAGCCACCCGAATTGGGCTAGAGTGGCGAGAGTGAGTGAGACACTCCGCTGACAGTCTGTGCTGGATGAAGCCTTGACTAGAAGGTCGTCCAGGTAAGGAATCACTGCCAACCCCTGGAGGTGCAGAACTGCAATCACTGCTGCCATGACCTTGGTGAATACCCGAGGGGCCGTGGCCAACCCGAAGGGGAGAGCCACGAATTGGAAGTGATCTTCTCCTACTGCAAAACGTAGCCAACGCTGGTGTGAAACTGCAATTGGCACATGCAGATAGGCATCTCTGATGTCGATGGATGCCAGGAAATCCCCTTGGGACATAGAGGCAATGACTGATCGCAGAGACTCCATGCGAAAGCGCCACACCTGAACATGCTTGTTGAGAAGCTTCAGATCCAGGATGGGCCGGAAGGTACCGTCCTTTTTGGGGACTAGGAAGAGATGAGTAGAAACCTCTGAACCGTTCCCGGGCGGGAACGGGTACAATTACTCCACTGGCCTGTAAGGCTGCCACGGCCTGTGAGAAGGCGGCGGCCTTGGAGCAGGGGGGAGTTGAGAGAAAAAAAATCTGTTTGGCGGACTGGAAGAGAATTCTATCCTGTAGCCGTGGGAGATGATATCTCTCACCCACTGATCGGAGACGTGTTGAAACCAAGCGTCACCAAAGTGGGAGAGCCTGCCACCGACTAAGGACGTTGCTGGAGTGGGCAGATAGTCAAGAGGAGGCTGCCTTAGTGGCAGCAGCTCCTGCGGACGCGCTTTTGGGCACCAGTTGGATTTCTGGTCCTTGGCTGAGTTAGCGGACGAGGCCGAGGACTTAGAGGACGACCAGTTGGAGGAACGAAAGGAGCGAAACCTCGACTGGTTCCTGCCCTGGGCAGGTTTCCTGGCTTTAGTTTGGGGCATGGAAGTACTCTTCCCGCCAGTAGCTTCCTTAATAATTTCATCCAGCTGTTCTCCGCACAGCCGGGACCCAGCAAAAGGGAGCCCAGCAAGGTACTTCTTTGAAGAAGCATCTGCCTTCCACTCTCGAAGCCACAAGATTCTGCTTGATAGCGAGGGAATTAGCCGAAGCCACCGCAGTGCGGTGAGAAGCCTCCAGCATGGCAGACATGGCATAGGATGAAAAGGCCGAAGCTTGGGAAGTTAAGGCATCCATTTCGGGCATAGATTCCCTGGTGAGGGAATGCATCTCCTCTAGAGAAGCAGAGATGGCCTTGAGAGCCCACACTGCTGCAAAAGTCGGAGAAAACGCGGCCCCCGCCGCTTCATACACAGATTTGGCCAGAAGGTCAATCTGGCGGTTAGTGGAATCCTTAAGGGAAGTGCCATCAGCCACCGACACAACGGTCTGGGCTGCGAGCCTAGACACCGGAGGGTCTACCTTTGGGGACTGAGCCCACTCCTTGACCACCTCAGGTGGAAAGGGAAAACGGTCATCAGTACCACGCTTTGGGAAGCGCTTGTCAGGACAGGCCCTGGGCTTGGTCACAGCGGCCTGAAAACTGGAGTGGTTAAAGAACACACTCTTTGCTCTCTTAGGCGAGGTAAACTGGTGCTTTTCTGCTAGAGAGGGTTGCTCCTCTGATACTGGCGGATTGAGATCCAGTACAGAATTAATAGAAGCAATCAAGTCACTAAGATCTGAGTCACTTTCGGACAGATCAATGGGGCACATGGAGTTAGCCTCCGAGCCCCCTGTAAAGGCATCCTCCTCATCCTGCGAGTCAGCTCTGGAATCAGAGCCACGGGAGGAGGAGGGAGAGGGAACCCTTCGTCTCTTCTTAGGAGGACGGGGTCTGGGCCCTGATTATGAATCCTCTGTGAGCTCCGGTCCTGAGGGACCCCTAGCAGCAGAGGCACCCTGAGAAGGGGGCTGATGCATATTCATCAACGTCCTGGACAGAAATCCCATGGACTCAGCAAAAGACTGGGAGATAGACCTAGAAAAGGATTCTACCCAAGCCGGGGGTTCAGCCACAGGAGCAGGAGCAGCCTGAGAAACCACTGGGGGTGAGACTCCAGGCTGTGGCACCGCCAAGTTAGAGCAGGCATCACAATGTGGGAAGTTGCTCGGTTCAGGCAGCAGGAGCTTACATGCAGTGCATACAGCATAAAGCTTTGGGGCCTTGCTCCTCGTGTGAGACATGCTGCTGGAGTGGGGGCTCTGCCAGAGAATGAACCCCAGAGAGTATATACAGGGGTCCACAACCGGAGACCGGTTGTGGCTTACCAGACCGCTGGAGCGGTGTTGTGTGCCCTCCAGATCCCGAAGCCCGGACCCCCAAGCACAGCACCTCAGCAGAGATGCTGCAGACCAGCGCTGCAATGACTGATCGCAGAGAGAACGCTGAGAAAATGGCCGCCGGAGCGAAGAGAGGGCGCGGGACCTGCTTGAGGAGCGGGATCTGGAGGGCCATAGAGACCTACAGGAGAGGGGACACACACTGCAGTGGGGAGTGTCCCTCCCCTATACAGAACGGCCGCCGGGAGGAGCCGAGCCTGTCCCTCTGCATGAGTGACATGCGAGGGCAGTGAAACAGAAACTAGGCCTCCGGCGAAGCCGGGGCCTAAATTTGAGCGGCGCGGCCGACGTGCAGGCACCATCGGCGCGGTTCTCAGGCGACAGCTAGAGAACCCGCCGGAAATGTCAGTAAACACAATAAGCACACTCTCCCCCAACAATAAAGTACAGGGACCCCGAAATCTAAACGTCTCAGGTACTTAGCTTGCTGAGACGCAGGGCCAAGTCCCTGGGGATGAGTGCTCTGGTCCAGCAGGGTCATGAAGGGCTGCGGATGGAGACCGGTCTCCTGTCAAGAATGGAGACCGTGCTGGCTCCCACTTCAAGCCAGAGCCCAGGAGGGATGGTGAAGGAGCACGGCATGTAAGGCTCCAGCCTAGGAATCGACCTTACAACACCGCCGACACAGTGGGGTGAGAAGGGACATGCCGGGGGTCCAGACGTGGACCCCACTCTTCAATCTCGTTCCAAAAGGAAAAAAATCAGATGAGAATGCATGTGTGGATGTATGCCTCCTGAACACAAAGCGATAAACTGGCTGGGTCTGCTCACCAGGGGGTGTATAAGCTCAGGGGGAGGAGCTACACTTTTAAGTGTAGTACTTTGTGTGTCCTCCGGAGGTAGAAGCTAAACACCCATGGTCTGGGTCTCCCAAAGGAACGATAAAGAAAATATTAATATAATACCCTGTTTCCCCGAAAATAAGACACCGTTTAATATTTTTTGTGCCCCAAATAAAGTACTAGGTCTTATTTTCGGGGAGACATGGTTTGGGTTAAGTTTACCCCTTAAAAAAAATGCAGATTCCCCTTCCCAGGATCGTCATACTTACCTGACCCCGGGCATCTGTGTGGCTCCAAGGTCCTTCTGCGATCCTCGGCGGGTGCTCCCAGCAGGTATGGGTACTTTCACACTTGCGTTCAGCGGAGTCCGTCACTATGGAGAATAGCGCAGTCCGTTAACGCACTGCTCTATTCTCCATAGACTTGTATGGACAACGCTCTGTAACGCAAGTGTCAGCGTTGCATCCGTTGGATGACGCAGCGTCGTTATTTTGACGCTGCGTCGGGCGGAAGAAACGCAGCATGTAACGTTTTTTTGAGCAGCGCAATCCGTAGGATTTCACTGCGCATGCTCTTTTATTTTTTTAAATCACAAACTTTATTTTGTCTCTCGGTGGCCGAACGTTCAGCTGAGCGACCGGCCGCCGGCATGTGAGAGCGCTTAGCTGAGCGACCGGCCGCCGGCATGTGAGAGTGCTCAGCTGATCGTTCACAATAGTCTGCTGCCGGTAAAACTGTAAAGAAGAAAAACAAAAAAAGAAAAAAAAAAGAAAATAATAAAAAAAAAAAGCTTTCTGTTGTTTTGTACGATCCGTAGCATCCGTTGTGCCATTATATGCAACGCATCCGTTTCACAACGCAATGATACGGAAGTTGTCCAACGCAAGTGTGAAAGTAGCCTATGCTGCACGTCGTCCTCCCCTGCTTCTGGCCAAGACACACATCAGATCACACATGCGCGCACACACACTCACACATCACATATCGCACATGCACACACTCACCACATCCAGTGATACCACTTGCTTCCGGCCAGGGGGAACTCTCTGCTCTCTTGTCTCTATGATGTGTTCCTCCCGCAGACCCTGGAAGTCCCACTGCACAAGTCCTTAAGCCATGGAGAAGCAAGCGATATCGCTGGATGTGAGGAGTGTGTGTGTGTGTGTGTGTGTGTGTGTTCCGCCACAGATCCTTCATGCATTCCACTACTCCGGCGTCTGGTGAGTATGATCGCGGGTTCTTCTCTCTTCTTTCTGCTCTCTTTTGGGGGTATCCGCTGTCTATAATGAAGTGTCCTGCAGTATTAACTTTTTTAGCTGCGTGGACACTTCATTATTGAACCGCGCGCCACTAGGGCTTATTTTTTTGGGGTGTCATTTAGGCCTTGCAGAAAACTCCTGTTAGGTCTTCTTTTCAGGGAAACACGGTATGTAGTCTGGTTGTCTGGGCATAGGCATTCGATGATCTATCTATAGCCCCCACTGATCAGCTGGGTGGGGGGGATTTAGTGGTGGATGAAAAGTAAACACTTTGAACAGAGCTGCTTTATTCAAGTATAGCGCCAGACGCCGACTAATGCAACACAGCTTCTATGCAAAAGAATATGCGCTGTTCTCCAATACACAGCAGCGGCTGCGGCACTGACTGGAGCTGCACTCAGCAATTCAGTCCAAGGCGTGTACATCTCTCCACTGCAAAATAGAAGATCGGTGGGGATATCGGACCCCACACATCTGCTATTGATGACCAATCCTGTAGAATAACTATACCCGGACAACCCCCTCTAAGGCCTCTTTCACACATCTGAAAACCACACATTTTTCACGGATGTGTAAAAGGTGCGCATTGCCCTCAGTGTGCGTGTTTTTGGCACATGTGTGTTCTCCGTGTGATATTTGCAATAATACACAAAGAACAGGAACTTTCTGCTCACCTGTCCCTGCTGTCCGTGGTGCTGAGCTACGGTCTCCAGCCCTGCCGACTTCCCACTGCTGCTGCTTACGGTCATCGGTGCAGTGAATATGTGATGAGCATAATGAGCGGGGGTCAGAAGCAAGTGACAGCAGCAGAGACAGCAGGGCTGGAGAAGGTGAGTATAGAAATTCATTTTATTTCACAGGCACGTGTGTTTTCTCCAGTGCATGTCACACGAATCACATCTGTGCAGTCCGTGTGACACCTGTGCTGCCGGAGAAAAACGGACATGTCTACTTGTGGAGCACACGGTCCATGGCAAAACACGCACGTGTGCGCAGACCCAGTGATTTTAATGGGTCTACGTGTGCCCGTGTTTCCGGTACGTGTGAAAACGGACCAAACACATACCGGAGACACGGACGCGTGAAGGAAGCCTAAAGTAAAGTACATTTATAGAGGTCATACTATGAAATATGTAGAAAGCAGCAGCAAAAGTGACAGTCATCAGCTGCGCGATTCTGTACCTCATTGTTATTGAGCTCAATGTCACCTCAATTGCTGAAGGTGACAGCCCCCTGTCACCAGTGCTGCCTATGCAGAGCGCAGCATCGAGATCAGTCATCTACTGCTGCGCTCCAGAGACACCAGCAGCAGCTACTGGATGACAAAGCCGCAATCACAGTGCCGCTCACCCCGGGAGACAAAGCGGCTCTGCTCAGTGGGGTCTCCAGCCACAGATCATCAGAAGGTGGGGTCCCCAGAAATTGTCACTGATGGATCCTGCATATGGCGGTGTGCCTGTACCCCAACCCGTCTATGCCTCTACCAAGGGCATCAATGATTAAAACAGAGGGCGTCCCCAGACCTATGTGTATAGGCAAGGACACACATATATACATACACACACACTCCTATGTGTATATACATTATACCCCACAGAGCTGAGGCATGGGGACACCAGGGATCTGTACACACCCCCTGCAGGCACACAGCTGACATGCTGGGAGTTGTAGTCCCACAGGCCGCCCATGGTCTGACCGTTGTCCCTTGCCCGGTATATTAAGGGTGCCGTTAGTCGGAGTGACCCTGACCCAGTGACAGGCCTACCTGGTAAGCCGGGGAGCTGCAGTCTGGCCTGGAGCCGACCGTGGCCACCTTGTCTCCGTGGTAGAGACGCCGGAGAGAGCCCATGGAGCGGCCTCTCAGGAGAGCCCACCGGGGCCACATTGCGTGCAGCATGTACGCGGGTCACACGGGACCGGCACCACCATACAGCCCCGGCCTGCGCTCCCTGACCGGGCCAGTGCTCACAGAGGACGCCACTCCCCCCCACATGACATGCCGCCATGTGACTGGCCGGAGCGCAGCACACACCCACTGCCAGCGCCAACCACACCGGCCTAGCCTCGCCCCCTGCCGCCTCCGTGTTCTCGGTCCAGGGCGCACACAGGACGGCACTGATGTACAGGTGCACGGGCGCCTTTTATATAATACCAGAAGCAACCAATAAGATCTCTCCTTTCATTCCTGACCCAGTATGAGAAAGTGAAAATGTAAGGCTCATTCACACAACCGTTCTGTTTTTGCGGTCCTCAAAAACCGGTCCTGTTTTTCCACGGATGTATCCGTGTGAGGCTAAGTTCACACATCCTGTGTTTTGCATCAGTCACAATCCGTAGCCTTGAGGAATTACGGAATCCTGCAAAATATTTTGCAGGAATCCTGTATTTCCCCATAGACTTCTATTAGTGACGGATTGCGACTGATGACCCTGCGTTGCATCCGCTGCGTCGCGGTCCGTCGTTTTTGACTGACCGCCGAGCAGGGAGCAACGCAGAATGTAACGTTTTTCGGGCCGTCAAAATTAACGCGCCGCGCAGGAATCCGTCGCCATCCGTCAAGCTTGTAATGCATGTCTATGGTGCTGGATTCCGTCGTAATCCGTCTTACAACGGAATCCAGCGCAGGATTCCGTCATGCTCTACTGAGCATGCCCAGCATGCTTGGCACGCCCACTGGGCTGTCCCAAACACAAACGGATCATGACTGATCCGTCAAAAAACGGACGCACAGCGGATGTAACGGACGCAACTGATCCGTTTTTTCACAGGATTCCTGTGAAAGGAATCCTGTGAAAAACACATCAGTTGCATCAGTTGACATCTAAAAAACAACTGATCCGTTGCTGACGGACCTGACGGATTGAAAACAACTGAAGTGTGAACTTAGCCTGAGTCTTGTGACAACTGCACCCATTCCGTATACGGTCCGTGTGACATCTGTGTGACTCCCGTCTTTTTTTGTGGACCGCAAAAATAAAACAGGAGAGTTACATGCAGTGCAGGGTATCTGGTCAAATGCTGGTCCCCATATAAAGTCTATGGGTAACAGAATCTGGCGCAAAGGGGTAGAAGCAAGCGCTACATACTCACCGATCACTGGGAAGGCTCACACTGCTCCCGCAGCCGCTCATTAGGCTCATACATATTCACTCCTCCTCCCCCGTTTGTGATTGGTTACAGTCAGACGCACCCCCACGCTGAGTGACAGCTGTCTCACTGCAACCAATCATAGCCCCCGGTGGGCGAGACTATATTGTACAGTACAATAAATAGATTAATTAAAACAAAACAGCACACAATCCCCCCCCCTCCCCCCAATTTTGATACCAGCCAAGATGAAGTTACACAGCTGAGGGCTGGTATTCTCAGACTGGGGAGGACCACGCTATTGGGATCCCCGCAGCCTAAAAATATCAGCCAGCAGCCGCCCAGAATTGCCGCATCCATTAGATGTTACAGTCCCAGGACTTTACCTGGCTCATCCCGAATGCCCTGGTGCGGTGGCAAACAGGGTAATATATGGGGTTGATACCAGCTGTGTAATGTCACGGCATCTATCAGATAACCAACATCACTAACTCAGTCAGTAATACAAAAAAAAATACATGACAAACAAATTTTTAGTTGAAAAAAAACACTCCCCAACACATTCCCTCCTTCACCGATTTATTGGAAAGAAAAAACAAATCCGATTCCAGCATAATCCAATAAGGGGGTCCCACGACGATCCATACCATAGTCACTGTCCCAGTCAATTAAGAACAGAATGTTCCCCACTGACAGAGAGCAATGCAGTGTCCTGAGCTAACATCAATAGGTCAGCCCAGGTCACTGCAGGGGAAGAGGAGCGCTGACTTCAGGAGGTTAGCGAGGTACATTACCTGCGGTAATGAAGTCCGCTACATTCCTGACATCAGCGCTCGTCACTGACATCCATTGTCCGCCGCGTGCACAAGCGAAGTCTCGTCTGATTCTGTGACATCATCGCTAGTCACAGTCTCGGGCCGCTCACGAGGCATGATGTGAGTACGCTGCGGGCAAAGAAGTCAGTGACAAGCGCTGTCATCAGGAGTGCAGCAGACTTCATCATAGCAGGTAATGAACTTTGATAACCTCTAATGTCGGCACTCGTCATCCCGCAGCTGCTGACCCTGCAGTGCGGGCAGATGCCGACACACTGCAGTGTAAGCAGCTACGAGGCTGGTGTGGGAGCGGGACACTGACTGCACGGGCACCCGACTGATGTCACACAGAAGTGCTTCCGTGTTGCTTCCGGGGATTTTGCGGACCCATTGACTTGTATTGAGTCACGGTCCGTTATTACAGAACAGAATAGGACATGTTCCTGTCAGGTTTCCAGGTTTTCCAGTTCTCTTTTGATTGCCCTTGCCCTCGGTTAACATGGAGGTTACCGTTCTGTTGCCCTACTTCCTGTCCAGCTGCTTAAAAGGCCGCCTCTAAGTCCAGTCCAGTGCCTGAGTATACTGCCTGCTGTGTGCTCCTGCTGTGTTGCTGCTTATTCCTGATTGCCTCTGGATTCCCCTAAAAGACTACCTACCGATTGACTCTGGACTGTACCCGGCTCTTCAAGGCTGTGCCCGGATTCTGTTTACCATCTTCGGTCAGCACTCCGCCTGGTTCTCTATTGGTTCGTAACCATTCTGGACAAACATTTCCCGTATGGACACTCATTGACTTTACCGCTTGCTCCTTATCCCGGCTGCTGCGCACTTAGGCCTTCCGGGGTAGATTGCCAGACAGTCCCTGTATAGGGGTTCGCTCTGGTGGTCTCCCTGGGGGAGTCCGGTGCGTGGTCCCGGGAATTCCCTCCGCGTCGATTCCGGAAAGTATTGCATGTGTTATTGTGTTGCTGTGTTGTTCTGTATCTACCGTGGTTGCATACTATAAAACATCTTGTACCCGGAACTCGTCTCTGATTGTCATTGCCCTACGCTATCGAAATCCTCAGAACATAGAATAAGTATTACAGTTCCATAATAACGGAGCGGACATACGGCATCCGATGTGTTTTTTTTTTTGTAGGATCGGATGCACATGGAAGTGCTACCGTATACCATCCGATCCTACACAAAAGACATTGAAAAGATGGTCCTGTCAGTAGGTCCGTAAAAAAACAGGAACTAAACAGGACAGACGGAATGGTCTTCTGAATGAGCCCTAAATCTGATTGGCTATTATTGATGGAAACTACTGTAGACAGGTCCATAGTAACCAATTAAATTGCCGCTTACATTTCTCACCTGAACCAAAAAAAACTGTGAGGCTGAATCTAATTTGCTGTTATGGAAAACTTTCTCCATTTTTCTCTGCTCAGGTCTTCACACACGGTTTTTTTTATGCGATTCTTTTCTGCCTAAAAAACGTCCCTATACAAAAACCCACACAAAATCATTATTGTACAGTGACTTTTTTAGATGTGTATAGCACTTTTTCTGCGTCATAGAAGCAGAGAATGGTAGAGTTGGAAGAGACCTTCCCGGTCATCTACTCACAGCAGGATTCATTACTGGACATCATCCCACACAGATGTCTGTCCTGTGTCTTTTTGAAGATTTCCATTGGAGGGCAATTCGCTACCTCTTGTAGCCTGTTCCACTCATTGATCATGCTCACTGTGAAAAAGTGTTTTCTAATACAGTGTTTCCCCAAAAATAAGACACTGTCTTATATATATATTTTTTGCCCCAAAAATGCACTAGGGCTTATTGTAGGGGCAGGGCTTATTCCCAGGGAAACACGGTTGGGGGAAACTTTACCCACACCCAAAAAAGCAGATTCCCCCTTCCCAGGAGAATCATACTTACCAGACCCCGGGCATCTGCGTGGCTCCCAAGTACTCCTGTAGTCTTCAGTGGGCGCTTTCAGCAGGTATGCTGCATGCCGTCCTCCCCGGCTTATGGCCGACACCCACATAGACCAGATCCGCACATAGCATCCGGCCGGCAGAGGATTCAGGGACGCAGTGCAGTGGAACGCATAGAGGACCTGCGACAGAATGCATTGATTCATTCCACCACAGATCTTCACACTGCACTGCACTGCGTTCCATGTTCCTCTGCTGGCCAGAAGCAATCGGAATCCCTGGATGTGTGTGTATGTGTATGTGTATGTGTGTGTGTGTGTGTGTGTGTGTGTGTGTTCCACTGCAGGGTCTTCTTTCCCCTCTCTTTTGGAGGTGTCTGCTTTCTATAATGAAGTGTCCTGTAGTATTCTTTAAAGGGAACCTGTCAGGTGCAATATGCACCCAAAACCACGAGCAGTTCTGAGTGCATATTGCTAATCCCTGCCTAACCGTCCCTGTATACACTAGCATAGATAAAGAGATCTTTAGAAAACATATTTCTAAAGATTTTATTTTATGCTAATGAGCGCGGGGACTAGTCCCAAGGGCGTTATATCCCCCAACTAGCCGCCCTCTTAGCATGTTAGCACGCCCACAGGGGCATACTAACATGCTTTTCAATTTAGCATCACCAGCAGTGATGCGCGTATCTGTGTTCGCGCTTCTGAATGCCATTCACTTCCGGTCATGCACAGTAGAAAGCCGGGTGTACGCGTCCCAGCTTCAGACAGGTCTACTGCACATGCTTGGCACCACTGATGATGCTGCATTGAATAGCATGTTAGTATGTCCCTGTGAGCGTACTAACATGCTAAGAGGGCGGCTATTTGGGGGATATAACACCCTTAGGACTAGCATATGATAAAAGAGCTTTAGAAATACTTTTTCTAAAGATCCCTTTATCTATGCTAGTGTATACAGGGACAGTTAAGCAGGGATTAGCAATATGCACCCAAAACTGCTTGTGGGTCTGGGTGCATATTGCACCTGACAGGTTCCCTTTAACTTTTTTAGCTGCATGTACACTTCATTATTGAACCACGACTAGGGCTTATTTTCTGGGCAGGGCTTATATTTAAGCTTTACGCCGAAAATTTCTGCTAGGGCTTATTTTCGGCAAAACACAGCATCTAATCTGTGTCTCCTTCCAGTGAGTTTTATCCCAATGCTTCTAGTCTTTCCTTGTGCAAATGAGAATAGTGCTGATCCTTCTACAGTGTGACAGCCCTTGAGATATTTGTATATAGCTATTAAGTCTCTTGTCATTCTTCTTTTTGCAAGCTAAACATTCCCAGATCCTGTAACCATTCCTAATAGGGCATGGTTTGTAGACCGTTCACCATTCTGGTTGCTCTTCTCTGAACTTGCTCCAGTTTCTTTATGTCTTTTTTTAAAATATAGTGCCCAGAACTGGACACAGTATTCTAGATGACGTCTGACTAAGGAAGACTAATGCAATCATTACTTCACGTGATCTAGATTAGGCTTCTGTTAATATATACCAGAACACTGTTTGCCTTTTTTGCTGCTGCATCACTCTGTTGACTCATGTTCGGTCTGTGATCTATTAGTATACCCAAGTCTTTTTCACACGTGCGGTTGCTTAGCCCTAATCCTCCCATTCTGTATATGCTTTTTTTTCATTTTTCTTGCCCAGATGTAGGAGTTTGCATATCTACCTGTTAAAAACCATTGCTACTGCCCGCTATTCCAGTTTGTTTAGATCTTTTTGAATCCTCTCTCTTTTTTATAGTATTAGCTATCCCTCCTAGCAAGGTGTCAGCAGCAAATTTAATCAGTTTACCCTCAATTCCTTCATCTAAATCATTGATAAAGATGTTCTACAACACAGGGCCCAGGACAGAGCACTGTGAAACCTCACTTGAGATATTCTTCCAACTGGATGTGCAGCCGTTTATAACCAGTTTTTGGGTTCAATCACCATGCCAGTTCTGAATCTACCTAACAGTTGCCTTGACCAATCCATACTTGATAATTTTTTCCAAAAAGGATGGTATGAGATACTTTGTCAACTGCTTTGCTGAAGTCAAAATATACTGCATTTCCCTGATCCACCCAGTCAGTGATTCTCTGTCATAGAAGGAAATTAAGTTAGTCTGACATGACTTATTTGTTATAAACCCATGCTGGCTCTGGTTAATCACTTCATTCTCATCCATGTAATTGCATACATGTTGTTTAATGTGTTGAAAGATCTTTCCTGGTATAGAAGTCAGGCTCACAGGCCTATTGTTTCCAGAGTCAATCTTCTCCTTTTTGAAGATGGGGACATCATTTTCTCTTCTCCAGTCTTCTGGGACTTCTCCTATTCTCCAAGAATTGTCAAAGATTATGGAGAGTGGCTCAGAAATTTCCTCTCTTATTCAGTACCCTACGGTGTAATTCATCTGGACCTGGAGACTTGAATTAATTTATGTTAGCTAAGTATTCCCTCACTATCTGTTTATAGAGAGTGTGGATTCTTCTCTTCTTTCAATAGTACAGTGAAGATCAGATGATGTTACATTTACTTTGAGAGAAAATAGATGCAAAATAGGAATTTAAAAGTTTAGTCTTCTCTACATTTTTTACCAATTCATCATTTTCTTCCTGTAAAAATCCTGTAGCATCGTTTACTTTTGACATACCCCCAAAATCCTTTTATATTGCTTTTAACCTCTTTTGCAAGCCTTAATTCATTATTGCTTTTAGCTAATCTGATGTGTGCCCTGCAGGTTCTGCAGACTGCATGATATTCTTCTTTAGATATGCCCCCCTTTCAATTTGATAAACATTTCTTTGTTCCTTTTTAGGCCTCTTTCCCACGTCCGTGCCTCCGGTACGTGTATGGTCAGTTTTCTCACGTACCGGAGACACGGGCACACGTGCGTTCACGTGTGTATTCTGCCATGGACAGTGTGTACGTGTGGAGCATACGTGTGCCCGTGTGCTCCACACGTAGACATATCCACGTTTTCTCCGGCATCACGGGAGTCACACGTAACACAAACGGACCACACGGATGTGTTCCATGTGACACGCACCGGAGAAAACACATGTATCTGCGAGAAAAAAAAACAAACCTTTACTCACCATCTCCTGCACTCCTGTCTCTGCTGTCACTTGCTGCTGACCGCCGCTCAGTATGCTAATTGAATATTCACTTCACTGCGGCCAGAAGCAGAAGTAGCAGCGGGGAGTCGGCAGGACGGGAGACCGAAGAGCAGCACCACGGACCGGTGAGTAGAAAATTCCCGTTCTCCGTGTGTTATCACGGATAACACACAGAGAACACACGTGTGCGACACACACAGCACACCGAGGGCAATATGCACCTTTGACACGTCCGTGAAAAACGTGCGTGATTTTCAAGGACGTGTAAAAGAGGCCTTAGCAAGTGTTTAAATTCTGTGTTCGTTCATCCATCCTCATCTCTTTAATTGCTTTCTATTCTTCCCTCTTAGGCCTGCAACACACTTCCGTGCCTCCAGTACGTGTTTGGGACGTTTTTACACGTACCGGCGGCACGAGCACACGTGCACCCTATGGTAACAGGCACACACACAAAGCCATGCGGACCGTGTGTCCGTGTGGAGCATGTGTGCGCACGTGTGATCCACACATAGACTTGTCAGTTTTTCTCCGGTGTCACACGGAACGCAAACGGACCACACGGATGTGTTCCGTGTGACACGCACCGGAGAAAACAGACGTGTCTGAGAAAAAAATTAAAAAAACTTTACTCACCTTCTCCAGCCCTCCTGTCTCTGCCGCTGCTGTCACTTGCTTCCGACCGCCGCTCATTATGCTCATTGTTTATTCACTTCACTGCGGGCCGGAAGCAGCAGGGAGTCGGCAGGACCGGAGACAGAAGATCAGCACCACGGACAGCGACCCCAGGGACAGGTGAGCAGGAAGTTGCGGTTTTCCGTGTGTTATCACGGATAACACACGGAGAACACACATGTGCCATACACACGGCTCACTGTTGGCAATACGCACCTTTGACACGTTCGTGAAAAACATGCGTGATTTTCACGGACGTGTGACAGAGGCCTTAGGGATTGTTAACGATTGTGCTTTGGGAATCACAATTTTCAAACTTTCCCATCCTTCTTTATTATTATTATTATTGTTTATTTATAGAGCACCATTGATTCCATGGTGCTGTACATGAGGGGGTTACATACAGAATACATATACACGTTACAATGGACAGACTAGCACAGAGGGAAGAGGGCCCTGCCCTTGCGGGCTTACATCCTAAAGGATTTTGGGGAGGAGACAGTAGGTGGGGTGTAGGTGGGGCGGCGGCAGCTCCGCACGGTGGTGGGGCGGCGGCAGCTCCGCACGGTGGTGGGGCGGCGGCAGCTCCGCACGGTGGTGGGGCAGTGAGGTCATTGTAGATTATAGGCATTTCTGAACAGATGAGTTTTCAGGGTCCGTTTGAAGTTTGCAAGTGTAGTAGATAGTCTGACGTGTTGAGGCAGTGAGTTCCAGGAGACTGGGGATGCTCGGGAGAAGTCTTGGAGTCGGTTGCATGAGGAGCGAATGAGAGAGGAGGAGAGAAGGAGATCTTGGGAGGACCGGAGGTTACGTTTTGGAGTGTAGCGAGAGATTAGTTCAGAGATATATGGAGGAGACAGATTATGGATAGCTTTGTAGGTCAGGGTTAGTAGTTTGAATTGGATACGATAGAAGATTGGGAGCCAGTGAAGGGACATGCAGTGAGGAGAAGCGGGGTGGTATTGAGGAGAGAGGTGGATCAGTCGGGCAGCAGAGTTAAGGATGGACTGGAGAGGGGCGAGTGTGTTAGCAGGGAGACCACAGAGGAGGATGTTGCAGTAGTCGATGCGGGAGATTGAGGGCATGCACTAGCATTTTTGTAGATTGGGGATTGAGGAAAGGGCGGATTCTGGAGATATTTTTGAGTTGAAAATGGCAGGAGGTGGTGAGGGATTGGATGTGCGGTATGAAGGACAGGGCAGAGTCAAAGGTCACTCCGAGGCACCGAACTTTGGGTGCTGGGGAGAGCGTGATGTTATTAATTGTAATGGATAGATCAGGTGGAGAGTGCAGGGGAGATGGAGGAAAGATGATCAGTTCAGTTTTGGCCACATTGAGCTTTAGGAAGCGAGAGGAGAAGAAGGAAGATATAGCAGATAGGCACTCTGGGATTCTGGACAGCAGAGATGTGACATCTGGACCAGAGAGGTAGATCTGAGTGTCATCGGCATATAGGTGGTACTGAAAGCCATGGGACTTTATACATTTGGCCTGGGACAACTCATAGATAGAAAAAAGTAAGGGTCCCAGGACAGAGCCTTGAGGGACACCAACAGAGAGAGAACGGGATGAAGAGGTTGTGTGGGAATGGGAGACACTAAACGTGCGGTTGGAGAGGTATGAAGAGATCCAAGAGAGGGCGAGGTTTCTGACACCAAGGGAAGAGAGGATCTGTAGTAGCAGGGAGTGGTCAACAGTGTCAAAGGCTGAGGATAGGTCTAGAAGTAGGAGTACAGAGAAGTAGTTGTTAGCTTTGGCGGTAAGTAAGTCATTTGTGATTTTAGTCAGGGCAGTTTCAGTGGAGTGATGTGGACGGAAGCCGGACTGTAGGTTGTCAAAGAGAGAGTTAGAGGAGAGGTGGGAGGAAAGTTCAGCATGGACGTGCTGTTCCAGGAGTTTTGAGGCAAGTGGGGGTAGCGATATGGGTCGATAGCTGGTAGTAGAGGTTGGGTCGAGGGAAGGTTTCTTTAGGATAGGTGTGACTGTTGCATGCTTAAAGGCAGAAGGAAAGGTACCAGTTGTTAGAGATAGGTTGAAGAGATGGGATAAGGCTGGAATAAGGATAGTGGTGAGGTTGGGGAGGAGGTGGGATGGGATGGGGTCAAGTGCGCATGTAGTGAGGTGCGCTTTTGAGAGAAGATGTGCAAGCTCTCCTTCGGTGATGGTGGGGAGGAAGTTTATGGGGGAGGAGCAGTGGTCTGTTATATGAAGGGGTTGTGGTGGTTCAGCAGAAAAGACTTGTCTGGTTTGGTCGATCTTTTCTTTGAAATATGTGGCAAATTCTTCTGCGGAGATGAGGGAGGTTGGAGGGGGCAGCGGTGGGCGAAGGAGGGAGGTAAAAGTATTAAATAGCTGTTTGGGGTTGTGTGTTAAAGAGGATATGAGGTTTTTGAAGTAATTCTGTTTAGCCGAGGTAAGGGCCAAGCGAAATGTGTGAATTGCATTTTTGAATGTGGTGAAGTCTTCCTGGGAGTGCGTTTTCTTCCAGCGCCGCTCTGCGGCTCTAGACACTTGCCGTAGTTTTTTAGTGAGGCTGTTGTGCCAGGGTTGTCTATTGATTCGTCTTGCTCTGCCGTTCACAAGAGGGGCGACTGAATCAATAGCTGATGTGAGAGTGGCGTTGTAGAAAATGGTGGCACTGTTTGTGTCGTGGAGTGAAGATATGCAGGACAGCGGTAGGATAGAGTCAGAAAGGGTGTGTATGTTGATGTGTGCAAGGTTTCTGCGGGGGTGTGATACGTGCTGGACAGGGGGGGCAGGTGAGGAGGACAGGGCTGAAAAGGTCAGCAGATGGTGGTCAGATAAGGGGAGAGGGGAGGTAGTGAGGTTAGATAGAGAGCAGAGACGGGTGAAGATAAGGTCTAGTGTGTGGCCATCTTTGTGGGTGGCAGAGGCGGACAACTGAGTTAGACCAAAAGATGAAGCGAGGGAGAGGAGTTTGGAGACCGCTGACTGGCGGGTGTCAGTGGGGATGTTGAAGTCACCCATGATGATAGTGGGGATGTCAGCAGAGAGAAAGTGTAGAAGCCAGGCAGAGAACTGGTCGATAAAGGCAGTGGTTGGGCCCGGGGGTCTGTATATGACGGCCACTTGGAGGTTGGAGGGAGAATAGATGCGGACAGAGTGCACTTCAAAGGAAGGCAGGACAAGGGAGGGTAGAGGTGGCATTGGGGTGAAGCTGCAGTTGTTAGAAAGGAGGAGGCCCACTCCTCCACCCTGTCTATTGCCAGGGCGAGGAGTGTGGGTGAAGTGGAGGCCGCCATAGCACAGCGCAGCGGGGGAGGCAGTGTTGGATGGTGTCAGCCATGTTTCGGTGAGGGCCAGAAAGGATAGATTGCTTGAGGTAAAGAGGTCGTGAATGAAGTGCAGTTTATTACAGACGGAACGGGCATTCCAGAGCCCTCCAGAGAGAGGGGGCTGCGGAGTGGCAGAGAGGGGAATGGATTTTATGTTGGAGAGGTTGCGGTAGTTACTACTAGATGGGGAGCGATAGGGGGGTGATAAAGAGGAGTGTCCCATCTGTGGGGGTCCAGGATTGGGAGATATGTCGCCAGCAGTGAGGAGAAGTAGAGAAAGGGAGAGCAGGTGGGAGAAGGAGAGTGGACGGCCTGGTCTGCGCGATACTAGAAGCGATCTGAGGTTTAGGAGCAGGTCAGCAGATGAGGACAGGTGGGGAGGTAAGAGGGAAGGGGAGATGAATATTTGTTTGGAGAGTGCTGGGGTTTGGGGATATGGACATCTAGCCATTGCATCTCTCCTATCCTCTTTCGGAGTCCCTTAAAATCTGCCTTTCTGAAATACAATCATGAAGTATGTGTCTTCACAGGCCTTCCTCCCTGTTTATAAAAATTAGATCCAAGGTATCAGATCCCCTTGTATTATCAATTCAGTCAGCGCAGACTGGAGAGAAACGTCTCAACAATTGACATGGTAATTCTTTTTCCACACAGAAAAACAACAAGTAATGCACGCACGCGTTTGGTGCGTTTTTCTGCCAGAAGGTGCAGATTTGATGCAGAAAATTTCTGCACCAAATCTGCCCCATACTCACATAGCCTAAATATTTTGCCCCTTCAAGGGTACACTAAGTGCATTTACTTGGCTTGAACAGTCATTAAAATACAAAAGATTGACAAGTATATCCAATAGGTGTGAACAGGTGTATGAATATAGGAATTTTGGTACGGCATTACTGCTATTGGAACAAAGTTTAAAAATGAAATACTTAGCTTATAAATAGGACAATTTATGTGAGACTGACAGCCAACAAAAAGGCATATCTGTCAATTTGATTGAATTTTCCACACGCACCTGTTCACACTAATTTTATGTGCTAGTCAGTGTTTTATATTTGTATTCCATTCCTTTCTGACGACTCTGCTCTTCAGCCAGGGCATTTTCATTTAAGGTGGATCCTACCTGTCCATTACATGTAGATTTTTTTTTAACCCACATAGAGGCATATTAGGATAGGGTCCCAACAAAGATACGCCTTGCCGTTGCCTGTCGGGCTCACATGAATTGGCCAATTTATGGTAAAAAAAAAAATTCCTGTTCATTTCTATTGTAAAACCACTTTGCTAATTGTACATTCTCGCTTTTGAACATATTTTTCCAGCTTCAGGTTTTGAGAAATCCCTGGAGCAAGAAAGGAAAGTGCAAGTAACTCCTGACTGGACGGTGCTTAGTTTGAAGCAGATTCAATCATAAGGCTGAAAAAGACAATTGTTTAAAAAGCTCTTCCAAAGCTACTTCAGGAAATGAAAAACTCCACCAAAATCAATCTAAAGAAGGAGTTTACTGAAGTGGTTTCTGCTCAAAAACACTGTCAGATTTGTCTGCTTTAAAGGGAACCAAACATCAGGATTTTCATGTATAAGGTGCAGCCTAAAGTTTGAAAAATCAAGCACTTTTTGATTGATGAGTGCACCACTCTTCTAATGTCGGGCGGGTTATGCACGTGTATGCCTGCCCCCCCCGCCTGTTCCTCCCTCTCTCTGGTTGTATTCACATTTCTCTCTTCAGAAACATGGCGCCTGAGTTAGCACCTGCGCATAGCGCTTATCTCCGGCGCCATGTTTCTGAAGCCCGCAGTAGCTAGTATTACCTGCAGCTACGATATCGTGCCGCCGCAGGACACCATGACCGGGTCTCGCAGCACTGCCGTTACGGGGTCATGTGAGTCCATTGTGAACATACCTCACCTGACCCCCGATGTCGCTGGCAGGCTGCTGTCGGCTTTTTCCTGTGGCGTCCCGGTGTCCTAGGCGGCTGCTATGCTGGCACGGTGTCCTGGGGCGGCATGATATCGTAGCTGCAGGTAATACTAGCTACTGTGGGATTCAGAAACATGGTGCCGGAGATAAGCGCTATGCGCAGGTGCCAACTCCGGCGCCATGTTTCTGAAGAGAGAAATGTGAATACAACCAGAGAGAGGGAGGAAAAGGCGGCGGGGATACACGTGCATAACCCGCCCGGACATTAGGAGAGAGGTGCACACGTCAATCAAAATGTTCTTGATTTTTCAAACTTTATAAAGTTGAATTTCACAGCCTAAACACCCGAGTTGCCCCCTGATGGTATGTACACACTGTGCCTCATAGTGCCAGTACTGCACTGGCTGCACCTTATACATGAAAATCCTGATGTTTGGTTCCCTTTAAAGAGGTTGTCCAAAGGCAATAGGAAGTTTTATCTAAATCCCCATCTATTTGATGTTATAATCCAAGCTATTTCCTAATATACTTGTATTAAAAATTGAGTTCCGTTCCCTAACTACACTAAATACTATTCTATTGTTTTCCTGCATCCTGTCTGATGACGAAACGTTTGAGTATCCCAGTGCATGCTGGTATACTCAAACAAAGTGTCATCAGGGAGGCAGAGTCTGTGGCAGTGATCGCAGCTTATTTCCCCCGCTGAAACGAAGAGTCATCATGACCCTCTTTTCAGGAGCTGGTCTGTCCCTGCCTGCTTTGTCTCTGTTGTGTCTGTTCTTCCCTACACTAAGCGACTCAGTTGTAATAATCATCCGGTAACAGAGCGGTGTCTATACCCGATATTCAGACCAGTGGCATTAACAGGGGAGGCACCCTCTGGCAGACTGACAACTGTAAACACTGCGTTTGACCAAAAAAAAGCATACGAAATGCATGCGTTTTGAATGCATTTTTAACAGTGCGGTCCTACGGAGATTCAGCTCTGCTACATCCCTGTTCTGTCACAGGACCATCATGACTGCCCGCTGACAGCAGACAGAGCCGCGCAATGAGAATGAACTCTGGTGAACCTCTGACGTAAGTGCCGCGACACAGGTAGTAGTGCGGGGCCCACAGCTGTGAAGTCAGAGGTTCACCCGAGTTCATTGTCATCGCGTGGCTCTATCTCTGTGTTGCGGCCTGATTTGCGGTCACAGGTGAAGGACTCACCTGTGACCGCAAATCACCTGAGTGAGGGCACTGCTGATCACGCTGCTCACTTCAGTCACTCGGGTGATTTGCTGTCACAGGTGGAGGATTCCAGCTGTGGCCGCGGGTAATCTGAGTGACGTCACCGCTGATAGCGCGACCCAAATCAGTTGCTGCGTGGAGCTCACAGCGAGCAGTCCTGTTCTATGGCGCTCGCTGTGTCAGATGTAGCAGTGCTGGAAGCATCGTGGGACCTCGTGTGGATTACATCGGTCCTGAAGGGTTGTGTTGGGATTAATAAATTGGTGAAAGAGGGTGTTTAGTCTTATTTCAAATAAAGGATTTTTCGGTGTTCGTGTCTATTCACTTTCACTTACAGTTTAGGGAGGAAGGGGGGGTTTCATTGACGCCTGCCATCACTAAGCTAGGACGTGGTGGCAGCTATGGGCTGTCATTAACTTTTTATTACCCCGGTTGCCACTGCACCAGGGCATTCGGAATGAGCTAGGTAATGTCCCGGGACTGTTGCATCTAATGAATGCTGCAATTTCGGGTGGCTACTGACTGATCTTTTTAGGCTGGGGGATCCCAATAACGTGGGTATCCCCAGTCTGAGAATACCAGCCCTCAGCTGTGTAGCTTTATCTTGACTGGGTATCAAAATTGGGGGAACCGCACAACGTTTTTTTTTTATTTATTGTACTGCACAATATAGACCCACCCACCGGCGGTTGTGATTGGTTGCAGTAAGACAGCTGTCACTCAGCGTGGGGGCGCGTCTGACTGCAACCAATCATAGGTGCCGGTGGGCGGGGGAAGCAGAGAGAGGAGAAAGAGAGGGAGAGAGAGAGAGACAAAGAGAGAGAAAGAGAGAGAGACCAAGAGACCTGCGTTTTTGTTGACAAGAATGGATCCAAAATGCCATCAAAATGCAGTGCAAACGCACAGCTAAACATTTTGGTTGCATTTTGACCCACCTCATTTATTTCAATGGGTGGAAAATGTTCACAAAACGCAATGAAGAAGTGACATGCTGCTTTTCTTTTAGGCAACGATTTTGACAAATATTTGTCAAACAAAATGCTGCCTTAAAAAAAGCAACGTGCGGATGGAAGTTCTGACTTCTCATAGACTTTGCTGGGGAAGCAAAACGCATGGATTTTGTCATTGACACGGTGCAGTTTAAAATGCAACCAAAACGCAAGAAAAAATGCAACGTACACACATAGCCTTACTAGCTGATTATTTTAACTGAACCAGTAACCGAGTGAGCGCTGTGTACCGTGCAGGGAGGAACAGACAGCAGAGACAGACCAGGGAGGGACAGAGGACAGAGCAGCCCCTGAAATGAGCATCATGATGCTTAGTTTCAGGGAGGGAACAGAAGCTGCGGTCACTAGCACAGACTCTGCCCCCTGATGGACCATTGGCCACGCAGAATCCTACCTGTGACCGGACGAGCGTTTGCAGACCTTCCCTGAAGTGCCAATAATAATAATAAAGTTTATTTTTATAGCGCCAACATATTTTGCAGCGCTTTACAATCCGGTGGGGGCTTGTACAGACAAAAACAAAAAACAGCACATAGCGCAGCAGCTACAGTAGGATGAGGGCCCTGCTCACAAGCTTACAATCTACGGAGAAAAAGGGGGACACAAAAGGTAAAGCGTGTTTGTAGTATCTGGTCCGGCCATCATTATGATCAATTATGTATTTCATATAAAGTTGAATGATCTGGTCATTAGACAGTAACCTTGTAAGTGCACTTATTGGTTGTATGGAGGATGTGAGGACAGAAATAGGAGAGAGGTTATGAATAGCATTTAGAGGGTGGGAACAGAGGAGAGTTAGGTTAGTAAGTTATGATGATAAGCATTTCTGAAGAGATGTGTTTTTTTAATGCACGCTTAAAAACTTGTGGGCTGGATATTAGACCCATCCTTTGGGGTAGTGCATTCCAGAAAACTGGCGAGGCACGAGAAAAGTCTTGGAGACGGAGGTGTGAGGTTCGTATTATGGAGGATGTCAGTCTAAGATCATTTGCGGAATGGAGAGTGTGGGTAGGATGATATGCAGATATGAGGGGTGAGATAAGGTGGTGCAGAACTGTGGAGAGCTTTGTGGGCGAGCCTTTTGATAACCAGTTTCCTTAGTTGTCCTCTAGGGATAGTTTGCATTGTTAACGGGGTTGTCCGGGCTAAAGTGGTAAATTTACAGTTACTCCTCCCAGGACACGCTGGTTTCTGAGCTGGGAATCGCAGTCCTGTGACCGCAATTGTGCGATATGCAAGTTTCCTGCACGAACCAGACTAGACGGCATGGTGTCACCCCAAACAAATGAATTGAACAGGGCCACATCCACCAGTTGAACACACCCACTCCACACAGTTGTATGGAGCGATGCCATGCCCACTAATCTGGTTTTGGCTGGGAACGTGCATAGAGCACACTTGCAGTCATATGTCCACCATTCCTGGCTCAGAAAGCAGCAAATCCTCACAGTGTATGCCCTGGGAGGATTCATAAGACTGCAGTCACAGAGTGACACAGAATGACTGCAGACTTTGCAATTTAGACTGTTAGAGGCACAAGTTGGCTGATTAAATCAGCCATCATGTGCGGGCTCGAAATGCGAGCCTACATAAAAGGCAGGGACACAACCTTTGACATTCCATTATGTCAAAAGTGTGTGAGTAGGTTCACGAGTTGCAACATTTTTGAACTGCCACTGAATGCCACTGGTGTAAGTTTTCATGAATTTGACTGGCAGCTGTAGCGCACAACCCATTCCACCAATATTAGGCCGGTTTCACACTTGCATTGAACGGCATCCGTTGCTATCCGCCGCCTGGAGGAATTACGGTAACAGTTGCAGGAAACCGTTTTAATCCTCAGACTTCTATTAGCTACGGATAGCAACGGATGGCCTTGCGTTGCATCCGTCAGTCGACGCTGAGTTGCATCCACCTGGCTGATGGAACGCTGCATGTAGCATTTTTCTGCGCTCGGCGGAGTGTCAAAAAAATGCAACCTGCAGGATTCCGTCGGTGTCCGTTGTTTTTATAATGGATGCCTATGGTGGCGGATTCCGTTAGAATCCATCATTTCACGGATTCTGTTAATGCAACCGTCTTTACACAACTGCGCATGCCCAGAGTTGTAAAGTCAAGAAAAAAAAAAAAAAACTATAACGAATTGTGTTATATTGTACGATCCGTTGCGCCACTATATGCAACGCATCCGTCACACAACGCAATGCAACGGATGCCGTTCAACGCAAGTGTGAAACTAGCCTTGGTGTAGCTGGCAGAGACTAGAGCGTAAACACCAAATGTTGCAATGTCTCTGCTGAATATTGTCAGTCTCAGTCAACTATGATAATATGGGTGTAGCATGGAAGGATCGTAGCTACGCCTGCCCATTCTAATTCATGAAGTTATGTATTTTAGTGATTAACACTCTAGAAGCGCACTCCTGTCCGAAACTGAAGCACATTCCCGGCGGTGGAGCACGCCAGTTAACAAATGCACTTAATTCATTACCACTGTCCACCTCTTAATGAACTGGTGCATCACAATACAGCGAGCCCCTTCATGGAGACTGGTGTGCACAATGCCAATGTTAATGAACAGTCGTTTGATGTGGGTGACATACGTGAGCAGACAAGCAAGAAAAGAATATGGAGCGCACCACAGTATTCCAATTTCAATATAAACGGGTGCACCCTGGTGCCTGCACATAGACCCAGGGGCACACATATACACATACATACACTTGACACTGTACAAATATACTGTTTCTTGCAGGTATCTGGTATCTTTATACATATATACTGTACAACAATTTGGGAGGATAGGTTTTGCTTTGTGTGCTGTGCTTTATGGGTTTTTTTAATTGTTTTTAATCATGTTTTGCACTTAATAAAAGTATTTTGATACTATTAAATTATAATAGGTGTGCCCCTGGGTCTATGTGCAGTGTTTCTCCTTTTGTCCTCATACGTGAGCAGACGATCACAACTGAAGACCAACTCTCGGCCTCTAATATCTAGCATTTTGGTCAGTATTTATAAAGGCAGAATTAGGAAAGAAATAGCATGATGGAGACATTTTCACCCCCTCCTAGCTCTGACCTACAGATACTGATGAGATTTAAGGTGTATATGAGAGAATGTATCTGGAAGAAATAGAAAAAGAAAATTAAAAGCTTCAGTAGTTTATTTCTTTTTACATATTGTACATTTCATACATAGTTTACAGATTAAAAAAAAAAAAAAGAAAATATATTAAATCTCAAAATTACAGAAATTTGAAATAAAGTATAATATAAGTATAATATGTATTTTCCAACCACATTTCATCGACACAAGATTTGGAAACAAACAAAAAAGGGTCAGTGCCATCACACATGGAGCCAAGAACTGGTCAGAAAGGATACACGCCACACAAGTATGTCAGACTATAGAGCCCGCCATAAAAATATATTATAAGCACATGGCATCCAGCATTGTGACCCCAACCACTGAGAAGGTGACAAGTCTTGGTGATAGGATTATCACAGGCAGATCTCGCATTAACATTCTGTAAAAAAAAAGCAAGCGTGCATAAAATGCAATGATTTTGTCAATTCAAGAAGAGCATAACATAGCTTAACGGTTATTTTCATTTATTGCACAAATCAATAGTACACGTGAAAATAAGAAACCTTGACATATCTTATTATAGAAATTTGCTTATTTCTCTGCTAGAACTGATCAAAATTCACAATTAAAATCTGTCTTCCGTGAATACAGATTTTCTCATTACTGAGATAGGAGATGACAGTTGGGACCTTTAAAGTCCTATGGAAAGCTGTCAATTCAGGAGCACGTGCAGCAGAATGTGTCGCCCTCCAGCTCCTCCATAGAATTTTCAAATCACCAACTGCCATCTCCCATCTCAGTAATAGGAATGTCTGCCTTCACTGAACACAGATTTTACACAGAAATTCAATCTAAAGGAAAGAGGCCAGTTTGTTTGATAAGATACAAGAGAAAGTTGCTCATCTTCACGTATACTATTGATTTATGACATTTAAAAAACAAAAAAACAAACGGGTTTTTGTTTAAATTAACCTAACTTCCCTTCTATCGTCAGGTCATTTTTAGTGAATTTCATAAAATATGTCGAGCTCCAACTCCCCTCGACAAACTAAGGCTATGTTCACACTCTGCATCTTTTCTTAACCACAAAGATGCAGCATTTTTGGCACACAAAAAAAACAAAAAAACCCGCACCAGCGGCAAAAACGAATACAAAGTGCATGATTTTTACCGCATTTTGCCCAAAGCGTCTATTGACTGGAAGGGCTTAAGAATGCTGGCAAAAACGCAAAAAGAATTTACATGCTGCATCTTCAAAAACAGCCAAAATAAGATGCACAGTGTGGACAGCAAAATAGAAATCTCAGACATTGCTGGGGAAAGGAGATGCATGCATGTAGGTGCATCTCTGTGACCCCCAAAAATGCACCTAAAATGCAGTAAAAGTTGCAGTGTGTGTACATACCCTACAGTTGTAGCCACAGATTCATTGTACAGGACCATGTTCTGTCTGTTATATATATATATATATATATATATATATATATATATATATATATATATATATATATATATATATATATATATATATATATATACACACACACACATATACACATATATATACATATACATACACACACACTGCACCTGGACCATTGATACGTCCAATTTAAAAACGGATTTGTTTGTCCGATCCATTAGTCAGAGCATGTCCGATTCAGACTCATTTTGCGGATCAGACTCAGCCATAAAGTCTATGGGGATCCAATATTCATGGGTGAAAAATGGAAGGCATCCCTTTTACTTCAGTTTTCCATCCGGTTTGCATCCCATTTTGTAACTGATACATTGCTAAAAAAAAAAAAAAATCACTGGATAAAAAAAAAAAAAAAAAAATAAAGCTCACACAATGAAAAGAAACCAGATGACATGAGAGAAAAATGGCCCGATTTTGACGGATGTAAAAAATGGAAACTGTATGAATGTCGATTTATATTTATGGGAAATTACTTTAATTTATTAAAAAAAAATAAATAAATAAAAAAAATAGAATGTCAGTGCTGCAGCTAGTCTGAGGTCGGAGATCATGCAAGGATGACTGCCAGGGTCAGGGATGGCAGCAATGCGAATGCTCACACCGCAGGAGTAGCAGCACTGATGGAGCAGAGAGGGATTTAAAAGGCAAATTTTGTTCATTCCAGAAAAACAAAAACCCAACAGATCTTTAAATCTATGTCTGTACAGTGAATTTGGAGTCCAAACATTGATGAATATTACTATTTCACTGCAGATTATGCTGTGGGTTTGGGGGGGTAATATCATATGTGGAACATGAGTGGTATTACTGTAGCACATGAGCGTGTTGCTGATAAAAAAAATATGCAGGTAGCAAATTGCAACTATATTTTTCAAAACTCCATCCACATGTATTGTTCCAAAATATGTGCTGCAAATCATGAACATCTGGCCTTAAAGGGGTTGTCCCATCATCTTCTGCAGGCATTCACCATTTTACAAACGCCAAGCTTGCTGGGAAACTGGCCCTCCGGCTTGAACAACAGTCTGGACCAGCAGCATGGTATAACACTGGCCTGAACTGTGCGCTCTGTGATGCTCCAGAGCCACCATCCGAAGGGAGCAGGAGCTAACAATTCCGGCCAGCAACAGGGCAGCACTTCCAAGTTCTATAGAAAAGATCTTGAAAGCACTGTGCACATGTTCAGCCATCGCTGCTAGATTCAAGTAGTGTCTGGTAACCTAAGCAACAAACTGAAAACAACAAACACAATTGTAAATTCTCTGGAAAACGGTGCACAATTTTAGAAAAAGGAAAATGGGGAAAATTGCTCCTTTTTACAACCACTTTCCAATTATACCCATATTTTCACATTGGAATGACTAAATAAAAAACAATTTCCGCTCTTTATAAAAATAGATTGTGAAAATAATCAGCACAGAACCTTGAATCTAGATTAGATTTAGATTAAAAAAAGCAAAATCATCAAATCCCAGATGATATGATGCACACAACAAAGCAGAGCGGTTTATTTCAAGAGCACTTTGTTACAGGCTGAAGCACCGCAGCGCTCCAAGGCTTTGTCATGAAGCAAATCTTCATGTCACGCATTTGTCATTTTCAGATCATGAACCATGGTAACAAATACAAGGTAATTTCATCTCTGAGGTCTGTTTCCACAAAAACGCTGCTAATTTTAGAGCACTGTTCTATCTAGAGCTTTCCAGACCCAGGAGCTGGTATTATTTTTAGAGTCTTAACAAGGTTTTCCCAAGAGTCTTATGGATACAGAATAATGTGGCAGCACATGTGCCACCAACGCGCTTTTCAATTTCAACCATTAAGCTCTAGTGATTGATGGGGTCCTGGTGATCAATCATCCTGTGGAGAAGTGATAAATGCAATTCTTTGTAAAGCCCTTTAATGGGGACATCTTAAGTTTAGAAGTCTTCCCCTATCCATGGGACAAGATCACAATCGCGGGGAAGGGGGGGATGGTTCAACTACTGGGGTCCCAGCGGTCGGATCTCCAGTGATCCAGTGATCAGGAAGATATAAGATATACCCTATGGAAAGAAGAAATTCTGAACTTGCAGCAGTCCTAGAATATGTGTGTGTGTGTGTGTACGTGTGTGTACGTGTGTGTGTGTGTGTGTGTGTGTGTACGTGTGTGTGTACGTGTGTGTGTACGTGTGTGTGTGGACGTACGTGTGTGTACATGTGTGTGTACGTGTGTGTGTACGTGTGTGTGTGGACGTACGTGTGTGTACATGTGTGTGTACGTGCGTGTGTACGTGCGTGTGTGTACGTGCGTGTGTGTGTGTACGTGCGTGTGCGTGTGTGTGTGTACGTGCGTGTGTGTGTGTGTGTGTACGTGCGTGTGTGTGTGTACCAAACAGCAGTAAATTGTAGATGCATTACATAGAAAATAATTTGTTCATTTCAACCATCCATTTTCTTAAAGGGAGGGTGGGGGGGGGGGATTTCAATGTGAGTTTTTTTTTTTTTTTTTTTCTTTTAAATTAGTTCATTCACAATATAATGAAACAGTCTACAAAATTTCGATATATGTTTTGTATGAATTCCCACTACAGTTTTTCACCAAAAATAAAATAGGGTCTTATATTATTTATGGCTCTAAAAGATGCGCTAGTTCTTAATTTCAGGGCATGTCTTGTTTCTTTGATGAAGGTTGCCCAGTTGTGTTGCACCACTTTATTAACCCCCCCAAACACCCCTCCAGGTCCGACGTAATCCACACAGGTCCCACGGCGATTCAGCTCAGCTACATCCCTGTCCTGTCACAGAGAGCATCATAGAACATGACTGCCCATTGTGAGCTCCACGCAGCAAGTGAAGAGAGCTGCGCAATAAGCGATGATGTCACTCGGGTGATTTGCAGTCACAGTGGGAGTCTAAGTGTCCTGGAGTCCGCGACTGAAGTGAGTCGCAGGTGAAGGACTCACCAGAGTGATATCACCACTGATTGCACGGCTCTCTTCAGTCGCGGCAGCCTAATTTGCGGTCACAAGTGGAGGACTCCAGTTGTGACCAGAAATCACCTGAGTGGCGTCACACGGATCACTTCACTTGCTGCGTGGAGCTGACAGCGAGCAGTCTTGTTCTATGGCGCTCGCTATGAGCGTCAGATGTAGCAGTGCTGGAAGTGTCGTGGGATTATGTCGGACCTGGAGAGGTGTATGGGGGTGGTTAATAAAGTGGTGAAAGAGGGTGGCTTTTTAGTCTTATATCAAATAAAAGGATTTTTTAGGTGTTTGTTTATTTACTTCCACTTACAGATTAGTGATGAGGGGGTGTCTCAAACACCTGCCATGACTACTCTAGGACTTAGTGACAGCTATTAACTCCTTATTACCCAGATTGCCACCGCACCAGGGCAATGTTGAAAACCTGGATAAAATACCAGGAAGCGGCAATCCCGGGCCGGCTTCAGGCTGATATTTTTAGGCTGGGGTCTGGCCTAATAACCATAGGCCTCACCAGTGAGAACACCAGTCCCCAGCAGTGGGGGGCTTTATCTTGGTTGGGTATCAAAATTTGCACACCATTGTTTTTGTTTTATTTTTTAATTTATGATATAGTCCCGCCAAATGCGGCTGTGATTGGTTGCAGTCAGACAGCTGTCACTCAGCGTGGGGGTGGGTCTGACTGCAACCAATCACAGACGCACGCAAGTGAGTGAGGCCTAATGATCAGCTGGCTTGGGAAGAACCAAGAGCTGCCGCGGGAGCAGTGTGACAGTCGCCCCGGTGATCAGTGAGTATGGCGAGGGAGAGAGCGGGTGAGGGAGAGAGCGGGCAAGGGAGAGAGCGGGCGAGGGAGAGAGCGGGCGAGGGAGAGAGCGGGCGAGGGAGAGAGCGGGAGCACAAGAGCGAGCGAGAGCACAAGAGTGCGAGCGAGAGCGAGCGCACAAGAGAGCGAGCGAGAGCACGAGAGCGAGCGAGAGCACAAGAGAGCAAGTGAGAGCACGAGAGAGCGAGCGAGAGCGAGCGAGAGCGCGAGAGCGAACAAGCAAGAGCGCGCGAGAACGAACTAGCAAGAGCACGCGAGAGCGATCGAGAGAGCGCGTGAAAGCAAGAAAAATGAACATGCTGATTTTTTTTTTTAATCACAAAATTTTGTAAAAAACACTGCTGACAAACTGCAACGTGCGCACAGCAAATTTGACTTCTCTGGGAAGGTAAAAGTGAGTTCTGGCAACAAAACTGCACCAAAAAAACGCAAAACTATAACTGCAGTGTGCGCATAGCTTTGTTGTGAGCTTTCAGGAAACACAAATCCCTCTGGTCAGTGCAATACTGCATTCAGCAGAACAGTTATCGGAGCTGTTTTGTACCAAGCCATGACCATGAATCTGTACTTCCATCACACTACAAGGGCAGAGTTCTACCTATTGGAAGATTGCAGATTAATATTCAAATAAATAGAAAGGGAGCTGCAATACATTTTATTCATAATTCACATATCTTTCCCCACTCTCTTTCATTTAGTAATGTACATAAAGAACTGTCAATCAGTGGTATGTGTGGGGATATACAGAGCTCAGCATTCAGAGAATATAAGTGTTATCATTGGAATCAGGGTCTCTGCTCCTACAGCACGGTTTTCAGATGGAGGGTCAGCATACATCCTGTCACTCCAGCGTCCAGGGACCGGCAGACAGCCGAGCGCTGGCCCAGCGTCCAGGGACCGGCAGACAGCCGAGCGCTGGCCCAGCGTCCAGGGACCGGCAGACAGCCGAGCGCTTGCCCAGCGTCCAGGGACCGGCAGACAGCCGAGCGCTGGCCCAGCGTCCAGGGACCGGCAGACAGCCGAGCGCTGGCCCAGCGTCCAGGGACCGGCAGACAGCCGAGCGCTGGCCCAGCGTCCAGGGACCGGCAGACAGCCGAGCGCTGGCCCAGCGTCCAGGGACCGGCAGACAGCCGAGCGCTGGCCCAGCGTCCAGGGACCGGCAGACAGCCGAGCGCTGGCCCAGCGTCCAGGGACCGGCAGACAGCCGAGCGCTGGCCCAGCGTCCAGGGACCGGCAGACAGCCGAGCGCTGGCCCAGCGTCCAGGGACCGCCAGACAGCCCAGCGCTGGCCCAGCGTCCAGGGACCGGCAGACAGCCGAGCGCTGGCCCAGCGTCCAGGGACCGGCAGACAGCAGAGCGCTGGCCCAGCGTCCAGGGACCGGCAGACAGCAGAGCGCTGGCCCAGCGTCCAGGGACCGGCAGACAGCAGAGCGCTGGCCCAGCGTCCAGGGACCGGCAGACAGCCGAGCGCTGAGGAGGACGGTTGGATGCACTGTACTCCTGTGACTGATGGGGATCTTAGGCTTGGAGCCCCCAGTGATTGGGAACACAATTGTGTTCTCTTGATGAACCTACATGTCTGCAACAAAGAAATGCTAATTGGATCCTGATAAGTCTGTTAGAAGGAGTCAGCCTGAAGAAGGGCCCATACAATACATCTGTAAGGTGCTAAAGAAAACCCTTAGTTCCAAAACATTAACATGAACCATCAGGTATATCTACCCCAGGTACCTGACGTTCCTATCCTGTAATGCATTGCACAGCAACATGTAGCGGCCTACAGCTCAAAATGAGCCAATAAATTAACATTAAATAAATAAATAGAAGTATTTGATAAGGTGTGACTGTACACAATGGGAATACATATATACATAACAAAGGTGGTGCAGAATGAAGAATAGACATACATAGGACATCCAGCTCAAATACTGAACGACAGTCAATGAATGTAGCGAATAGTTGTCAGATGGCATCAATCATCAACCTCCATGAAAATATCTCCAAAGAAATATTCAGACACTGGAGCGGCTTCCTCTTCAGAAGCCAGCTCATGAGATTTGGACGGACTTTGTTCTTCAATGTCTTGATTGTCAGGAATCTGGAGCAAGAACAAAAGACATCAGCGTGAGTCTGGAGAACAACGCAAAATGTGTAATGGACAAAATGATAAATCTGCAACAAATCCCCAACCCTCCCCCACACAAACTACCCCATGGTATTTTAAATAATCGGGTTTTCTTAATTCTGTGGATAAAGGGTCTTTGGGCCTCTGAGTGCTTGGATTAAACTACTACCTTGGCATATCTACTTATTTGCTTATTATTACACATAGCAGTTCTCGTCAGAGAGGAAAATTCTGTAATCGGTCAAGTGTTAGATTTTTATCCCTTGAGAATTAAATTATAGCAGCTGCTGCTAAACCGCACTTTTTTTGGTACTTTTGTGAAGGTAGCCTAAGCTATAAATTGTTTGTTTAAATGTAATAAGAATATCTGTGTATGTAAATAATCAAAATGTAGATGTAGTTGCATAATTATCTGTGTGTCTATATAGCAATCGCACAGACCCATATTATGATTCTAAACTATATATTCAAGAAAGGGTTAACCAAAGATAATGAAGCCAGAATGTTAAACAATGAAAGTCTTCATGATGATTAGTAAAAGTCTTAACAGTAGTTTCTCACAGAAAGAATGTATAATGAACAGATGTATTTTACAGCACACTGGGAAAAACTGGGGAGTGGAATACTCCCTACTCCCTGTTTCAAGGTCAATGTTGCATTCTGTATAATTGAGTTTTTTCCAATACACGCGTTCAGTTGGTGACACTGGCTCAAACAGAGAACATGTTCTGTGTTCATTGATTATTGAGTCTCATAATATCTGTACATACAGCTAATACGGCACCGGCCTCTGTATCCTGAACGAAGATACCATTAGCTATCTTCACCTAAATTTCTCCCTTGACACTTTTCTACTGCTTCGCTTTACAATGCAAAACTGATCTCCTTTAGGCTATGTGCACACAATGCAGATTTTGTGCAGAAATTTACTTCATCAAATCTGCACATTCTGTCAGAAAAATGCACTAAACAACACACTGTGTGCACACAGCCTTGAAATGAAGAAGTAGACTTCTTGTGTCACCATAGGTGAGAATCCTGTAAATGGACGCCGGAGCTTAGGAACATGACCCATTATCAGCCAGATGCCCCTATAAACACAGCTATTTCAGACTGGTTTCTTCTCATCAGCACAAGGTAGAACACATACAGATTTCTAGAAAAGTCTGTTATATTTAGATATATTTTTGTACAAAATTATCTGACTATTAGTTCATGTGCCAGATTATGGGATATTCTGGATTATAGTGCAGATCCAAAATCTATACAAAAATTATAAATTGCAGTCAATTTTTAAATTGTCTCTCCAGGACTGGAGATAAACTCTAGCGCAGCGCCACCTATTGGAAGTAAAGTAAAAGTAAAGTAAAAGTTAAAGTTAAATGTGGATTTTTAACAACCCTTTACATATAACTTCGGATATACATGCCAGATCAGAATCCCAATTTGCAGACACAGTGTTTCGGGGTGCTTGCCTCTCGTCAGTGCAAAGTATGGGGTGTCTGATCTGGCTCATGATCAATTTTTAGGACGTCACCACAAAATAAAAATGATGGGACTTACACTGCATATCTATCATACAAGCGATAAATGTCAACAGATACATGTCCCAATTGTATATTAAAAGGAGGGACTTGGTGCGTTTTGTAATTTTCAGAGCTGCCATAGAATAAGAGAGACCAGCATATACAGGGCCACTTCTCCATACTGAAGAGCGTGCACGGATTGCCCCATTCTTGAAATAAATACAAGTATTATTGAGACCTGCATTCATCTGGTGTTTATACAAAATTCTATTGCTATGCCTTAAATATCTCAGAAGGAAAAAACCCTTTACTACTATAATTATAAATAGCTATATTCCCTTGGCATAGCCATATGTTGCTGAGCTATGCTTAAAGGGGCTCTGTCTGCAATGTAATATGAAGACAGCATGCTGCAAGAGTTAAAACACAGAATTCAGCCCTTCATTTTTTTATCTAAGTTTTTTTGTTTACCTAGGATGTTAGTATAAGCCTTTTATCTTTATCATTAGTGGGTCTCAGCAGTGTGGGAGTTTTAGTTTAAATATGTGATTAGCAGCTTCTGTCTATGGATATATACACCTGGTGTGGGCAGGGGCAGCTCTCCCAGCACTGCAGCATGCAGCATCTAAAATCTTTCACTGTGACAGAACACCTGCAGCCACTAATCTAAATGATACATCGTTGAACTAAGGGCATCTCTGCCTACATCATGCTGCTCTCAGATGAGGTAGCAAAAACCTGCTGACAGATTCCCTTTAAATTGCAATACATTTCAATAAAGGACTGCATGCAAGCAAGGAAACTTTTCTAATTATGTATATAAAGAAGGTGGTGGCTGGTGCCCCTCCATGGCTATAAGCTAAAAACAAACCCTATAAGTAGTATGATAGGCAGTCCTATTATAACTATTACCTAGGCCTGAGACATGTACAGCTTTCCATCATCACGACTAATATGTTCTTCACAATGTTCTAGGAATTAGGAGAAGCAGTGAAGACCTGGGAGGGTCTGCTTAATATGAGGCCAGGAGCCCCATGACTTGGAAAGAACATTAGGAGAAATTCAAGGAATCAACAAGGCATGGGAATATGGATGTGCTCTGAACGAGAAGCTGGTCAGAAATATCAGATCGTGCAACCTGGACATGATCCAATCCAGATTTGATAAATTAATAGCACCACGTGCTACAGCCAAGATTTGTGATCTTTGCGAGAGCAGGTGGAACTGCCCCCAATAGAGAAACCGCAGACACTTACTTGCGGTACAGAGGGTAGGGCCTGCTCAGTAGTTGTACTTTGCATTTCTGCAGGAGATAAAGTGGCTGATGATGAAGGCACTTCACCGTCATTAGCATTTTCTAGGGTTAAATCCTGGCTTTTCTTCTGTCGATCACTAATGGTAGGAGAAATCTTTTTACATTTTGTCTTTGGTAGAATTTTCTTCTTTCGATTCTCTTCTTTTGTTTTCTTTAACTGTTTTTCTTTGCAAACCAATGATAAAAATCCCAATGGTTTTCTACCAGGTCTAAGAATACAAGAAAGAAAGTTACAAAAGGTCAGGAAAAATATGGACCTGCTTATGGGAGCAATAGTGGCTACATCTAGGGAGATAAACTACTGAATCGACGGCAAGACCCATGGACCCTCCCAGGCTCGTGCCGGAATGTCTTACTGCCTGCCTATTACACGTGTCGCAATGTTAATAAATATTAGTCTGTGGGACAAGACAGTATGATTATTGCCGGTGCCAATACAATATTAATAAAAGAGAAGGCAATAAGCGCTCACGCTGAAAATATACCAACATATAGCTATATACACTGTATCATACAGTAGCAGGGATAGACTACGCACCTTTTCAATGTGGTTTTAGAAGTCGTTACTGGATTTGTATATGCTACAGGCAAATTTCTGTTTAATGGATCAGTCATTGATATTCCAGGCATCTCCACAGGCACAGTGTTGGCAGTCCTTGTTGCTGACCAGTTAGGGGGTCCTTCCATCACAGTAGTGGAGCTGGTTGGTGATCCGCCAGCGGCTTCTTCTGGTATGGCCTCAGTATCTGAAACCTCAGGTGCAACGTTTTCATCTCCATCCCCTTCAACAGCTGGAAAATATAGAAATGTGTGATATTAGAAGCTGACAAAATGATTAAAAGGGTGGTTCACCCATAATTTTTATCGTCTAGGGTCGATATTATATTGAGAAACAATGTTTCTCCCAAATACCTTGTGTTGGTAATAGTGCCTGTGAGAGGCGCTATTGCGAATCGCTGTTCCCCGCACCAGTGATGTCACGTCAAGTGCCGCACACGTCACATCCCTGCAGCCGGCTGCAATCTTCCTGCCTCACTGAGCTGTGGGTGGTGTTTCACCGCTGTCACAGCACAGCGCGTCTCCTGCTTGCCGCGCTCTGCTGTGAGGGAGGAGGGAGCAGGGAGCAGATGGGGGGTGAGGAGCGGTGAAACACCGCCCACAGCTCAGTGAGCCAGGAAGATTGCAGCCGGCTGCAGGGATGTGACGTATGCGGCACTTGACGTGACAACACCAGAGCGGGGAACAGCGATTCGCAATAGCGCCTCTCACAGGCACTATTGCCAACATAAGGTATTTGAGAGAAACATTGTGTCTCAATATAATATCGAACTAGACAAAAAATATGGCTGAACCACCCCTTTAAATACACAAAACATTGAAATTGGTAAAATTGGGAAATATAAAATTAGGAAGTTACCATTTTAAAAATAATACTTCAACCTCCTCTTTTATGTTTTTTGTGGCTCATAGTAGAACAATGAATGGATGCCCTCAGAGCAGATTACTATTCTACATAGTTGTATGAGATTAGAACAACACGGCGGCTTTCCCAAAACGGTTGTCCATCTAGTACTGTAGCTTGGTAAAGAGGCTGAGCTTTAAAAGATATATCCCGTGGATAACCGTGATGTTTTCTAGTGATGAGTGAGCACTACCATGCTCAGGTTCTTGGTACTCGTAACCAGCAGTCTGACACTTATACAGGCTCGACTCATGTACCGAGTATAATGGAAGTCAATGGGGAACGAAAGCATTTTTCTGGAAGATCTTCAGTAAAAATGCCCGGGTTTCTTATAGACTTCCATTATACTTGGTACATGAGTCGAGCCCGTATGAGCATCCGACTGCCGGTTAAGAGTACCAAGCACCCAAGCATCGTAGTGGTCGCTCATCACTAATGTTTTCAGGACAAAAATAGCTATGTTTTTTTCTGATCTCACGCAACGCTTTCAAAAGATATATAATAAAGAGGCATTCCCAACAGACTTTTTTGGCATGTGCCATAATAAAGTCGGTAGTAAAGACATTATTAACCCCTTCACGACCATGGACGGATATAGCGTGTCCCGTTAAGCCCCGTCCCCTCCCGCGGGCAGGCGGCGGCGGTCGGCACACATCAGCTGTTTTCAACAGCTGACATGTGTGCCTGCTAGCCGCGGGTGGAATCGCTTCCACCCGCGGCCATTAACCCCTTAAATCTTGCTGCCAAAGTCTGGCAGCAAGATCAAAATGCGAGCGGCCATGTTTTTTTACTTACCGCCGCCCCCACCGGAAGTCACGTGCGTGATCACGTGACTATCGGTGGTTGCCATCGTAGCACAGGGTCATGTGATGACGCCTGCAGCTATGATGTTTCACTTTCGTTTTCCCTCGGCCGAGAGCAGAGGGAAAAAGAAAGTGACTGTATCTGCTGTTTACAGCCGTATAGCTGTCATCAGCAGATAGATAATAGCGATCGGATTGCTGATCGCTATAGCCCTTAGGGGGACTAGTAAAATAAAAAAAAAAAAAAAAAGTAAAAAAAAAGTTTTAAAAAATAAAAAAAAACAAAAAACCTAAAAGTTCAAATCACACCCCTTTCCCCCCATTGAAAATTAAAGGGTTAAAAAATAAATAAATATACACATATTTGGTATCGCCGCGTTCAGAAATGCCCGATCAAAATATAAAATCAATTAATCTGATTGGTAAACGGCGTAGTGGCAAAAAAATTCCAAACGCCAAAATGTTTTGGTCGCCGCAAGTTTTACGCAAAATGCAATAGGCGATCAAAACGTAGCATTTGCGCAAAAATGGTACCATTAGAAACATCAGCTCGAGACGCAAAAAATAAGCCGTCACTGAGCCATAGATCCCAAAAAATAAGAACGCTACGTGTTTCGGAAAATGGCGCAACACGTGCGCCACTTTTATTGGACAAACTTGTGAATTTTTTTTAACCCCTTAGATACAAGTAAACCTATACATGTTTGGTGTCTACAAACTCGCACCGACCTCAGGCATCAAACCCACATATCAGTTTTGCCATATAGTGAACACCGTGAATAAAACATCCCAAAAACTATTGTGCCATCACACTTTTTTTGCAATTTTTCTGCATTTGGAATTTTTTTGCTGTTTTCCAGTACACCATATGGTAAAACTTATGGTTTCATTTAAAAGTACAACTTGTCCCGCAAAAAACAAGCCCTCATATGGCAAGATTGACGGAAAAATAAAAAAGTTACGGCTCTCGGAAGAAGGGGAGCAAAAAACAAAAACGCAAAAACAGAAAGTGCCCCGGGGCTGAAGGGGTTAAATATATAATATATAAAATACCTCTCACTGTGATTCTTCTTAAGGGAGTTGTTCCCGTTCAGAAAACTTTACCTTATATGTATAGCTGGCTGAACAACAAAGTTGTTTTACTTACCCTTTCGGGGTCCAGCGCAGTGTCCCTGCCACAGCTCCTGGTTTCTTTTATTTGTCAGCAGTGACATCACATCATTGCTGCAGCCAATAACTAAAGGTGATCGGTTTGGTCCATGTAGACCGCGTGAGCCTCTGAGCTCACAGATTGGCTGCAACAAATGTCGCGATATGATGTCACTGCAGCAGCCAAATAACAGACTGGGGCGCCTAGGCATTGACCTCGGGAGCTTTTCCTGTGCATATAAGGAAATAATTCCTGAAAGGGGACACCTCTTAATGTTATGAGTGGCTTCCACGTTGCCAGTTTGTTAAGGAAAACTAGACTAACGTTATTGGTGAATATATTTAATTATTATTTTTCAGCTTTATCCAGACTATCCCTGCAGGCTCTGTTCATATTTATGTAGTGGCTTCTGTTCTTGACAGAAGCCATAATACCCAATCTACTGCATCTAGCACACAATAGACACTGGTGGTGTGGGACAGCCCCACTGACTTATAATAAGTAGTGAGAAGTGAGCACTACCATGCTTAGATGCTCAATACTCATAACTAATGAGCGAGCAATACCATCCTTGGCACTTGTAACTAATAGTGATTAGCGAGCACTACAATTCTTCGGTGCTTAATGAGCAGGTGGACGCTCGGAAGGGTACAATTCAAGTATTCGAATATAATGGAAGTCAAAAGGGGGACTGCAGCATTTTTCCAGAAAATGCTCGAGTCCCCCATTGACTTCCATGGTCCTCGAATACTAGAGTCACTCCCATTCAGGCGTCCAGCTGCTGCTTACGAGTACCGAGCATGGTTGTGCTTGCTGCCCACTAACGAGCCTTTTCCGGTTGCTTCTACTTGTCTATCACTAAGGAGAAAACCGTAATAGTTGCAATGGTGTTTTCACTATAAAATAGAGCAATCTGCAAGGTACGCTCCAACGTAAATTTAACCACAGAGCAAACAGATACACATGATGAACAGGAGATAGCTATACTTATATATTTACCTTCTGTTTTGAGTTTTGGATCAATAACCTGCTCCAAAAAAAAAAAAAAAAAAATGAAAATGTTACATTTATTCCGAGAAAAAAAAAAAAAGGTTTAAAAATCAAAACTTTTTATAGGGTTGTCCAGGTAGTTTCACAAAAGCCTTAAGTCACTTTATGCAGACTTGTGGAATCCTCACATTGTGTGCACAATTTCTGTGTAAATTGTGAAAATTCTTCCGTGCCAGCAGGGAGACCGGCTGGACAGGTGACCACAGACTTTTGTGAAAAACGCGGACAACCTCTTTAATTAAACAGCAAATTTATTAGCAAACAAGAGACAATAATGCACAAAATGGAAAGATTTAGTAGGCGCAATGAGGACGATTGCCCCTAAGTCCCAGTGACTGCTGTTTTTCATTAATTTGATGTCATATTTGAGGATGCTAGGATCCCTTCCAGCTCCAGGAAATGTAGCATTTAGCATCTTCCACCATAAAGACATAGTGGGTGGCAACGCAGACGACGTCCTGAAGCGGTCAAATCTTAGATACTTAGTACAGTGCACCCAAAGCTAAAGAAGGATCCAGGAATGAGCAAAGTATATCATAAATATGAGGTCTAAACAGTTTTCTTATCCATGGTCTGGGCTCTATAGTAATTGTGACGACATGGACTGTCAGTACCTAGCATGGGTTAAGTTTCTTAAAATTCAGCCAGACATGATGATAGTTTAGTTATAGACAGGGGATAAGCCCCTCATTGTTTCTACAAGACTCTTACTGTGGTGTCACACATAGCGGCGCAGCAGCGATCACGACCAGCGATCTGACCTTATCAGGATCGCTGCTGCGTCGTTACATGGTCGCCGGTGAGCTGTGAAACAGGCAGATCTCACCAGCGACCAGCCCCCAGCCAGCAGCGACGCGTGGAAGTGTAACCAAGGTAAATATCGGGTAACCAAGGAAAGCACTTCTCTTGGTTACCCGATATTTATCTTAGTTACTAGCGTCCGCCGCTCTCACGCTGCCAGTGCCGGCTCCCTGTCCCCTGCACTCCTAGCCAGAGTACACATCGGGTTAATTACCCGATGTGTACTCCAGCTACGTGTGCAGAGAGCAGGGAGCCGGCACTGGCAGCGTGAGAGCGGGACGCTAGTAACTAAGGTAAATAACGGGTAACAAAGGAAAGGGCTTCTTGGTTACCCAATGTTTACCGTGGTTACAGCTTACCGCAGACTGCCAGACGCCGGCTCCTGCTCCCTGCTCTCTTTAGTTCGTCACTCTCTCGCTGTCACACACAGCGATGTGTGCTTCACAGCGGGAGAGCAATGTCCAAAAAATGAAGCAGGACATTCAGCAACGACCGGCGACCTCACAGCAGGGGCCAGGTCGTTGCTGGATGTCACACACAGCGACAGCGACGGGACGTCGCTGCTACGTCACAGAAAATGGTGACTTAGCAGCGACGTCGTTGTCGTCGTCGCTATGTGTGACACCACCTTTAGGAATCTAGTGTTAAAGTTCTTGTTGACTCATGTAATTGTCTTGGCCAGTGAAGGTTAGATACCCAGACGAATCAATTATGCGAACCTCCCATTGTTTTACTATGTGTATTGCTAGATGCGATGTAACTTAGCTGTCTATTGCTTGTCTCTGCCAGAGACCATTACTAGTAGGGATATTTTGTATACGGCTTGAAATCTAGCCAATACAAGCCCAGTCTTATCCACCAATCGTGAAGACCCCAATGGTCTGAATGGAGAGCTCAGGGGTATAATAAGGAGGACTGTCCATTGCCTGCGTAGACTCTTGCTACAAGATACTAATCTAGCATCTGCAGATCCGATTGGCAAGCCATGACCGAACCTGTATTAAAATACTACATGTACTTCAGCATCGAATGCAAGGATTCGGCTGAGATATCAAGGACTACCTAAGCAAGGAATCCAGCTTGGGACAATCCTGCCACCTGACTACAGGCTTTGCGGTCCTCAGCCAATTTCCTAAATCTGTCATTATTCCATTCTCCGCGGGTGCCCGTCGAAAGCAGGGTGCTGCTTGTTTGGAGTAAGTAGCCTGGAAGCTCTGAGGCACGGACATTCTAATCCCTGGTGAGCCAGCAGAAGGGTGAGAAACTGTTGCCGGTTACATTCTGTGGTTTTGCTGGTTATGTGCCATATGCCGATAATTTTTTTGGGGTCCAATAAAGTCTTAATATTGTGATTCACTCATCCTGTGTTGTCTGAGTAGTGTTCAGCCCACAGTTAAGGAGGTCGGCGTTCAGTTGGGATAAGCCCTGGGCCATGCTGGTCTTTCTAAAGGCGGCCGGGTCAGCGGACGAGAGCACCCACTGACCCCCGTGTCTCCACATTAATGTTGAGGTCTGAATTTATTTGCAGGATCCAATCTACGAATTAATCTTTTAGGTTGCTATAGAGTGTAAAGGCACAGTCACACACAACGACTTACCAGCGATCCCGAAAACAATGCGACCTGATAGGGATCGCTGGTAAGTCGCTGGGAGGTCGCAGGTGAGATGTCACACAGTCAGACCTTACCAGCGATGCAGGAACAATACAGGTCGCAGTAGCGACCTGTATAACGATCTCAGCAGTCACTGTGACCCTGTCACACAGTGTCTAACACAGCGATGTGTCCTGCCCAGCAGGACATCACCTTTGAAAAAAATGGCCTGGACCATTTCTGCAAGGACTAGAGATCTCACAGCAGGGGCCTGATCGCTGGTAGGTGTCACATATAACAAGATCGCTAACGGGATCGCTACTGCGTCACCAAAACTGTGACTCAGCTGCGATCTCGCTAGCGATCTCGTTATGTGTGACGGTACCTTAAGGATGGGCTTCAGAAGTGAGGGGCTAAGTGTTTATACAGCAAACTGGAACGGTGAGATGTCATGATGGCGGTCGTCAGAACTAACTGCATACTGTTTTATCAGTAAGTTGAAGGGCGATCCAAAAGTAATGATAATCGGTTATTTCTATTGCACACAGAAGAAGGGAATTTTGTTTACTTACCGTAAATTCCTTTTCTTCTAGCTCCAATTGGGAGACCCAGACAATTGGGTGTATAGCTACTGCCTCCGGAGGCCGCACAAAGTACTACACTTAAAAGTGTAAGGCCCCTCCCCTTCTGGCTATACACCCCCCCGTGGGATCACGGGTTCCTCAGTTTTAGTGCAAAAGCAAGAAGGAGGAAAGCCAATAACTGTTTCAAAAACAAATTCAATCCGATAAACAACATCGGAGAACTGAACTTATTAACATGAACAACATGTGCACCCGAAAAACAAAATCCCTAAGAAAAAACAGGGCGGGTGCTGGGTCTCCCAATTGGAGCTAGAAGAAAAGGAATTTACGGTAAGTAAACAAAATTCCCTTCTTCTTTGTCGCTCCTAATTGGGAGACCCAGACAATTGGGACGTCCAAAAGCAGTCCCTGGGTGGGTAAAAGAATACCTCGTGATAGGGCTGTCAAGCAGACCTTTCCTACAGGTGGGCCACCGCCGCCTGAAGGACTTGTCTACCTAGGCCGGCATCCGCCGAAGCGAAGGTATGCACCTGATAATGTTTGGTAAAAGTGTGCAGACTCGACCAGGTAGCCGCCTGGCACACCTGCTGAGCCGTAGCCTGATGCCGTAATGCCCAGGACGCACCCACGGCTCTGGTAGAATGGGCCTTCAGTCCAGATGGAATCGGAAGCCCAGCAGAACGGTAGGTGTGAAGAATTGGTTCCTTGATCCACCGCGCAAGGGTGGATTTGGAAGCTTGCGACCCTTTACGCTGACCAGCGACCAGGATAAAGAGTGCATCCGAGCGGCGCAGGGGCGCCGTGCGGGAAATGTAGATCCTGAGTGCTCTCACCAGGTCCAACAAATGCAAACCCTTTTCGAATTGGTGAACTGGATGCGGACACAAAGACGGTAAAGTGATATCCTGATTGAGATGAAAGGAAGATACCACCTTGGGAAGAAACTCTGGAATTGGACGCAGAACTACCTTGTCCTGGTGAAACACCAGGAAGGGAGATTTGCAAGATAACGCCGCCAGCTCGGACACTCTCCGAAGAGACGTGACCGCCACTAGAAAAGCCACTTTCTGTGAAAGCCGAGAAAAGGAAATCTCCTTCATAGGCTCGAAAGGCGGCTTCTGGAGAGCAATTAGAACCTTGTTCAGATCCCAGGGCTCCAACGGCCGCTTGTAAGGAGGGACGATATGACAGACTCCTTGCAGGAACGTGCGTACCTTAGGAAGTCGCGCTAGGCGTTTCTGAAAAAATACGGATAGCGCGGAGACTTGACCTTTAAGGGAGCTAAGCGACAAACCTTTTTCCAACCCAGACTGCAGGAAGGAAAGAAAAATAGGCAATGCAAATGGCCAGGGAGAAACTCCCTGGGCAGAGCACCAAGATAGGAATATCTTCCACGTCCTGTGGTAGATCTTGGCGGAGGATGGTTTCCTAGCCTGTCTCATGGTGGCAACCACCTCATGAGATAAACCTGAGGCCCCTAGGATCCAGGACTCAATGGCCACACAGTCAGGTTCAGGGCCGCAGAATTCAGATGGAAAAACGGCCCTTGAGACAGCAAGTCTGGACGGTCTGGTAGCGCCCACGGTTGGCCTACCGTGAGGTGCCACAGATCCGGGTACCACGACCTCCTTGGCCAGTCTGGAGCGACGAGAATGGCGCGGCGGCAGTCGGACCTGATCTTTCGGAGCACTCTGGGCAACAGTGCCAGAGGTGGGAACACATAAGGTAGCCGGAACTGTGACCAATCTTGAACTAAGGCGTCTGCCGCCCAAGCTCGGTGATCGTGAGATCGTGCCATGAAAACCGGGACCTTGTTGTTGTGTCGTGACGCCATCAGGTCGACGTCCGGCATCCCCCAGCGGCGACAGATCTCCTGAAACACGTCCGGGTGAAGGGACCATTCCCCTGCGTCCATGCCCTGGCGACTGAGAAAATCTGCTTCCCAGTTTTCCACGCCTGGGATGTGAACTGCGGATATGGTGGATGCTGTGTCTTCCACCCACGACAGAATCCGCCTTACTTCCTGGAAGGCTTGCAGACTGCGTGTTCCCCCTTGGTGGTTGATGTACGCCACCGCCGTGGAATTGTCCGACTGAATTCGGATCTGCTTGCCTTCCAGCCACTGTTGGAAGGCTTGCAGGGCAAGATAGACTGCTCTGATTTCCAGAACATTGATCTGAAGGGTGGACTCTTTCCGAGTCCACGTACCCTGAGCCCTGTGGTGAAGAAACACTGCTCCCCACCCTGATAGGCTCGCATCTGTCGTGACTACCGCCCAGGATGGGGGTAGGAACGACCTTCCTTTTGACAAAGAGGTGGGAAGAAGCCACCACCGGAGAGAATCCTTGGCTGTCTGAGAGAGGGAAACATCCCTGTCGAGGGACGTCGACTTCCCGTACCATTGGCGGAGAATGTCCCATTGTAGAGGGCGCAGATGAAACTGCGCGAAAGGGACTGCTTCCATTGCTGCCACCATTTTCCCTAGGAAATGCATGAGGCGCCTCAAGGTGTGCGACTGGCCCTGAAGGAGAGATTGCACCCCTGTCTGCAGCGAGCACTGCTTGTCCAGTGGAAGTTTCACTATCGCTGAGAGAGTATGAAACTCCATGCCAAGATATGTTAGTGATTGGGTCGGGGTTAGATTTGACTTTGCAAAGTTGACAATCCACCCGAAACTCTGGAGAGTCTTCAGTGCCACGTTCAAACTGTGTTGGCATGCCTCTTGAGAGGGTGCCTTGATAAGTAGATCGTCCAAATACGGAATCACAGAGTGACCCTGCGAGTGCAGGACTGCTACTACTGCAGCCATGACCTTGGTGAAGACCCGAGGGGCTGTCGCTAGCCCGAAAGGTAGCGCTACGAACTGCAGGTGTTCGCTTCCTATAACGAAGCGTAGAAAACGCTGATGCTCTGGCGCAATCGGCACGTGGAGATAAGCATCCTTGATGTCTATTGATGCTAGGAAATCTCCTTGAGACATTGAGGCGATGACGGAGCGGAGAGATTCCATCCGGAACCTCCTGGTTTTTACGTGTTTGTTGAGCAACTTTAGATCCAGGACGGGACGAAACGACCCGTCCTTCTTTGGCACCACAAACAAATTGGAGTAAAAACCGTGACCTTGTTCCTGAAGAGGAACGGAAGTCACCACTCCTTCCGCCTTTAGAGAGGCCACCGCCTGCAGCAGAGCATCGGCCCGGTCGGGCGGTGGAGAAGTTCTGAAGAAACGAGTTGGAGGACGAGAGCTGAACTCTATCCTGTACCCGTGAGACAGAATGTCTCTCACCCAACGGTCTTTGACCTGTGACAGCCAAATGTCGCCAAAGCGGGAGAGCCTGCCACCGACCGAGGATGCGGAAAGAGGAGACTGAGAGTCATGAGGAAGCCGTCTTGGTGACGGTTCTTCCTGCTGTCTTTTTTGGGCGTGATTGAGTCCGCCAAGAATCTGAGCCTCTCTGATCCTTTTGAGTCCTCTTAGACGAGGAGAATTGGGACCTGCCTGAGCCTCGAAAGGACCGAAAACCAGACTGACCCCTCCTTTGTTGGGGTTTGTTTTGTCTGTGTTGAGGTAAGGATGAATCCTTACCCATGGAGTGTTTAATGATTTCATCCAAACGCTCACCAAACAATCGGTCACGAGAAAAAGGCAAACTGGTTAAGCACTTCTTGGAAGCAGAATCTGCCTTCCATTCCCTCAACCACAAGGCTCTGCGTAAAACTACGGAGTTGGCTGACGCCACCGCCGTACGGCTCGTAGAGTCTAGGACAGCATTAATCGCGTAAGACGCGAATGCAGACATCTGAGAGGTCAATGGTGCCACCTGCGGAGCAGATGTACGTGTGACAGTGTCGACTTGTGTAAGCCCAGCTGAAATAGCTTGGAGTGCCCATACGGCTGCGAATGCTGGCGCCAACGACGCTCCAATAGCTTCATAGATGGATTTCAACCAGAGCTCCATCTGTCTGTCAGTGGCATCTTTAAGTGCCGCTCCATCTTCCACTGCAACTAAGGATCTAGCTGCAAGCCTGGAGATTGGAGGGTCCACCTTGGGACACTGGGTCCAGCCCTTGACCACGTCAGGGGGAAAAGGATAGCGTGTATCTTTAAGCCGTTTGGAAAACCGCTTATCGGGATAAGCGTGGTGTTTCTGGATTGCGTCTCTAAAGTCAGAGTGGTCCAGAAAAGAGCTTAATTTACGCTTGGGATATCTGAAATGGAATTTCTCATGCTGTGAAGCTGACTCCTCCTCAGGAGGAGCTGGCGGAGAAATATCTAACATCTTATTGATGGACGCTATAAGATCATTCACTATGGCGTCACCATCCGGTGTATCCAGATTGAGAGCGGTCCCAGGATCAGAATCCTGATCAGTTACATCCGCCTCATCACCCATAGATTCATCCCGCTGGGATCCTGACCAGTGAGACGAAGTTGAGGGCCCCTCATAGCGAGCCCGCTTAGGCTGTCTGGGACTGTCGTCCGAGTCAGAGCCGGCACCCTGGGGTGCATGTGACACCCCCGGAGCCCGGAAGTGTTCCAGTTGAGGGGGACCAGGGAGCAATGATTCAACAGTGTCCGTGGTCTGAGTTACTGGTCTAGACTGCAATGTTTCAAGAATCTTAGACATTGTCATAGACAATCTATCAGCAAAAGCTGCAAACTCCGTTCCTGTCACCTGGACAGCATTCACAGGTGGTACACCCTGGGTCACGTCTAGCAGAGGCCCCGGCTGAGCAAGTGCTGCAGGGGCCGAGCACTGCACACAATGGGGGTCAGTGGAACCTGCCGGTAGAGTAGCCCCACATGCGGTATAGGCAGCATATAAAGTCTGTGCCTTGGCACCCTTGCGTTTAACGGACGACATGCTGTTGCCTCCTTGCAATCTAGGAGGGTATATAGCCGAGAATCACCAGCGACCGTACAGTGAAAAGTATTTGCAAACACAAAATACCAAGTACACAACGGCACAAGTGGGGGTGAGCCCTTGAGGGCTGCTTACCGCCCGCTGAAAAGCGGGTATGAGGTCGTAGAATCCCGTGTCTGGGTCTCCCAGGCTCCCCTCTCCAGCTCAGCGTGCAGACAGGAATGGCTGCCGGCGTCCTGTGAAGAGGGGCGGACCGTGGGCGTGCCACAGACAAAGTGCGGGAAACTGCGTCCTACTGTGCCTGGTGTGAGGGCTGGAGTATGTAAAACAGACTCCAGCCCTCAGCGCTGATGCTCTGGCAGGTGCGGAGGCGGGAACGAGACGAACTAGGCCGCAAAAGCCGGGGACTGTAGTAATAAGCGCGGCCGTGATATATGCACGGCCAGCGCGGAAGTCCCCGGCGCACCACAAGTCCCAGCCGCGTCGCAGTGTGACTGACCCCAGCGGCCGGCGCGACCGTTCGCCCTAAGTCTACCCACTCAGCCAAGCTGTAGTGAGGAAATGGCACAAGCGCAGCAGCGCTGATGTCCCCGGCGCACTAACACACCCAGCCATGCTGCGGTGTGCGCGCGGTATGCACGGGGACACAGAGTACCTTGACGGAGCAGGGTCTGTCCCTGACGAAACTCAGCTCCATATCCAGCGGCTTCTCCAGGGGCTGCGGATGGAGCACGGTCTCAGTGCCTGGAGACCGGTAAAGTCCCACTTCACCCGGAACCCTAATGGGGATGGGGAAGGAATCAGCATGTGGGCTCCAGCCTCCGTACCCGCAATGGGTACCTCAACCTTAACAAACACCGCCGACAGAAAGTGGGGTGAGAAGGGAGCATGCTGGGGGCCCTGTATGGGCCCTCTTTTCTTCCATCCGACATAGTCAGCAGCTGCTGCTGACTAAACAGTGGAGCTATGCGTGCGTGTCTGACCTCCTTCGCACAAAGCAAAAAACTGAGGAACCCGTGATCCCACGGGGGGGTGTATAGCCAGAAGGGGAGGGGCCTTACACTTTTGTGTAGTACTTTGTGCAGCCTCCGGAGGCAGTAGCTATACACCCAATTGTCTGGGTCTCCCAATTAGGAGCGACAAAGAAATTAAAATAAAATGTTTTCTTCTCTCTTGGGTACCCACTAGTCCAGGGAAAAAAAAAAAGAAAATCACTTAAATAGGCCACGATTCCCCGGAGCTACATTCATTTGAATATGAACTGCCGAGGAGTGAACATCAAAATGGAAAAAAACGAGCTCAGAGCTGTCATCAAATACCTCTGCTTGAAAAAAATGACTACCAAAGACATACACAGCGACTTGGTGGAAACATTGGGGGACTCTTCTCCTCCATATTCCACAGTTGCACGCTGGGCCAAGGAATTTAAGCTGGGAAGAACATCGACGGAAGATGAACATCGTGAAGGACGCCCATCCACGTCCCTCAATAAAAAAAACGTGAAAAAAGTTGAAGAAGTTGTATTGGCAGATCGAAGAGTGACTATCAGGCATGTAGCTGAGGTCACAGGGATCTCATATGGCAGTATTCAAAGAATCCTTGCAAAAGAATTACATATGAGAAAGGTCTCCGCGCGTTGGGTGCCAAAAATGTTAACCGACGAGCAAAAGAAGAAACGAGTTGACATTTCAATAGCAAATCTCTAAAAGTTCCAAGCAGACAAGGAGAATTGTGTGTCACGTTTTTTGACTATGGACGAGACCTGGATACACCACTTTGATCCCGAAACTAAACAACAATCGATGACATGGAAACGAGCCGACGAACCGACGCCGAAGAAATTCAAAAAGTGTCAAGCTCAGCAGGGAAGGTTATGGCGTCCGTTTTTTGGGACGCTGAAGGAATTATTATGGTGGACTATTTGGAGAAGGGAGCCACTATTACGGGCTCCTACTACGCGGAACAAATAAGAAGATTGTGGGAGTCTATTAAGGAGAAAAGGCGCAGCAAACTGCGGGCTGAAGTGCTGTTTCACCAAGAGAACGCGCTGGCTCACAAAGCTGCAGTTGCCATGGCAACCATTCAAGAAGCGGGCTTTGAACTGGTGGAACACCCCCCTATTCGCCAGATCTAGCCCCCAGTGACTTCTTTCTCTTTCCTCGCCTCAAAGGAACACCTCTGGGGCAAGAAATTTGACAATAGCGACGTGGTAACCGCTGTTGGGGATTTTTTTGAGGGTCAAGATCAAGAATTTTTTTCAAAGGGAATTCTAAGTTTAGAAAAGAGATGGACTAAATGTATAGACTTGTTAGGAGACTATGTAGAAAAATATATATTTATTTTAATATATTCAGTGTGTTCATTATTGATTAGCATTACTTTTGGATCGCCCCTCGTAGAAACAGAATTAGTCATGAGCCACATTAGGAAGCTAAAATCAGCACAAAATTCACAAAAGTACCAGGTACTCACAGATATATGTCAAGCACATATTATGTAATCTGTGCTACAAAAGCAGAAGATGGGGTCCAGTCCTATTTATAGATTACCAAACAATATAATGTTACCTCTGAGACACTGGGTTTCTTTGGTAGTGGAGGGAGGTCTGCATCATCAATGCACTCAGTACTTCCCTTTCTTGAAGTCTGGCCTAACTTCTGATCTTGATCTTCCTGGCTGACTGTAGGAGGCTCATGTGATACAGCCTCCACACTATGTAAAGAAGAACAATACTGCGTCAGCCTTAAGAAGAGGTAAAGACACATTAGGCCAACGTCAGCTGTGCCTGACAATATCAGCAGGCTAATATGTATTGAGGCCTCCCAACTCTTCCCCTGGGGAAGATAAGGATCTGGCATTTACAATTTGGACTGACGATCCTTATGTTCTTGGCAAGATAAGCCCCCCTCATACCCCCGGCACTAGAGAAGGCCAGCAGCGGCTTCCTCAGAGAACAAAGGAGTGCTCAGCCAACACCTGTCTATTGGTTTCTGGGTGTTCTACCCTGGCTATACATCACCATTATCTCACCTGGAATTTAGATTCTGTGTTAGCTCTTGACTGGAGCCCGTACTGATGAACACAGGTGCCGGGAGACTCTCTGACACGCTGGAATCACATGAATAGGCATAGTCATTATTAATAGGAATTTCCACCAGTGTCAGAATAAATGTGGCTTCCCCTCCAGTGTCCTGTTCTCCTAGGAGGCACTCTGTGAAGACAAGAAGCAGAGTTAGATATTGGAGTAATCTATAACTATACTATGATTCCCCCATAAAAATGGTGATGATCAGACACGGCTTTAAAAAAAAAAAAAAAAAAAAAGAAGAAGAAGATGTGATTATGTTCTTAGTTCAAAGTGAGTAGGGGACACTACTTTGGAGGTAACATATGTGCTCGGTTCCACCTCCCCTTCCTGGTAAATATGCCGTATATGTCTGATGCTGGTCCCACCTAGGCAATCTGCTCCAATGTCGTCTCCTGACGCACCACATCCAGGGAGGTCTTTATAACAGTATGGGATACTGCCCTGCTCCTGGATCGGCCAGCACAACTCACGAGGGGCAGCGATCACACAGGAGTGTCGCAGCGTAAAGCTGCACTGTGTGCACTGGGTGTTTTTTCCACCAACATGGCCACATCAGTGACCAGAAGAATCAAGGCCGGAGGAGAGGCAGAAGCATGCAGAAAAAAGGAAACCAGGTAATTTTTTGGTCACTGTTGACCACTTTGTTCCATATGCAGTAAATTTATAGAGGAAGATAACAGGGTGTGCATGTAGCGGGACCGGTGTATCACTAGAGTGAGGGAGGGCACCAGATATAAGTAACGTAACGTGTCTCACAATGGGCATTGGCAGCCATATATGAGGAGCCATACGATAACAGATTGGATAAAACTAACTGCGATTACTATTGCTTTACATTATAAGGTGGAAATTAAAACATACCGGATACACTGACATGCTGAGAACTAAACTCTTGCTGCAGAGAATCAGTATCACCTTCCACGATGGGGTAACTCATCTGTAAATTCACAAACAGAACAAGCATGATTAGAAACCGTCCATGCTAAATGCTTATAGTACTTCATAAACCATAAGTATATGATCCAGGTCCCTGAGGAATCCAAAGGCATTGCAAAACAATCAATTAAAAAAAAATCTCACTCGTTTCCGGACCCTAATACAAGCAGTCATCTTACCTGGTGTACTGGAAATGCGAAGCTGTCCTGTATTGGATCATTTTCTGGATTGGGAGCACAGTGAGGAACGTCCTCTATTCTGCTAAAGGCATAAAAATAAAAATGTTAGGAGAGCTTAGTTCTCTAATGGAGTTAAAATAAGGGGGAGCTAAATTAAAAATTATCAACCTTGGATCTATTGTAACGCTGTTCTCAAAAGCACATATATTATCAGGAGGGCTTGATGGCGAGGATGGCAGCACTGGGCTTGTGAGGGGTCCTTGGTTAGACTGTTCTCCAATACCGGACGGGTCACTTTCTGTGCATTGATCAGGAATCAAAAATTCCTCTAACAAGAAATAAGGTTTGCAGTGGATCACAAATGCCATGAAAAATCTCTTGCACTTATTTTGTTGTACAGACATTTGGAGACATTAAAAGCGTTCATCTTTGTATGATACGTAAACAGCCTGCATTGAAATGGCATTAAATATCCTAGGTATGTAATAATATGTGTCACAATATATTCTTTTCTGCTTTATAATATTATAGCCATTTATATGTTGAAGCTCCCTGGGGCAGCCATATTGGATGCACACACTTCCTCCCTACACCACAGTATGTGTGCTCATTACACAGCGCACCACCGTACTAGACTATTAGGCCATGTCTTCGCAGGGTGTAAATGCTGCGCGTTTCCTCCTGTGGTTTTTTGTATACAGAAAATATAGTGGATTTAATTTCATGAAAACGTCTACCCACTGATCATCTAAAGACACTGAGGAACTGTGTTTATTTCTCCATAGACAATAGACTTCTATTAGGAGCCTTAAAAGGAACCTGTCACCAGATTTGGCGACTATAAGCTGCAGCCACCACTAGTTGGCTCTTATATATACAGTATTCTAACATGCTGTATATAAGAGCCCAGGCCGCTGTGTAGAACATAAAACTTACTTTATAATACTCACCTAAGGGGCAGTGCAGTGCAGACTGGTCAGATGGGTGTCTCCATTCTCCGGTACAGGCGCCTCCTCTTTCAGCCATCTTTGTCCTCCTTCTTCTGAAGCCTGAGTGCATGACATGTCCTACATCATGCACACTCGCCAGCATTGCGGTACTGCCCAGGCGCCCTTTGATCTGCCCTGAGCAGGGCAGATCAAAGTATTGTAGTGCGCATGTACAGGACCTCAATGCCGGCTAGTGTGGATGACGTAGGACGTGTCATGCACTCAGGTTTCAAAAAAAGGAGGACAAAGATGACTGAAAGAGCCGATGCTGCTACTGAAGAACGGAGACACCCATCCGACCAGTCTACACCGCCCCTTAGGTGAGTATTATAAAGTGATTTTTACATTCTACACAGCGGCCTGAGCGCTTATATACAGTATTCTGGAATGCTGTATATAAGAGCTCACTGATGGTGGCTGCAGCTTATAATCGCCACATCTGGTGACAGATTCCCTTTAAAAAAAAATTTGAATAACCAATCACGTTTTTTAAGTGTGGAATCGTAAGGTTTCCGAAAAATAATATACCGTATTTTTCGCTTTATAAGACGCACCTGATTATAAGACGCACCCCAAAATTTGGTGAAGGAAAAGAATTTTTTTTTTTTTTTAATGTTAAATGAGGTCCGTCTTATAATGCCAGTGTCCAGCTAACAAATCATAAAGGGTATATGTCCCTCATAGCTCCCCCATCCTAAAATTAGCCCCCTTAATCTGGATACGCCCCCTTATATTGAATATAGCCCCCTTGCGCTGGCACACGTCCCAAAGTGATGCCACATGTCCCCCATTGATGGCACACGTCCCCTATTGCTGGCACATGTCTCCTATTGATGGAACACGTCCCCTATTTATGCATGGAAAACGTCCCCTATTCATGCCACACGTCCCCCTATGCTGGAACACGTCTTCTATTGCTGGCATATATCCCCTACTGCTGGCACAAGTCTCCTATAGATGGCACACGTCTGGTACAGCTGGCACAAGTCTCCTATGGATGGCACACATCCCCCTGTGCTGCCCATGGCACCCTATGGATGGCACACCTCCCCCTGTGTTAGATATAGCCCCCATGCTGCTGCCCATAGTAAAATAACTTTACCTTCTCCAGTGCGGTCCTCCCTAGTGTCTCCCTCCGTGCTGCTGATCTCCTGCACTTCCTGGTTCTCGGAGCCGGTCATGTGATCGGCACAGCAGAGTGATATCATCTCTGCGTGCCTGATCACAGCGGCAGCAGGAGACCGGGAGATCAGCGCTGAAGGAGGTAAATAAAGAGTTTTTTATTTTACTATGGGCAGCAGCATGAGAGCCATATCTAACACAAGGAGGGCATGTGCCATCAAAGGGGGGCGCAGGCAGATATACTATGCGCTGCTGCCCCCAGCCCATCACCACGGTGCGGTTTCAGTACCACAGTGATGGACAGCGCATATTATATGAGCGGCAGCAGGAGATCTGCCGCTGACTCCTGCAGCTTTCACCAGCCCCCAGCAGCGCTCCAGAGTGCCCCCACCTCCCCTAAATATATATATCTCTCTCTCTATATATATATATATATATATATATATATCTCTCTCTCTATATATATATATATATATATATCTCTCTCTCTATATATATATATATATATCTCTCTCTCTATATATATATATATATATATATATATATATATATATATATATATATATATATATATATATATATATATATATATATATATATATATATATATATATATATATATATATATATATATATATATATATATATATATATATATATATAATCTCTCTCTCTATATATATATATATATATATATCTCTCTCTCTCTCTCTCTCTCTATATATATATATATATATATATATATATATATATATATATATATATATATATATATATATATATATATATATATATATCTCTCTCTATATATCTCTCACATATCTCTCACATATTTTATATATATATATACACATATACAAAGCAAAAAGGCCTGCGGAGACACCATCACATGTTTCTCAACGCTGGCAGGAAACTAGCCAGGTCTTTCACCGGGAAGGAACAACCACGGGAAGGGCAGTCTCCAGTCAAGGAGACCACCTATGCCAAACATGGTATCCATCCACAGACAGCCGTTTCGGGGTATTTGCCCCTCATCAGTGTGGAGTAGGAATCTGGCTAGTGGGACATTGCCTAGTAAAAGACTATGTGAGCAAGGATGGTTGACCTTAGGGAGATCAACTTCCACCACTGCGGAGACACCATCACGTGTTTCTCAACGCAGTGATTCTAGAGCAATGCCCCCTGGGAAATATTCAAAGCAAGAAGGCCTGCGGAGACACCATCACATGTTTCTCAACGCTGGCAGGAAACTAGCCAGGTCTTTCACCGGGAAGGAACAACCACGGGAAGGGCAGTCTCCAGTCAAGGAGACCACCTATGCCAAACATGGTATCCATCCACAGACAGCCGTTTCGGGGTATTTGCCCCTCATCAGTGTGGAGTAGGAATCTGGCTAGTGGGACAATGCCTAGTAAAAGACTATGTGAGCAAGGATGGTTGACCTTAGGGAGATCAACATCCACCACTGCGGAGACACCATCACGTGTTTCTCAACGCAGTGATTCTAGAGCAATGCCCCCTGGGAAATATTCAAAGCAAGAAGGCCTGCGGAGACACCATCACATGTTTCTCAACGCTGGCAGGAAACTAGCCAGGTCTTTCACCGGGATGGCACACCTCCCCCTGTGTTAGATATCGCCCCCATGCTGCTGCCCATAGTAAAATAACTTTACCTTCTCCAGTGCGGTCCTCCCTAGTGTCTCCCTCCGTGCTGCTGATCTCCTGCACTTCCTGGTTCTCGGAGCCGGTCATGTGATCGGCACAGCAGAGTGATATCATCTCTGCGTGCTTGATCACAGCGGCAGCAGGAGACCGGGAGATCAGCGCTGAAGGAGGTAAATAAAGAGTTTTTTATTTTACTATGGGCAGCAGCATGAGGGCCATATCTAACACAAGGAGGGCATGTGCCATCAAAGGGGGGCGCAGGCAGATATACTATGCGCTGCTGCCCCCAGCCCATCACCACGGTGCGGTTTCAGTACCACAGTGATGGACAGCGCATATTATATGAGCGGCAGCAGGAGATCTGCCGCTGACTCCTGCAACTTTCACCAGCCCCCAGCAGCGCTCCAGAGTGCCCCCACCTCCCGTAAATATATATATCTCTCTCTCTCTCTATATATATATCTCTCTCTATATATATATATATCTCTCTCTCTCTCTCTATATATCTCTCACATATTTATATATATATATATATATATATATATATATATATATATATATATATATATATATATATATATATATATATATATATATATACATACATATATATATACATACATACACACACACACATATATACATACATACACACACCCCCGTATATTCGGATTATAAGACGCACCCCCTACTTTCCCCCCAAAATTTGGGGGAACAAAAGTGCGTCCTATAAAGCGAAGAATACGGTATATATATATATATATATATATATATATATATATATATATATATATATATATATATATATTATATATATATAAAAAAAAAAGTTCTACACCAAATCTGCACCCAAACACAATACAACCCCCCCCCAACCCACCCAAGAACAGATTTCTATTTCTTTTGTGCAGATATGACAGAAAAAAAAACTCTTAGTATTTCCACTCATGGGAACATGTCCTTAGGGCAATGCAACAGTGAACTGCACCTGGATGTGGCTGAAAACTGCTTCTGTGCTATTCAGAACAATCTTTTTGTTAATGGTAGGAATATTTTGGAGGTGAACTACTTGAAAAATCATGCTTCCTCTATCGTAACATTTACACATCCACGTCATATGTGACACAGTCTGAGTGCAGACCATGGACGGGTCTCCTGACATGAACTTGTCAGCAACATATGTGTACGCGGCTGTCAAGTTAGAGTCCGGAGACCCATAAACGGTCCATACATCTTGGTCCTTGATTGGACCGTGACACACAGATGTCTGAATGGGGCATCAAGGACAATATCGTTAATGGTAAAACAAAAAGCAGATAAATGGCAGTTTTCCCCTCAAAACCATGTGATCACTGCATGTTTCAGGTGGCACTTTATGTGGGTTTATATTAAAAACCTAAATTATATATGATGATGCATTCCCTTTACAGTAACCCAAACCAAAACCTTTATGTTAAGTTCACAAGATTCCATTTTGGTGAGTTCTTGACACTATATTTTCAATGTTCACAAACCCCCCCCCCAAAAAAAAAACCCAGCATCTTACAGTTCCAGCAAAGTGGATGGGATTTAGAGATATTTCTTGTGCAAGTGTAAAGTGACCTAAGGTGTGTTTTTGAAATACACAACATGTCAATTCCTCTTGCGAGTACACAGAATTTTATATGCGGATCTTCCTCAAAGATTTGTATTCAATGCAGAAGATCCGCAGGTAAAAAAACAAAAAAAAACAAACAAAAGACGTTCCTGAGCAGAGATGATCTTATATATGTGCCCCTGCTATGTACTGTGTAATGGCCGTGTCTGACCGTACAGGGACATGGTCTGATCATACCACATCTCCTGGACCGGTGAGGATGTAAAAAGAGTATACAGATAGCAAAGCATGGGTTTAGCAATTTATTCTTTCTTTGAGGTAAAACTGTTTAAAAACAGCTTTACCTCACAAAAAGAATCAGCTGTAATCTCATGCTGTAATGTCTGTATACTTCTATTTATTCCTCCCTGGCCCAGGAGATGTGGTACTATTTTTATTCTAAGATGTAATCATTAAAATGAACTTTGCTCATGGGAAAACCCCTTTAAAAACCCAAGATAATTACAACAGAAGATCCACAAAGATCACACAATGCCAACAACACACGTACCTATACTAGTCTTGTAGACAGAACTGCCCATAGATATTAGGGTCATTGCTGCCTCTGCGCTTCCATCACACTGATCTGTAAATCAATTTATCAACACAGAACATCAATGTGAATAAATGTATCATGTTATATAACTTTGTGTTCTAGACTCCAGAATGGTCTATAGTTATTTTTAGGAATGTTTCTACTCTAAAAACTATGGATAGTCATGATCAAAAATGTTGGCACCTTTGAAATTGTTCCAGAAAATGAAGTATTTCTCCCAGAAAATTATTGCAATTACATGTTTTGTCAAACACATGTTTATATCCTTTGTGAATATTGGAACAACATAAAATAAAAGAAAAAATGCAAATTGGACATCATTTCACACAAAACACACCAAAACTTAGGCTTGCCAAAATTGTTCACGTTTCCAAAATTGTGGGAAAACCACTTTGTTTCAAGCATCTGATGCTCGTTCAAACTTACCTGTGGCAAGTAACAGGTGTGGGTAATATGGAAATCACACCTGAAACTGGATAAAAAGGGGAGAAGTTGATGCAATTTTTGAATAGAGCGGCACGGTGGCTCAGTGGTTAGCACTGCAGTCTTGCAGCGCTGGGGTCCTGGGTTCAAATCACACCAAGGACACCATCTGCAAGGAGTTTGTATGTTCTCCCCGTGTTTGCGTGGGTTTCCTCCGGGTACTCCTGTTTCCTCCCACACTCCAAAAAGTAGATTTTGGGTACTCACCGTAAAATCTCTTTCTTGGAGCCTTCATTGGGGGACACAGGAAACCATGGGTGTATGCTGCTGGGACTAGGAGGTAACACTATGCAAATAAAAAAGTTAACTCCTCCCACGTACTATACACCCACTGACTGGAGCTGAGGAGATCAGTTTGTGTAAAAGCAGTACGAGGAGAAACTTGAAAACCAGAAAATTCCGGATCTATTGAAGTCTTAGAAAAAGGGCGGGTGCTGTGTCCCCCAATGAAGGCTCCAAGAAAGAGATTTTACGGTGAGTACCCAAAATCTACTTTTCTTTATCGCTTCATTGGGGGACACAGGAAACCATGGGACGCCCTAAAGCAGTCCCCAAGGGTGGGAAGAGTGACGGAAGAAAAAATGAAATATTCTTATTATTATTATAAAACGCGTCATCACGTCACAACAAGAAGTGACGACGAAGTGAAGGAAATGAGAGAGAATATGAGAGTATAAATGGTTTGGCAGGAACTTGCAGGAATGCACAAGCGTCTGAAACCAAGCGGTGGCGAGTGGTCGCGGAATTTGGTATGTCAGGGTCATCGGAGAGATGTAGCCTATTACCAAAGCCATTCAGAATGACTACGAGAGGGGGAAAACAAGGTAGACCCGGGGCAGGGGAAATGAAGACCCCTCTTGGCCTGAAAACGGAAGCAGGTCGTGTCTAGGTGCTAACTGAGATTGACAGGGCAGGCGTGGACCAGTCGCTGGAGTGTAGAGTGTTCGGGTGGAGACACCCAGTGGTCTGAGCATTCAGGGCTCCCTGAAGAATACTGCTGTGGAAAGTAGACAGTTATATGAAACCTTACAGCTTGTCCGGAAGAGTGGGCCCAAAGACTGGGCCGTCAGGATACCAGAAGTCCCTTGGTGAAGCTGGTCCTCCGTGGAATCAATGCTGGTTAGATGATCCTGTGCCTGGTTCTTAACTTCATCTGTCGACTGTGAAGGGACTGAGGAAATGTGATCTCTATCTGAAAGAGAGAGAATGTAAGAAAAAATATATATGGTTTTAAACCTTTACAGTGCCTGGGCGGAACCCTAGTGGGGGGTACGGCCAAGGCTGTTCTAGACCAAGGAATCGGTAGATACTAGAATTACCATGAACCACCCGGGGACGGTGGCAGGAAGCAAAACGGACAACCTACTGGTTAGCGGACAGAGCTGCACCTTGCTTACCTCATTGCAAACCAACAAGACAGCTATATTTAAAGAAGTGATGCAGCCAACGTACGGTCAACAGAAAGAGACCCTACCTTGTGGCTACCTTAGATGAATGGTGCGAGGTCGGGTAAGGTGCTGCTGCTGCTGTGCTGGGGTCCGTGGTTGCTGCAGGAAGTGAATCACACTACCCTCCAGTCAGAAGGTCGCGTGTTGCCTTACCTCAAGATCACGTTACACGTATGGTGTGAGGTAGGAGATGGCTGCAGATCGCTGAGGAGTGAACTGGCCAGGGAGTTCTGGCTTACCTTCAGGTTATCTGAATGAGGAGGCAGAAGCAGGAGAAACCCCTCGGGTCACAGGGAAGCGACCTGATGACAGTTGCTGCCGCACCACTTTAGAGGTCCATGGAGACCACATTCCTCTCCTCAGTCGAAGAAGGAGGAGATACCTGACTCGCCAGGTGAGGTGGTATGTCTGACTCGTTGGGTCGTAAGCGGGCAACACCTACCTGTTATGGTATCCAGCATCTGGTCTGGAGAACGCTAGCCCCTTGGATAGCGGACAGGATCATCGATCCTGAATACTGGCACTGAAAGTGACAGTTGCTGCCGTACCTGAGACCGCATTCCTCGCTTCAGTCAGAGATGAAGGAGATACCTGACCCGCCAGGTGAGGTATTACGCTTGACTCGCTGGGTAGTGAGCAGGGCAACACATACCTGTTACGGTAACCAGCTTCTGAATAGAAAAGCTAGTCCCTTCGATAGTGGGCAGGATCAGTGATCTTGAATCCTGGCACTGAATGCGACAGCTGCTGGCGGGCCGCCTCATGGGGCAGTGTTGGATGGAGCTCTCACCTAGGTCGAAGCTGAGCGGAATGCTGAACAAGGCACTCAAGCTTGCTGCTGTATCCGGCTTCTGGTGCTGATAAGTGCTGGCCCAAAGGTAAGTGGGCAGGCTCCCCAAATCACTCTCACGCTGTAGTAGACAGGGGGATATAGAAACGCTGCACACAACATATATAGGAGGGTACGTTTCAGAAATACTAGCACACTGGATGGTGGGTAGGTGGATAGAGAAAACACTGGATAGTGGATACTAGCACCCTGTTAGATGGGCCGACATATAGAGACACAGGTACACAGGCAAGTGGACTGGTCTATGGAACCCTCAATCAGAATGGCGGACGGGTTGATAGAAAAAAACCTTTAGCACACTGAAACTGACAGGTGCACATAGAGACCTGACACCCTAAACAGTGGGAAGGTTCACACAACGCTGTTACAGTGGTGTAGACAGGTGCGTATAGAAACCCTATTACACTGAGTAGTGTAAAGGCTTGAGGAAATCCTGATACACCAAAGCAAACGTATGTATGTGGAAACGCTGGCCGACGGAACAGCGGGCAGGATCCCCAAAGCACCTGGGTATTGGAACATCAGGCTTGACGCAGACAGTGGCACACTGAGAAGTGAACAGGTACAGGGAAACGCTGGCACACAGGAGCAGGTCAGTGTTTAGAGAAACGCTGGCCCGCAGGATAGTGGACAAGTAGGAGACTAGCACACCGATGAAAACTAGTACATAAAGAAACACAGGCACACTGGTGTCACTTGCACACAGGTAGAGACTAGTGTAGAGAAAAAGGCAACTGCGCACTATAACCGTCAGGTGGCACGCAGAGACACTGACACGTGGGACAGAGGACAGGTACATGAATAGACAGGGCGTAAGCATGGAACCCACTGGAAAAAACTGACCGGTTCACGGAGACACTGGAACGATCACGGAAAGGCCAAGTCATGGACCGCTGTGTAACTACGTGTGTAGCGAGATGTGAACTTCTGATTGCTGGGTAGAGCGCTATAATCTATCCGCAATCTGATGGATAACCAGGTGTAAGGACAGTACTCTGGGGAGGATGTAGAATGCTGTAGTGAAATCCGTAATTTGTGCCACAGGCGCATAATACCGCTGGACACCAAGGATTAGTAATTAGTGCTACCGGCGGTAAATATCTGGGAGACAGAATGGCAAACTGACAATGAACACCCAGAAATCAGGAGCACATCTGGGCTAGGAGGGATGTGTGAACGACACAAGACAGAAGACAACTAAATTGTGCGACATACGGCTGCTTCACAAAGCGGTATCTTAGTGAATGAGCCCGTCCCCTCACCAACAGGACTGCATGTTCAGGGAGAACAGTACCCTGTATAATGAGCCCCGAGGGGGAGGCAGGTGCCTGTTGGAGGGCTCAGATGTGGGGCACTGAATGCTGCAAGAGCACTGGCAGGCTCCGAGGTCAGGAGAGCAGGGACCTAATCACTGTCAGAGGGGAGCGCTGGATCCAGCACTGCCTGCGGGTGAGCGTAGCTTCGCAAACCTGCGGCGGTGATGGCGCAGACAGTCGCGGCGGTGTCAGGGACGCTTACCCGGTCGGTGGAGCGGGCCTGGCGGTAGCGCAAGCAGGGCTCACCCGGGCGGAGCACGGATGTGGCGGCAGTGCTGGAGGCTGCAAGGTCGACCTACCCGGGCGGAGGAGGTCGGGGTTCGCGGCGGCGGCAGCGCCGCTTACCCGGAGGGAAGGGCCGGTGACGGCGCAGGGATGACGCGCGCCGGGGATTGGCGCCCGGAAGTGACGTCAGACGCCAAGAGGAGGATTGAGGCCGCGCGAGGAGAAGGAGGCGGGAGATTTTAAAAAACCCGCGCGCGCGGCAGAATACCGGCTGGGGGCGTGGCCTGGAGGGCGCGCAGATACTGAGGGGCCGCAAAGCCGGGGGCTAAATTTTGAGGTATGCCGCCGGAGGGAGACGCTGGGTCACAATGGAGCCGCGAGCCGCAATGGAGCCGGGGGCTCAAGTTTAAGGGCAGGCTGCCGGGGGATGGCAGGGGCCGCAATGGAGCCGGGGACTAAAGTTTAAAGGAAGGCCGCCGGGGGAGGAACGCCGGGTAGTGGACGCCATGGCAGGGGGGGCCGATGGAGGGAGCGCAGGGAGTCCACGCTACAGGAAACTACGGGGGGCCTATATGGGACACCCTGACCCAAATGGTGAAAGGGAGTTTATGAAGACGGGATCCCTTCCCCCCCCCATAACCCGGGACGGGGAGTGCAGAGTACTTACCCTGAGGTCCCGGATTGTCTTGAGGTGATCCTGCAGGCATCCTGGGAGGCGAGTGAAGACATCTCGACGGTCGTCCCGGGGATAGGGGAGACCGGAAGGGTACCTCTCCATCCTAGGTACGGTCTTCGTCCTCCTACCCCACAATCAGGCTCGGGAGCGAGAGAGTAGTTGGGGAGGGGGGCAAGGACCATCCGCCTGTCCCTCTGTGCGGATGCCCCCCAAACCGCTTGAAAGTGTTAGGGGGGTAGGGTCCTGCAAGACAGACACGGAGGACAACGGAAGTGGCGGACGGACCCCACTTCTGTGCGACCGGTCTCTATGTGGGAGAGCAGGGTGAGCGATTACACCCTGTCGCCCGAAGAGCTGTGTCTGAAAAACAAAAGGGAAAATATTAATAAAACACAACAATACAAACCTGAGGGGCTGAGAGCAGCCCCTGCGTGACCAACCTCCTCGGACACTAAGCAAAAACTGATCTCCTCAGCTCCAGTCAGTGGGTGTATACTACATGGGAGGAGTTAACTTTTTTATTTGCATAGTGTCACCTCCTAGTTCCAGCAGCATACACCCATGGTTTCCTGTGTCCCCCAATGAAGCGATAAAGAAAACATACTGATAGGCAACTTAGATTGTGAGCCCCAATGGGGACAATATTGCCATTGTATGTAAAGTGAGTGCTGTGGAATTAATAGCGCTATATAAATTAATAAATATTATTATATTAATAGAGAACAGAGAGAACTGTCTGAGGACTTGAGAACCAAAATTGTTGACAAATAACAATTAAGAGGTAAAAGTCTATCTCTAGAGATCTTGATGTTCCCTTGTCCACGGTGCACAACATAATCAAGTAGCTACAACCCATGGCACTGTAGCTAATCTCTGTGGACAGCGGAGAAAAATTGATGAAAAACTACAAAGCAAAATAGTGCAAATGGTGGATAAGCAGCTACAATCAAGTTACAAAGAAATTCAAGCTGTCCTACAGGCTCAGAGTGCACCAGTGTCAGCGCCAATATCCATCGACATTTGAATGAAATGAAACGCTATGACAGGAGACAAAAGGAGGACCTCACTGCTGACAGAGACCTAAAAAAGCTAGACTGGAGTTTGTCAAAATGTACATGAATAAGCCAAAATACTTGTGGGAAAAAAAGTCTTGTGAATAGAGGAGACCAAGGTAAAGCTTCGTCATAAAGCACGTCATTCTACTGTTTGCCAAAAACAAAATTAGGCTTACAAAGAAAAGAACACAGTACCTACAGTCAAATATGGTGGAGGTTCAAAAATGTTTTGGGGCTGTTTTGTTGCCTCTGGCACTGGGTGCCTTGACTGTGTGCAAGGCATTAAGAAAGCTGAAGATTACCAAAAGATTTTGGGTCGCAATGCAGTGCCCAGTGTCAGAAAGCTGGGTTTGCTTCCTAGGTAATGGGGTCATCCAGAAGGACAATGACCCCAAACATACTTCAAGAAGCCCCCAGAAATGGATGGAAACAAAGTGCTAGAGAGTTCTGAAGTGGCAGCAATGAGCCCGGATTTAAATCCTTTGGAGCACTGGTAGAGAAATCTTAAAATTGCTGTTGGGAGAAAGCGCCTTTAAATATCAGAGACCTGGAGCAGTTTGCTAAAGAGGAATGGTAAAAATTCCAGTTGAGAGGTGTAAGAAGCTCATTGATGGTTATAGGAAGTTATTGATTGCAGTTATTTATTCAAAAGTGCGTGCAACCAAATACAAAGTTGTGGGTGTTAACAATTTTGTCTGGATTATTTTTGGTGTGAAATTATGTCCAGTTTGTCTTATTTATTCCTAATTTTTTTGTGTTGTTCCAAACACACACAAAAGGTAATCAGGTGTATAACAAAATATGTGCAATTGCAATAATTTTCTGAGAGAAATTTTATTTTTGGGAAAAATGTCAAGGGTGCCAATACTGTCAGTCATGACTGTATAAACAGCATGAAAAATACAAGTTATTCATTAATGCCTCACATGTTATTAACTTTTCAACATTTACCTTTCTTATCTGAAGGAACTTGAGGATCCACAACCTAAATGTGATGAAACAATGAGAGAATGTTAGAATGTTAGCTATTTTTAATTTGACAACCCCGGTCCATATGTCCTATAAGTGGCTTCCCCTCCGAGTGCAGCTCCCATTCTGGCACTCAAGCTGTCCATGTATTATTTTAGGAGTATGGCCAATTTAATAACACAGTGGCCACGCGACAGATATCAACGTTATTTTCTTCATCAAGGTAACAAAAAAATAAAAAATAAATACTTACCAGTAATTGTTTTTTCCAGAGCCCATGACAGCACCACCAGAGAGGTCCACCCTTTATAGGACACAAAACCTACTAAAATAAAGGGGTGGTACCTCTGCACCGCATCACTTGGGTTAAAGAGTAAGAGAGGAATACCAGGAAAAAGAGAATTTTGTTTACTTACCGTAAATTTTTTCTTATAGTTCCGTATTGGGAGACCCAGACAATGGGTGTATAGCTTCTGCCTCCGGAGGACACACAAAGTACTACACTTAAAAGTGTAGCTCCTCCCTCTGAGCTTATACACCCCCTGGAGAACCAGATCTAGCCAGTTTAGTGCAAAAGCTGAAGGAGAATAGCCACCCACAAATAAAAACAGAGCAAGAACCGGAACAACCGGAGACTCTGTCCACGACAACAGCCGGTGATAACACGCGGAACAAGAAACTGCCAACAGGCAACAGGGAGGGTGCTGGGTCTCCCAATACGGAACTATAAGAAAAAGAATTTACGGTAAGTAAACAAAATTCTCTTTTTCTTAATCGTTCCTATGGGAGACCCAGACAATGGGACGTCTCAAAACAGTCCATGGGTGGGAATAAACAGAAAAACTAAGAAGTAGGCGGAGCCTAACTTCACAAATGGGCGACAGCCGCCTGAAGGATGCGTCTGCCCAAGCTCGCATCTGCCGAAGCATGAGCATGCACTTGGTAGTGCTTTGAAAAGATATGCAGGCTGGTCCAAGTGGCAGCCTGACAGACTTGCTGAGCCGTAGCCTGGTGCCTGAAAGCCCAAGAGGCACCGACAGCTCTGGTTGAGTGTGCCTTGATCCCTGGCGGGGGAGGCACCTGAGAACACTGGTAGGCATCCGAAATGGTCGACCTAATCCAACGGGCCAAGGTCGGCTTAGAAGCAGAGAGGCCCTTACGCCGACCTGTGGTTAGCACAACAAGAGAGGTGCACCGCCTAAGAGCAGCGGTGCGAGACACATAGATCCGGAGAGCACGCACCAGATCCAGAGTATGCAACGCTTTTTCAAAGCGATGAACAGGAGCCGGACAAAAGGAAGGTAGGGTAATGTCCTGGTTAAGGTGGAAAGGAGAAACCACCTTAGGGAGAAAGTCCGGAGTCGGACGGAGAACCACCTTGTCTTGATGAAAAACCAAAAAAGGTGACTCCGAAGAGAGCGCAGCCAAATCAGAGACTCTCCTGACGGAAGTTATGGCCACTAGAAAGACCACTTTCTGTGAAAGACGAAACAAAGAAACCTCCCCAAGAGGCTCAAAGGGGGGGTTTCTGCAAAACCGTGAGAACCAAATTGAGGTCCCAGGGATCCAAAGGCCGCCGGTAAGGTGGAATGATGTGAGACGCGCCCTGCATGAAGGTGCGGACCTGAGCCAGCCGGGCGATACGCCGCTGGAACAGCACTGACAGAGCTGAGACTTGTCCCTTGAGAGACTTGAGGGACAGTCCCAGCTGCAGACCGGACTGTAGAAAGGACAGAAGGGTCGGCAAGGAAAAAGGCCAAGGAGGATGGCCGGAAGAGCGACACCAGGACAGGAAAATTTTCCAAGTCCTGTGATAGATCTTAGCAGAGGAAAACTTACAGGCCCGAGTCATAGTGGAGATGACTTCAGGGGGGATACCAGAAGCCGTCAAGATCCAGGACTCAAGAGCCACGCCGTCAATCTGAGAGCCGCAGAATTCTGGCGGAAAAACGGACCTTGTGAGAGAAGGTCTGGACGGTCCGGAAGATGCCACGGCACCTCTACGGACAGATGGAGCAGGTCTGGGTACCAAGCTCGCCTGGGCCAGTCCGGAGCAATGAGGATGACTCGACGGCCCTCCATTCTGATCTTGCGCAGAACTCTGGGCAAGAGAGCTAGAGGGGGAAACACGTAGGACAGACGAAACTGGGACCAGTCTTGAACCAGAGCGTCCGCGGCGAATGCCTGAGGATCATGGGAGCGAGCCACGTAAACCGGAACCTTGTTGTTGTGACGGGATGCCATTAGGTCCACGTCCGGAGTGCCCCACTTGCGGCAGATTGACTGAAACACTGCCGGATGCAGGGACCACTCGCCACTGTCCACGGTTTGACGGCTGAGATAATCTGCCTCCCAGTTTTCCACGCCTGGGATGTGGACTGCGGATATGGTGGACTTGGAGTCCTCCGTCCATTGAAGGATGCGTTGTAACTCCAACATTGCCAGGCGGCTGCGTGTCCCGTCTTGGTGATTGATGTAGGCAACCGCTGTCGCGTTGTCTGACTGGACTCGGATGTGCTTGCCCGCCAATAGGTGGTGAAAAGCTAGGAGAGCCAGAAGCACGGCTCTGGTTTCCAGCACATTGATCGAGAGGGCTGACTCGGACGGAGTTCAAGTGCCCTGTGCTCGGTGGTGGAGACATACCGCTCCCCAGCCGGATAGACTGGCATCCGTGGTGAGGATCACCCAGGACGGGGCCAGGAAGGAGCATCCCTGAGACAGAGAGAGGGGCCGAAGCCACCACTGAAGAAAGCTCCTGGTCTGTGGCGACAAAGCCACTAACCTGTGCAAGAAGGAAGGCCGCTTGTCCCAACAGCGGAGAATGTCCAGCTGCAGTGGACGCAGATGGAACTGGGCAAAGGGAACAGCCACCATTGACGCCACCATCTGACCCAGCACCTGCATCAGGTGCCTGATGGAATAACAGCGGGGCCTCAGCAGAGAGCGCACCGCCAGTTGGAGGGACTGCTGTTTGATTAAGGGCAACTTCACAAGTGCCGGCAGAGTCTCGAACTGCATCCCTAGGTACGTGAGCCTCTGGGTCGGAGTCAGAGTGGATTTGGGCAGATTGACAAGCCACCCGAATTGGGCTAGAGTGGCGAGAGTGAGCGAGACACTCTGCTGACAGTCTGCGCTGGATGAAGCCTTGACTAGAAGGTCGTCCAGGTAAGGAATCACTGCCAACCCCTGGAGGTGCAGAACCGCAACCACTGCTGCCATGACCTTGGTGAATACCCGAGGGGCCGTGGCTAACCCGAAGGGAAGAGCCCCGAATTGCAAAACGTAGCCAACGCTGGTGTGAAACTGCAATTGGGACATGGAGATAGGCATCTCTGATGTCGATGGATGCCAGGAAATCCCCTTGGATCATTGAGGCAATGACTGACCGCAGAGACTCCATGCGAAAATGCCGCACCTGAACATGCTTGTTGAGAAGCTTGAGATCCAGGAGGGGCCGGAAGGAACCGTCCTTTTTGGGGACTAGGAAGAGATTTGAGTAGAAACCTCTGAACCGTTCCCGGGCGGGAACCGGTATAATTACTCCGTTGGCCTGCAAGGATGTCACGGCCTGAGAGAAGGCGGTGGCCTTGGAGCAGGGGGGAGTTGACAGAAAAAATCTGTCTGGCGGGTTGGAAGAGAATTCTATCCTGTAGCCGTGGGAGATGATATCCCGCACCCACTGATCGGAGACGTGTTGGAATCACGCGTCGCCAAAGTGGGAGAGCCTGCCACCGACTAAGGACGTTGCTGGCGCGGACAGATAGTCAAGAGGAGGCTGCCTTAGTGGCAGCAGCTCCTGCGGTCTTCTGTGGACGCGCTTTTGTGCGCCAGTTGGATTTTTGGTCCTTGGCTGAGTTAGTGGACGAGGCCGAGGGCTTAGAGGACGACCAGTTGGAGGAACGAAAGGAACGAAACCTCGACTGATTCCTACCCTGGGCAGGTTTCCTGGTTTTGGTTTGTGGCATGGAGGTACTCTTCCCGCCAGTAGCTTCCTTAATAATTTCATCCAGCTGTTCACCAAACAGCCTGGACCCAGCAAAAGGGAGTCCAGCAAGGTACTTCTTTGAGGAAGCATCTGCCTTCCACCCTCGAAGCCACAAGATCCTGCGGATAGCGAGGGAATTAGCCGAAGCCACCGCAGTGCGGTGAGAAGCCTCCAGCATGGCAGACATGGCATAGGATGAAAAAGCTGAAGCTTGGGAAGTTAAGGTAACCATTTCGGGCATAGATTCCCTGGCGAGGGAATGCATCTCCTCTAGAGAAGCAGAGATGGCTTTGAGAGCCCACACTGCTGCAAAAGTCGGGGAGAACGAGGCCCCTGCCGCCTCATATACAGATTTGGCCAGAAGGTCAACCTGGCGGTCAGTGGAATCCTTAAGAGAGGTGCCATCAGCCACTGATACAACGGTCCGGGCTGAGAGTCTAGACACCGGGGGGGTCTACCTTTGGTGAATGAGCCCACTCCTTGACCACCTCAGGTGGAAAGGGAAAACGGTCATCAGAACCACGCTTTGGGAAGCGTTTGTGAGGACAGGCCCTAGGCTTGGTCACAGCGGCCTGAAAACTGGAGTGGTTAAAGAACACACTCTTTGTCCTCTTAGGCGAGGTAAACTGGTGCTTTTCTGCTAGAGAGGGTTGCTCCTCTGATACTGGCGGATTGAGATCCAGTACAGAATTAATGGACGCAATCAAATCACTAACATCTGAGTCACTTTCGGACAGATCAATGGGGCACATGGAGTTAGCCTTCGAGCCCCCTGTAAAGGCATCCTCCTCGTCCTGCGAGTCAGCTTCTGAAACAGAGCCGTGGGACGAGGAAGGAGAGGGAGCCCTGCGTCTCCTCTTAAGAGGACGGGGTCTGGGACCAGATGATGAATCCTCTGTGAGCTCTGGTCCTGAGAGAGCCCTAGCAGCAGAGGCACCCTGTGAAGGGGGCTGATGCATGTTCAGCAAAGTCCTGGACAGCTGTCCCATGGAGTCGGCAAAAGACTGGGAGATAGACCTAGATAAGGATTCTACCCAAGTCGGGGGTTCAGCCACAGGAGCCGGAGCAGCCGGAGAGACCACTGGGGGTGCGATTCCAGGCTGAGGCACCGTCAGGTTAGAGCAGGCATCACAATGTGGGAAAATGCTCGGTTCAGGCAGCAGGAGCTTACATGCAGTGCATACTGAATACAGCTTTGGAGCCTTGCTCCTCGTGTGAGACATGCTGCTGGAGTGGGGGCTCTGCCAGAATGACCCCCAGAGAGTATATACAGAGGTCCACAACCAGAGGTTGTGGCTTGCCAGACCGCTGGAGCGGTGTTGTGTGCCCTCCAGATACCGAAGCCCGGACCCCCAAGCACCTCAGCAGGGATGCTGCAGACCAGTGCTGATCGCAGGGAAAAACACTGAGAAAATGGCCGCCGGAGCGAAGAGAGGGGGCGGGACTTACTCTGGGAGCGGGATCTGGAGGACCATAGAGACTTACAGGGGAGGAGACATGTACCCAGTGAGGAGTGTCCCTCCCCTGTGCAGAACGGCCGCTGGGCGGAGCCGCGCTGTCCCTCTGCATGAATGACATGCGAGGGCAGTGAAACCGAAAGTAGGCCTCCGGCGAAGCCATGGCCTAAATTTGAGCGGTGCGGCCGGCGCGCAGGCACCATCGGCGCGGTTCTCAGGCGACAGCCAGAGAACCCGCCGGAAATGTCATAAAACTCACTCAGCACACTCTCCCACAACAATAAAGTACAGGGGCCCCCAATATATAAACGTCTCAGGTACTTAGCTTGCTGAGACGCAGGGTTCCAAGTCCCTGGGGATGAGTGCTCCGGTCCAGCAGGATCCTGAAGGGCTGCGGATGGAGACCGGTCTCCTGCCAAGCATGGAGAACTGTGCTGGCTCCCACTTCAAGCCAGAGCCCAGGAGGGATGGTGAAGGAGCACGGCATGTAAGGCTCCAGCCTTGGAATCAACCTTAACAGCACCGCCGACACAGTGGGGTGAGAAGGGACATGCCGGGGGTTCAGGCTTGGACCCGCTTTTCTTCAAACTCTTTCCAAAAATCAAAAATCAGATGGGAATGCATGTGTGGATGTATGCCTCCTGAACACAAAGCGATAAACTGGCTAGATCTGGTTCTCCAGGGGGTGTATAAGCTCAGAGGGAGGAGCTACACTTTTGAGTGTAGTACTTTGTGTGTCCTCCGGAGGCAGAAGCTATACACCCATTGTCTGGGTCTCCCATAGGAACGATAAAGAAATAGTATTAATATAAACGTCCACAAACATATTTAGACTTAGCACCCAGTGCCTAAAACACCCAAAGTGAAAACTAAGCAGGGGGGAAGCAGTGATGCTGTTATGGACTCTGGAAAAAAAATTACCTGTAAGTAATTTTGATGCCCCCCCCCTCCCACGACAGCACCATCAGAGATATTATGATAGATTCAAGCACCTTAGGGAGGGATCACCACTTGTAGAACCCTTCTACCAATTGTTAAATCCACCGTGGAAGACAAATCCAATCTACAGTGTCTACACAAGGTGCACGGGGAAGACCATGTTGGAACCTTACAAATTTGATCAATGGGTTCCTCCGCCTTCTCAGGCCAGGAAGTCGACACAGTCCTGGTGGTATGAGCCAGGACGCCTCTTGGAACCGGAATTGTACAGGGCTACATAGACTACACTAATCGCTTCCTTGACCCATCTAGCTAAAGTACCCTTAGAGGCTGCCAGGCCATTTCTAACCCCCTGAAAACAAACAGCGCCTGACTCCTCCTCAAACTCCTAGTAGCGTCCAGGTACTGGGTCAGCGTCTCTCTAACATCCAGGGTTTATAGCCTTTCTTCTTGCAGATTCTTGGGGGAGGTAGAAAAAGAAGGTAGAACTATCTCCTGGGATCTATGGAAGGATTTGGCTACCTTGGGTAAATTCGCCAGGTCTGTTCTTAAAGTTATCTTGTCATCTGAAATCTGGGTATACGGTGGATTGGAAGATAGGTCGCTCACCCCTCCTGGCTGAGGTCACAGCTACTAGAAAAATCATCTTTAAAGTGAGGATTTTTATGGAGTCTTGAGCTAGGGGCTCGAAGGGTGGCCCTGTAAGGGAATCCAACACAAAGTTCAAATCCCAAGGAGGAATTTTTAGGGAAGGGACCGGAGCAGCTCTCTAGCAAGACTTCAATAATCTCCTGACCCAACTATTCCCTGCTAAATCATCTGAAATGTAAGAGTTATTAACTGCCAATCGAAACGCTAGCCTTTTCTGTAAAAACGCGAGGATGGAACCCAGATGAACTTTCCCCACTGGCTTCTTCCCCGAAGAAGTGAGGAACTTCCTCCAGACCCTAGCATAGATCTTAGTGATAACTAGCTTACTGCTCTGCAAGAGAGTGGAGACCAGATTTTCGGAGAATCTCCGGCTCGCTATCAGGTCCCTCTCAAATTCCCCGCCGTCAAATGTAGACCTGGAATCTGAGGGTGAAGTACTAGGTCCTGAGAGAGAAGGTCTGGGATCTCCAGTAGAATCCATGGGTCTGAAAGACATCTTTCTTAGCCAGAAAAAACGGGGCCTCATAGGCCAGAATTGGTGATCGAAATTACTCGTTTGATCCTCCCGGATTTTCCTGAGAACCGCTGGTATCAACATGAGTGGGTAAATGGCATACAGCAGACCCCCACCCCAATTAGTCTGGAAGGCATCTACCGCTCAAGGATACTGGAGGGGATTCGGAGAACAGAACCTGTCTACCTTTTTGTTGGCTCTGTTGGCAAACAGGTCTACCACCGGGGACCCCCAAAGTTCTACGATATGATTGAAGATCCCCTTGTCTCATCGGCTTCCGGCTCAAAAACTCTGCGGTTAAATTTGCTACCCCTTTTATGTGCAGAGCCGAAAGCGAGAAAGAATGACTCTCTGATAAGGATAATATTTCTTGAGCTGTGTTCAATAGGGAGAGAGACCAAGTGCCCCACTTGATAGTTCAGATACGAAATGACATGTCTGACATAATGGGGACTTAGTGGCCCTGTAACAACAAAAGAAATCTTTCTAAAGGCTCTTTCCACTGCCCATAACTCTAGATGAGAGAAAACTAGAGACTCTCCTGGGAAATCCAGTTCCCCTGGGCTATGTGTCCTCTTAGGTTGGCCCCCCCAGCTGAATGCGCTGGCGTCCGTAGTAATGATATCTAAGATCTGAACTACCAAAGGGACCCATGCTAACAGGTTCTCTGTGTTTATCAACCACAGCAGGGAGTCTACAATAGGGTTGGTGAGGGGAGCTCTACCCTCCTTTCTAAGAACCCCCCAAACCTCTTTTGTGCCTTTTGAATCAACAACTGCTGGGGACAAGAGGGAATTTGTGCCCATAACACTGGCGGGATACAGGACGTCAGGGATGCCAATAGGGACATGGCTCTTCTGAGGGATGTGATCGGGTCTTTTTATCATGGAGGACACAAGGTCTGAATGTTAAGGACCTTCTCCGTAGGTAGACAGCATAACTGGGTTCAGGAATACTGAATCAGCCCTATAAAAGGACTGTACTTTCATTGGTTGCAGCCTTGATTTCTTTAGGTTTAATATCAACCCCAAGGTCTGCCAGGATCTGTCTGGATCTGTGCACTGCAATGCTCTTCTGAATTCCCTACCATCAAAAAGTTGTCCAGGTAAGAGTATAATGAGTATGTTTTTCTCGCACATGTGGGTCATTGTCTCTGCTACCACTTTGGTAAATACCCTTGGAGCATGGCTAGTCCAAAGGGTAGAGTCCTTAATTGAAAAATGTCCTATCCCTCCTTGAGAGGGAAGGGTTACTCACAGGAACGTCTGTTTAGGCGGGTGAATAGAGACGTGATAATGTGTGTACTTTAGGTCTAGCACCGACACGTAGAAATTTGGGAAAAGCATCTTTATTGCTGATGTTATGGATTCCATCTTGAAATGACAGTGCACTAGGTGTTAGTTTAGCCTCCTCAGGTTGATTATTGTAATGAAGGTACTGTCTGGTTTGAAATAAGGAAGAGAGGATTAGAATCCCCTGCCCTCCTCTTCCTTGGGGACTTCTACCAGGACTACTTTGTGTATGAGATCTAATACATCCTACTAGAGCAAGTTGTCTCTCCTCCAACCTGCTGAGCGATGTTATTAAAGATGCCTTGGGGGTCGAATGGAACTGTAACACGAGTCCTTGCTTTATTACTCCCATAATCCAGTAGCTGGAAGTTATCCTTTCCCAGGCATGAAAAAAAAGTAGGAGAGCCTGCCTCCCACCTGGGTCTTCGTGTCACTGGGTCGATTTTTTGGCCTCCATGGAGGGATCGCCAAACAAAGCCTGGGCACCTCTTCCTTTGATCTTTCTAGGTCTCCTGCTCCCTGGGGGGGTCCTTTTGGGGTATATCCGTTTCCGAAAGGAATGATACCTAAACTGACCTGTGGAGAAGCTGGGAAACCCTTTTTCACTATTACCAGCCTTCGTCAGAATATCATCCATGCCTTTGCCAAATAAGAATTCTCCTTCACAGGGGATGGAACAAAGCTTGAACTTAGACTGCGCATCTCCCGGCCAGCTTTTACGTCACAGAGCCCCCCTGGCGGAATTAGATAGAGCCATTGACTTTGCTGACAATCTTCTGGAGTCGGTTGAGGCATCCGCCAGGAAGACCGCCGCTCTTTGAGCCAGAGATAGGGTGGAGAGAATTTCTCTGGGAGTATTATCTTTTAACCGCATTTTTACCAACTGCAGCCATATCATATCATATGAGAGATCTGGCCACGCAATTACCGGCAACAGCTGGTCTCAAGGCCCCTACTGCTGCCTCCCAGGAGCCCTTCAGGTAGCCCTCCGCCCTGTTATCCATATGGTCTTTTAGGCACCCTAGATCTTCAAATGGGAGGGAAGATTTCTTTGCCACTTTAGCTACCGCTGCATCAAACTTGGGGCTTCGGTCCCAACAGGCGGCCTCTGATTCCTCAAAAGGGGGACTTTCTCTTGAAGGAAGAGGACAGGGTGGTTCTCCTGTCCAGCTTCTTCCATTGCTCCTCTAATACCCGTTTGACCCTATTGTTAATTGGGAAGGAGCGTCTTTTCCTCTGCTCGAGACCTCCAAACATAAAGTCCTCCAGAGATTCTGGCCCTTTAGTGTCCACCAGCCCCATCATGGACACAACCACTTTAACTAACCGGCAAACTTCTGAGCTTGGGAAGCAAGGTCTTCCTCCTCGCCCCCCCTTCTGATAAACACGATGAGGAAGGTGAAGAGAAAGCAGAATCTGAGTATGCATCTGACTCCGATGATTCTCCTAAGCCTCGGTCCTGGGACACAACTCTCTTCAACCTCTTGTTTCAGGTTGGGAGAGAGCTTTGAAAGGACTCAGTCACCTTATCCCTAATCTCTCTGAGACTGGAGGCGAAGTCTGAGGTCTCCTCTCTAATAGTTTCCACAATGCAGTTCCTGCATAACTCTCTGTGCTCCAGGTGGTGACGGGGACTTACACAGAATACATTCTCTATTTTTAATTGGGCCAACTTCTTCCTGGGTACTTCCTATGGGACATGGGAAGACAAAAAATAAGGGGAACCCCTATTAGAGGGATGTACCGAAGCCCACTTACCACTCTGCAGGAAAAAAGGAGGGGGCTGCACCAGGTCTTCCCATTTCATCTTTCGAGGATCCCTAGACTTCTGGCTGGTTCAGCTGCCACTTTTAGAGTAACTGCCACTCTGCTGTCCATAGCACTTTTGCTGCGGCGATTGCTGCTGGTTCTCCATTACTGGAGGAGGGCATAAGCGCCTTTTACCCCAGCCATAGGACCTTTTATCCCCCTTAGCCTCCGCTGGATTTTCTTGCACAGGCACCGCAATCTTGCGGGCACAGCGCATGCAGAGACACACGTGCCAGTCACATCCGAGTGACGTCATACGGCCACGTCCGCTGATGCCAGTACAAGCTCCCAGAAGTTCATCTGGCTTGCTCTAACCTCCGGCTGCCCAGGAGGTTGCATGGTGGGTGTGCAGACCCGGATAGCGACTAGGCAGAGGATCCTCCTGGACCCTGCTACAGCTGCGCCCTGGATCTTCGTCCAGCGTGCTAGAACCGTACGTTGCACCCGAAGGCTGCCAGGCAGATGCGCAGACCCGGACAGCAGTTGGGCAGAGGATACCCCTGGACCCTACCAATCCTGCACTCGCTGCCGCAAGGTACCGCAGCCCTGGGGAGATGCTACCGAGGCTGGGCTCCGGCGCCACAGCAGGTAAGCCGTTCTTCCAGCATCGATTAAGCCCTGCGGTAACCGCCATCTTCACCGCTGTTTACACAGACGGTCTCTCATCTTGGGACATTAAACCGAACCGATGCGGTTGAGAGATATGGCCCTTTTATTAGTGGGTTTCCTGTCCCAAGATGGGTGGACCTCTCTGGTGGTGCTGTCATGGAGGAAGGGAAAAATAAATCGTAAGTACACCAGCCTCCACAGGTCTAATTTCTATTTAATAATATATGCAGTTTGTAGTTATGCAATCTGGTGACAAATCTGTTTTAAATATCAGGATTTGTAGATTCACAATGAACCAGTGACTATTACTACATTAGTTGTTTTGCATTCTTCTGTGAGGCCAGTCCATAAATACTTACATTCTGAAAGAGAAATCTTTCCAAATCCTGGCTTGTGCCATTTTCCAAATCCATTGGTATTTCAAGCTATTTTAGAATGGAAAAAAAAAATGCAAAGATTGTGAAAGCATAAAATTGAAAATTAGCGTTCTCTAAATTGATGGCGCGGTAAGAATATAGGGTTATTTTGGCAAACTCCTCCCCCCCGCCGCATTGGGAGAAGAGTGGTGCGGATGACATCCCTCCTACCGATGCCCTTTAGGTTGCGTGCATCTGTCCTAGTCTTCAGAATAGGTCTTCTGCACGTGCCCTGTGACACAATATCATCAGCACCACTCAGCTCTCATTGAGGAAAAACCGTGATTATGGAATTTAATAGGGAGGAAGAAAGAGGTCTGGTCCCAAAAAAAAAAAGAAGGGAATTTTGTTTACTTACCGTAAATTCCTTTTCTTCTAGCTCCAATTGGGAGACCCAGACAGTGGGTGTATAGCTACTGCCTCTGGAGGCCGCACAAAGAACTACACTTAAAAGTGTAAGGCCCCTCCCCTTCTGGCTATACACCCTCCCGTAGGAGTATGGATTCCTCAGTTTTAGTACCAAAGCAAGAAGGAGGAAAGCCAATAACAGTTTCAAAAACAAATTCAATCCGATAACAAGATCGGAGAACTTAAGAAACAACATGAACAACATGTGCACCCAAAAAACGAAACCCTAAGAACAAATAGGGCGGGTGCTGGGTCTCCCAATTGGAGCTAGAAGAAAAGGAATTTACGGTAAGTAAACAAAATTCCCTTCTTCTTTTTCGCTCCTAATTGGGAGACCCAGACAGTGGGACGTCCAAAAGCAGTCCCTGGGTGGGTAAAAAGATACCACATGAACGGGCTGTCAGACAGCCTCTTCCTACAGGTGGGCCACCGCCGCCTGAAGGACCTGTCTACCTAGGCTGGCATCTGCCGAAGCGTAGGTATGCACTTGATAGTGTTTGGTAAACGTGTGCAGACTCGACCAGGTAGCCGCCTGGCACACTTGCTGAGCCGTAGCCTGATGCCGCAATGCCCAGGACGCACCCACGGCTCTGGTAGAATGGGCCTTCAGTCCAGATGGAATCGGAAGCCCAGCAGAACGGTATGTGTGAAGAATTGGTTCCTTGATCCACCGCGCCAGGGTGGATTTGGAAGCTTGCGATCCCTTATGCTGACCAGCGACTAGGACAAAGAGCGCATCAGAACGGCGTAGAGACGCCGTGCGAGAAATGTAAATCCTGAGTGCTCTCACCAGGTCCAACAGATGTAAACCCTTTTCAAATTGGTGAACTGGATGCGGACACAAAGATGGCAAAGTGATATCCTGATTGAGATGAAAGGAAGAAACCACCTTGGGAGAAAACTCTGGAATTGGACGCAGTACTACCTTGTCTTGGTGAAACACCAGGAAGGGAGATTTGCAAGATAACGCCGCTAGCTCGGACACTCTTCGAAGAGACGTGACCGCCACAAGAAAAACTACCTTTTGTGAAAGCCGAGAAAGGGAAACCTCTTTCAAAGGCTCGAAAGGCGGCTTCTGGAGAGCAATGAGAACCTTGTTCAGATCCCAGGGTTCCAATGGCCGTCTGTAAGGAGGAACGATATGAGAAACTCCTTGGAGAAACGTGCGTACTTTAGAAAGCCGTGCCAAGCGCTTCTGAAAGAATACGGATAGCGCGGAGACTTGACCCTTAAGAGAGCTAAGCGACAAACCTTTTTCCAACCCAGACTGCAGGAAGGAAAGAAAAATTGGCAATGCAAATGGCCAGGGAGAAAACCCTTGAGCCAAGCACCACGCTAAGAATATCTTCCACGTCCTGTGATAGATCTTAGCTGAGGATGGTTTTCTAGCCTGTCTCATTGTGGCAACAACTTCATGAGATAAACCTGAGGCCGCTAGGATCCAGGACTCAATGGCCACACAGTCAGGTTCAGGGCCGCAGAATTCAGATGGAAAAACGGCCCTTGAGACAGCAAATCTGGACGGTCTGGTAGTGTCCACGGTTGGCCTACCGTGAGATGCCACAGATCCGGGTACCACGACCTTCTTGGCCAATCTGGAGCGACGAGTATGGCTCGATGGCAGTCGGACCTGATTTTCCGGAGAACTCTGGGTAACAATGCTAGAGGTGGGAACACATAGGGGAGTCGGAATTGCGACCAATCCTGAACCAAGGCGTCTGCCGCCAGTGCTCGGTGATCGTGAGACCGTGCCATGAAAACTGGGACCTTGTTGTTGTGCCGTGACGCCATCAGATCGACGTCCGGCGTCCCCCAGCGGCAACAGATCTGCTGAAACACGTCCGGGTGAAGGGACCATTCTCCTGCGTCCATGCCCTGGCGACTGAGAAAGTCTGCTTCCCAGTTTTCCACGCCTGGGATGTGAACTGCGGATATGGTGGACGCTCTGCTTTCCACCCACGTCAAAATCCGCTGGACTTCTTGAAAAGCTTGGCGACTGCGTGTTCCCCCTTGGTGGTTGATGTACGCCACCGCCGTGGAATTGTCCGACTGAATCCGAATCTGCTTGCCTTCCAGCCATTGTTGGAAGGCTCGCAGGGCAAGATAGATTGCTCTGATTTCCAGAACATTGATCTGCAGGGTGGACTCTTCCTGAGTCCACGTCCCCTGAGCCCTGTGGTGGAGAAACACCGCTCCCCACCCTGATAGGCTCGCATCCGTCGTGACCACTGCCCAGGACGGGGGAAGGAACGACTTTCCCTGTGACAATGAGGTGGGGAGAAGCCACCAACGCAGAGAGTCCTTGGCAGTCTGAGAGAGGGAGACAGTCCTGTCGAGGGACGTCGATTTCCCATCCCATTGGCGTAGAATGTCCCATTGTAGAGGGCGCAGATGAAACTGCGCGAACGGGACTGCCTCCATTGCTGCTACCATCTTTCCTAGGAAATGCATGAGGCGCCTCAGTGAGTGCGACTGGCTCTGAAGGAGAGATTGCACTCCAGTCCGTAGCGAGCACTGCTTGTCCAGTGGAAGCTTCACTATCGCTGAGAGAGTATGAAACTCCATGCCAAGATAAGTCAGAGATTGGGTCGGGGTTAGATGAGACTTTGGAAAGTTGATAATCCACCCGAAACTCTGGAGAGTGTCTAGTGCCACCTTCAGACTGTGCTGGCATGCCTCTTGAGAGGGTGCCTTTATAAGCAGGTCGTCTAGATACGGGATGACCGAGTGACCCTGCGAGTGCAGAACAGCTACTACTGCTGCCATGACTTTGGTGAAGACCCGGGGGGCTGTTGCCAGACCGAAAGGTAACGCTACGAACTGCAGGTGTTCGTCGTGTATGACGAAGCGTAGGAAACGCTGATGCTCTGGTGCAATCGGCACGTGGAGATACGCATCTTTGATATCTATTGATGCTAGAAAATCTCCTTGAGACATTGAGGCTATGACGGAGCGTAGGGATTCCATCCGGAACCTCCTGACTTTTACGTGTCTGTTGAGCAACTTTAGATCCAGGACGGGCCGATACGATCCGTCCTTTTTTGGGACCACAAACAGATTGGAGTAAAAACCGTGACCTTGTTCCTGAAGAGGGACGGAGGTCACCACTCCTTCCGCCTTTAGAGCGGCCACCGCCTGCAACAGAGCATCGGCTCGGTCTGGTGGTGGAGAAGTTCTGAAGAAACGAGTTGGCGGACGAGAACTGAACTCTATCCTGTACCCGTGAGACAGAATATCCCTCACCCAACGGTCTTTGACGCGTGACAGCCAAATGTCGCCAAAGTGGGAAAGCCTCCCACCGACCGCGGGTGTGGGAATCGGAGACTGCAAGTCAGGAGGACGCCGTCTTGGCAACGGTTCCTCCGGCTGTCCTTTTTGGGCGTGACTGAGACCTCCAAGAATCTGAGCGTCTCTGGTCTTTTTTGACGAGGCGAATTGGGACCTGCCCGGTCCTCGAAAGGACCGATAACCAGACTGACCCTTCCTCTGTTGGGGTTTGTTTTGTCTGTGTTGCGGTAAGGATGAGTCCTTACCCTTGGAGTGTTTGATGATTTCATCCAAACGCTCTCCAAACAATCGGTCACGAGAAAAAGGCAAATTGGTTAAGCACTTCTTGGAATGAGAATCTGCTTTCCAATGTCTCAACCACAGGGCCCTACGCAAAACAACGGAGTTGGCTGACGCCACTGCCGTGCGGCTTGTAGCGTCAAGAACAGCATTAATCGCGTACGACGCGAATGCCGCCATTTGCGAGGTCAATGGTGCTACCTGCGGGGCAAATGCACGTGTGACTGAGTCGACTTGCGCAAGCCCGGCTGAGATAGCTTGTAGTGCCCATACGGCCGCAAAAGATGGCGCTAACGACGCTCCAATCGCTTCATAGATGGATTTCAGCCAGAGCTCCATCTGCCTGTCAGTGGCATCTTTAAGTGCCGCTCCATCTTCAACTGCAACCAAGGATCTAGCTGCAAGCCTGGAAATTGGAGGATCCACTTTTGGACACTGGGTCCAACCCTTGACCACCTCAGGGGGAAAAGGATAGCGTGTATCTTTAAGCCGTTTAGAAAAACGCCTTTCAGGATAAGCGTGGGGTTTCTGGATTGCGTCTCTAAAGTCAGCGTGGTCCAGAAAAGTGCTTAATGTACGCTTAGGGTATCTGAAATGGATTCTCTCGTGCTGCGAAGCTGACTCCTCTACAAGAGGAGCTGGTGGGGAAATATTTAACATCTTATTGATGTTAAATATAAGATCATTAACTATGGCGTCACCATCTGGTGTATCTAGATTGAGAGCGGTCCCAGGATCAGAATCCTGATCAGTTACGTCCGCCTCATCACCCATAGATTCATCTCGCTGGGATCCTGACCATTGAGATGAATGTGAAGGCCCGTCATAGCGAGCCCGCTTAGGCTGCCCGGGGCCATCGTCCGAGTCAGAGTCTTCACCCTGAGGTGTATGTGCCCGTCCCGGAGCTTGGAGGTAATTCAGCTGAGGGGGACCAGGGGGCAATGATTGCACAGTGTCCGTGGCCTGAAGTACAGGCCTAGCTCGCAATGTGTCAAGAATTTGTGACATAGTGAGAGACATTCTGTCAGCAAAAGCTGCAAACTCAGTTCCTGTCACCTGGACAGCATTCACAGGTGGTACACCCTGGGTCACGTCCAGCAGAGGTCCCGACTGTGCAAGCGCCGCAGGGGCCGAGCACTGCACACAATGGGGGTCCGTGGAGCCTGCCGGTAGAAAAGTCCCACATGCGGTGCAGGAAGCATATAATGTCTGTGCCTTGGCACCCTTGCGTTTTACGGACGACATGCTGCTGGCTCTCTGCAATGTGAGAGAGTCTATAGCCAAAGGGCGACCAGCGCTATGCAATACAAAGTATTTGTAGAAACAAAATACTAAGAATACTACTGGCACAAGAGGGGGTGAGCCCTGAGGGCTGCTTACCGCCCGCTGAATAGCGGGTAAGAGGCGCAGAATTCCTTGTCTGGGTCTCCCCGGCTCCCCTCTGCAGCTCAGCGTGTCAGCAGGAATGGCTGCCGGCGTCTGTGGAGAGGGGCGGTCCGTGGGAGTTCCTAAACAAAAGTGCGGGAAACAGTGTCCCCTCTGTGCCGATTGTGAGGGCTGGAGTATGTAAAAACGACTCCAGCCCTCGGCGCTGATGCACTGACCAGCGTCCCGCCCCTCTCCTGACTGGCAGGTCTGGGGGCGGGAACGAACGGAAGCAGGCCGCAAAAGCCGGGGACTCGAGTTATCAGCGCGGCCGCCGTAAAAGCGCGGCCCGCGCTGAAGTCCCCGGCGCACCACAAGTGCCAGCCGCGCCGCAGTCCCAGCGGCCGGCGCGACCGATTCCCAGAAGTGTGCCTGCTTCAGCGAAGCTGAATGAGGCCATGGCACAAGCGCCGCAGCGCTGATGTCCCCGGCGCACTACAACACCCAGCATGCTGCGGTGTGAGCGCCAAATGCACGGGGACACAGAGTACCTTGAGGAAGCAGGGCCATGTCCCTGATGTACTCCGCTCCATCCAGCATCTTCTCCAGGGGCTGTAGATGGAGCACGGTCTCAGTGCCTGGAGACCAGTAAATCCCACTTCACCCAGAGCCCTGTAAAAAGGGATGGGGAAGGAATCAGCATGTGGGCTCCTGCCGCCGTACCCGCAATGGGTACCTCAACCTTACAAACACCTCCGACATACAGTGGGGTGAGAAGGGAGCATGCTGGGAGCCCTGTATGGGCCCTCTTTTCTTCCATCCGACATAGTCAGCAGCTGCTGCTGACTAAAAACAATGGAGCTATGCGTGCGTGTCTGACCTCCTGCGCACAAAGCTAAAACTGAGGAATCCGTACTCCTACGGGAGGGTGTATAGCCAGAAGGGGAGGGGCCTTACACTTTTAAGTGTAGTTCTTTGTGCGGCCTCCAGAGGCAGTAGCTATACACCCACTGTCTGGGTCTCCCAATTAGGAGCGAAAAAGAAAAAAAAATACCCCGCTTTTAGCTTAATTCTGAAATGGTTAGTAACAGGTAAAGGTTGTATACCTCTTCCACGGTCTCCTCTATCTCAGCAGGAACTGGCTTTGGTGACCTTAGGTGGAAAGGAATAAATACAGGAGCCTGGTTCTGCATATCGGGCGAGAGATCATAATTCTCATCCTCAAATCCGAGGTCCATGTCTTCATCCTCATCATCTTCCTGCTGTGAAGCCCTGAGCTTCACAAGGGTGGTCTTCCCTTTGCTCTTGGTGGTCACAGGCTTTGACACTTTGGTTGTGCTTGATTTGACATTGCGTGCAGCTTTCTCTTTCTCTGGATGATCTGACGCATTTTCAGATTTGGGTGAAGCAGATGGCGGTGTGGACAATTTCCTCACAGACCTTCCAAATCTTTTATGTTAAATTAAAAGTAATTTCAATTAGTTTTTATACACAAGTACCAAGCTGTACAAAAATCATGATCACTTCCCAACATCTAACACAGCTCAGAGATCTATCCGCACCTGTTCGCTGCCCATATCGGCTCATCAGATCAGCCAATATGTGCGGGGAAAAATGCGTGAGCCCGCATTAAGGGTATGTGCGCACGTTGCTTTTTACCTGCTTTTTACCTGCTTTTTTGCTGCTTTTTCTTCTGCGCTGTTTAATGCCAAAATGGATGTGTTCTTCTATTCAAGCAAAGTCTATGGGAATTTGGGTTTCTTGTTCACACTATGTTGTTCAAAATGCTGCCTTTTTGTGGCAGAACTTTGATCAAAAACTCAGCTTTGCAGTGCAAAACCCAAATGGCAAAAACAATTGACATGTTGCTTCTTTGAAAAGCTGAGTTTTTGACCAAAGTTCTGCCTCAAAAAGGCAGCATTTTGAACAACATAGTGTGAACAAGAAACCCAAATTCCCATAGACTTTGCTTGAATAGAAGAACACATCCATTTTGGCATTAAACAGCGCAGAAGAAAAAGCAGCAAAAAAGCAGGTAAAAAGCAGGTAAAAAGCAACGTGCGCACATACCCTTAAAGGGACAGACACAGCCTGGGATGTATAGGTACATTCAAGGTTGTGAAAGGGTTAAAAGGGTTTAGCCCCATGAACCTATCCTTGTAAATCATTGTCATTTACATCCACTAGAAAACATTACCTCCATGAGACAGCTGTATCTATCCCATAGTGTGTACACACACACACACACACACACACACACCCTTAGTTCCTACCTATAAAGCACCATCTAGAGACACCTATATAGTCTCAAGCTGGATAAATCAGTTTTTCTCTCCAATCATTCCTCCAGCTTCACCTAGTATGTGCTCTCCTGACACTCATCTACAGTCAGTAATGTTAGGGTAAGTTCACACAGTGCGTTTTTCGCAGCATTTTTGCGCAGTTTTCGGGTGCGTTTTTGCTCAGAAAACTGCATGACTTTGCTTCCCCAGCAAAGTCTATGAGTTTTCATTTTTGCGGTCTGCACACAGCGTTTTTTTTCAGCTGCATTTTTGTGGTGCCACAAAAACGCAGCATGTCAATTATTCCCGCGTTTTTCACTGCGCTTTTCATCCATTGAGTGCAATGGGATGTTGAAAGACACAATGAGAAACGCAAATAGGTGCGTTTTGGTGCGTTTCTAAGACCAAAAACGCAGCTATAAACGCAGGAGGTGGGTAGTAAAGTGACATGTACAGGAAGAGGATTCCTTCTGTCAGTAAACACAGAAGCGTGAATCCTCCTGGTACCGTCACCGCCGCTTCCACCTCCCGTCCTGTGCATGTATGCTGCCGTGCGGCGCCATGTACGGGCAGGAGGTGGAGGCAGCTGCGAAATCAAAAGTGAACATTAGAAAAAAAAATGTCATACTCACCTGTCTGCAGACTCCCGGTGCCATGCCCACTCTCATCTCCTCCCGATACCGCCGCTCCGGGTGTGTGCAGTCTCCCCGGGTACGTATGCCTGCAGGATGCAGGACCTGGCGATAGATCACCTGATGCAGTCACCTGACGCATCAGCTGATCGTAAGTCTCGGGCTGACGCCAGCGGCCGGCCGGTTTAACCTATCAGCGGATGCGTCAGGAGACTTCATCCCTGATTACCGGCAGCTCCTGCAGCGATCGGACGGGATCAGACTCCGCTCCAGGAGCTGCCGGTAATCAGCACATAAGTATTTTTTTTTCTTTTTTACACCGATGCATCATCTGATTGTATAAACGGCTTTTATACAATCAGCTGATGTGTGATGTGATTCAGGCCTTGAACCTGACACATCTGATCGCTTTGCCTTCCAGCAAACCGATCAGATGATATTGGATCCGGATTGGACGGCGCGGGACCCTTGACCCAGGATTACTGCGGAGGGGGGGTGCTTTATTTCAATAAAGATGGAGTCACTAATTGTGTTGTGTTTTATTTCTAATAAAACTATTTTTCTGTGTGTTGTGGTTTTTTTTATCTTTACTAGAAATTCATGGTGGCCATGCCTAATATTGGCGTGACACCATGAATTTCTGGCTTAGGGCCAGCTGATAATATACAGCTAGCCCTAACCCCATTATTACCCAGTGAGCCACCCGGCATCAGGGCAGCTGGAAGAGTTGGATACAGCGCCAGAAGATGGCGCTTCTATGAAAGCGCCATTTTCTGGGGTGGCTGCAGACTGCAATTCGCAGTGGGGGTGCCCAGAAAGCATGGGCACCCTGCACTGTGGATTCCAATCCCCAGCTGCCTAGTTGTACCCGGCTGGACACAAAAATTAGGCGAAGCTCACGTGATTTTTTTTTTTTTTTAAATATTTTATGAAATTCATGAAATAATTTAAAAAAAAAAAAGGGCTTCTCTATATTTTTGGTTCACAGCCGGGTACAAATAGGCAGCTGGGGGTTGGGGGCAGCCCGTACCAGCCTGCTGTACCTGGCTAGCATACAAAAATATGGTGAAGCCCACGTCATTTTTTTTGTTGGGGGGGGCAAAGAAATCCTGCATACAGTCCTGGAAGGAGGATGCTGAGCCTTGTAGTTCGACAGCTGCTGTCTGCTCTCCTGCATACACTATTGGATGGAGGATGCTGAGCCTTGTAGTTTGACAGCTGCTGTCTGCTCTCCTGCATACACTATTGGATGGAGGATGATGAGCCTTGTAGGTCTGCTCCCCCTGACTCTCCCTCCAGCATACAGTCCTGGATGGAGCATGCTGAGCCTTGTAGTTCTGCAGCTGCTGTCTGCTCTCCTGCATACAATATTGGATGGAGTATGCTGAGCCTTGTAGTTCTGCAGCTGTCTGCTCTCCTGCATACACTAGTGGATAATGAAGAACATATTGAAGAAGGAAATGACATCAGACCTTTTTTTTTGTTCACTGATAAAAAAAACGCATAAAGACGCAGTGAGCAAAGACGCAGCAAATAACGCACCAAATCGTGGCAAAAACGTGTGCGTTTTTTGCCGCGTTTTTTTGACACGGGTGCCTTTTTGTGCGTTTTTTTGCCGCAAAAACCGCACACAAATGCAGCGTCAAAAAAACGCAGTGTGTGAACCTAGCCTTACACAGTGGCTGGCTCAGACCATAAAATGTAGTTATTTATTGAGATGTAATCTAGCACTGTGGAATACTCAGCACCACCACCTCAAGCTAAAAAGTCACAAACTTATATGACTTGCTTTGTGTGGACCCTGCAAGGTCTCTGCGCTCTACCTCCCTCCATGACACATCCTCATTTATTCTAGACTTGCTGAGGATCACAGTCAGTGGCCCCCCAAAACATCACCATGCACAGCTGCTTGCTGAGCCCTTCAAAGCACAGACAAGAAATCTCTACTCTGCTTTGAATGGATTGTAGCCAGAAGTAAAGAGCCACCGTGTATTACAGCTGAGAAAAAGCATAGAATTTTAACAGCAAGAAAATTGTGGAATTTCTTTATTTTTTATAGGTTTTACAACGCCTTCATAATTTTTTTGCCCAGAAAAGCGCTTTAACATCAGACATTTACTTACCTAGATCGCTGCGAAGAAGTGGGATCCTGCATATGGCTCGTCTGGCTGCTGCTCTGAGGCTCATCTGTCAATGAAGGCTGGTCCACCTCAGAGTCCAAGAAACAAGATGGCTTCTGGGCTCTGCCTGAGGGGCAAATTCTCTTGGGGGACACGTCAACATTGCAATCCGATGCTTTTGTTTTTTTCTTAGTTGGTGACGAGATCTCTCCCGCATTACCTTTATCCTTCCACAGAAAAGAAACTAAATATAAATCGCTTGTTTCATATACGTGATGTCCTGTAAACTATGGTTTGACAAAAAGCCACGTTTCTTCTCAACACAAACAGGATAGAATTTTTGAACACAAACCGTGTAGTACATTATATAAAGCATTTACATCCTGTTGTCTTTTGTTAAAATTTTTTTGCATTTCACCTAATACACCAAATAATCATGCGGCATTATACTTTGCTAGTAAAATATGAAGGGGCCGGTATGGCTCCTCGGTGCGGGATACTGTGAGGGTCTATCCCAACACAGTAAAGCGATCCCCCGGTCTGCTGGGCGCGATGTTGCTGTTGGAACGCCTCGGCCGTCAGCGTCCCAAACACAACAAGGCACCAGACACAGAACGCGCAGAAGCAGGAGGGGTGACGACACCACTGAGTACTTGTAGGTTTGATGTGTCCATTATAACACATGGACAGAAATACTTATGCTTTTAGAGAAACCATTCGTGGTTTTGTGGCTGTGCTCTCTCTGCTGCATCTGTCACACTGCCAACCCGCAGACTGGGAGAGGGGGATTGCTGTTCCACCTTTGACATCAGCAGGTGTGCTGTGCCAATGTCCACTCTGCAGCAAGGACAGCGCAACTGTATATGCACTGTGTCCATCCACAACAAGACGGTCAAAAGAATTGGAAGTATTTATTGAGCATGTGCGACCTGCCACTAAAGAACAACAGGACGTATTCATGGTCAACCAAGTAAGGCCAGAGTCCCACTTACAAGAGACTAACGCGAGTCTCGCATTGGCATCACCCGGCATGGCCACACACTTTCCTGACAGCAGCGGGTCAGCTGCATGTATTTCTGTGCAGCCGAGACGCTCCTGTCAGGAGAGTGTACGGCCATGCCGGGTGAAGCGATGCAAGACTCGTGTGAGTCTCTCGCAAGCGTGACTTGGGCCTAAGAAATCCTCTGACAAGCAGATTTTCAGGAGGTAAAATCCAGAGTAGCGAGCACTTTTGGAAACATTGCATTTGACACGTTAATTTATTTTAGAATTTTAAACCCCTGAGCGAGGATTCATTTTGCAGGAATAACCCCTTTAATACCTGATAGCCAGAAGCTGAACTGCGTATTTTGCAGTGTGAAAGGCATCACAGACGCCATCATAACCCACTTGTAATCTGTCGTAAAGTAACCTCAACGATCAGAAAAAAACTGACAACAAAATAAATAAAAAAATACTAAATTCATGAAATCAGTATAACTAATTAAATAGCAAGGGGCGGTGGGGCCTGGAGCTATGGGGGCTCAGCCTTGCAGCATGGGTGTTGTGAGGCACCAGGTCACCTGCCCATCTGGTACATTGTCACTGCTGCAGCGGCTGGCGCGTGGTTCCACACTTTTAAGACATAGATTAGGGACCCACTCAGAGGTTTGCTGTGACCTTGCAGTGGGCTTCATACAGTCTGATCAGAAAGTTAAACTAAGAACCTTATGTTCCAGTATTTAATTTTTGCCTAACGGCCTTAGATCAAAGTATGATTTTGGGATGTGTGGTTCATGTCTTTTTCCCAGGTGTACTAATTAAATAGCAAGATAACAAAATAGAAAAATTATCAAAAGTAATATTACTTTGTCAGCAGCTGCTCCGTTTAAGTCTTCATTTCTCTTGCGCTTTAATGGACTTGAGGTCTTGGTAGACGGTTTTACCAGATTTGGCACAGGCCTGACCAGTCCGACACGTTTTAGTTGCGCTGGCTTGATGGTGGCAGATTTATCTTCACTGGTACTAAAAAGGAGGGACAGAAGTTAAAAGCTTAAAGTGCTAATAATAATCTGCAAATCTAATGACTTTACAAATTAAATCTTTCCAAATATTGTGGTTTAGCTATCCCTATTGTGGATATGCAGGTATGACATGGGACATCCCCTTTAAATCTAAGCATGGAAGACATTTTTTTCCTACTTACTGTCCAGCATCTTTACAGACATGATCAGCGGTGGACGTATCTGGCAAATCTTGTTTGGAGACCTCCCTAGTGGACGTCTCCTTTCGCACAGCTGCTCGGCTAAGGTTTGGGATAGGTTTTGCAAATCTTGTGCCGATGGGTTTTAAAGAAGCAGCTTTTCCTTTTTCAATGTCAGTTACAGCTTCTTTGGGTCTAAAGAAAAAAAAAAAAAAAAGAAGATTGTGTGTACTCACCGTAAAATCTCTTTCTCTGAGCCTTCATTGGGGGGACACAGGGCCATGGTTTTAGACACCTCTCGGCGGGAAGGATCTCCCTTAGGAGATCGACGAGAGAAGGGACCACCAGCGAAGGGAGTAAATCACCCTCTGGGAGAAGCAAACCGGGCAATCCATGGGCGCCAGGTTCTTGTCCCACACTGAAAGGAACGCTAGCTGAAGAGGACGAAGATGAAATTGAGTGAACGGAACAGCTTCCGTTGCCGCCACCCTCTTCCCTAAAATTTTCATCCCAAACCGCAGAGGAAGGCCGAGAGGTGTCTAGAAGCATGGTCCTGCGTCCCCCAATAAGGCGAAGGAGAAATATAAATATTAATTGACTTGATATTTAGACACACTATGGAAAATCCGTATTATCACCGACAAACAAATCAGAGGGAATCATTACATTCTTGAGAGGGTCTGTCAGTCCCCAAATTAGTGTTTTAACCAAGCCCAACACATTTTAGGGGACTATGACCCCCTCCCTTTCTCAACGCAAAAAAAAAATAAAAATAATATATTATTATTATTATTATTAATAATCTTGTGCTAAAAGCCATTGCCTTGCTAAATAAAAAATCCATTATTCCTCTTTAATTAGGTGCTCAGCGTATCTCAGGGTGAGGGGTCTTTCAGCTCAGTGCACCTTTCCTATATCTTAAGGTTATTTTCATGTCACTCTGCCTGATTGACTAGACTGGATTCACAGGAGTAAGTGCCATCTCCTCCTACATCAAGCACAGGCGCCAATCGATAAGCGTCCCAGGCCATGCGCAGCAGAGTCTTTATCCTGGAGGGTTTCTGTGTCGGTACCCTTACAAATGGCGCATGAGGGAAATTCCAGTGGAGATATTTCAGGCCAATGTGAAGCTAGTGTGAGAGAACAGAATCCACTCTGTTCTTATAGCGCCCATCTTGTCTTATAGATAATGATGTCATAGGGTTCAGCTAACACTGATGGGCAGGGAAGTTTCTCATTAATGTTCATACACCTACTGCTCTTATTGGTGCATAGTTCAGAGGGAAGTTATCCTTTGTCTGTGATACTATATAAATTGATCACATGTACTAATAAAGGAGAATTCTTTGAGTACACCATAGTAAGGCTATGTGCTCACGGGGAAAGTGTCCTGCGGATACATCTGCAGGACATTACGCAGGAGCTCCCCGAAAACCGCAGCACAACTTTGTTTTAATGCTGCGGTTGTATTGCGGAATGTCCTGCGGATATGCTGCGGCATTGAGGATACAGTACCATGGCTTTGGCACTGCATCCTCAATGCAGAACAAGTGCCGGAGTGATTAGGGAGTTCATACTTACCTCCATCACGCAGCACTTCACTTTGCGGCCGTGTCTGTCTGCACCTTGCGGGCCTGAACTAGCTACGGCTGTCACATGACCGGAGCTCGTGCTGGCCCCGCCCAGCTCCTGGCTCCACCGTGTTCCTTTGCACTGGAGGAAGTGACTCCGGTGTCTTCTATCAAGGCAGGTAGTATAGGATCGTGCGGAAAAAATCCGCAGGAATAATTGACATGCTGCAGATTTTTTGGCAGGGAAATCCACATTATTTCCGCTGCGGAAAAAAAACAGCATGGGCACAGCACTCCCCAAATGCCATAGAAATGGCTGGGGACTCTCTGTACTGCGGATTTTTGAGAAATCCGCGGAATTTCCGCGAAAAAGTCGCAGCAAATTGCTCAAATTTTCCTAAGCGTGGGCACATAGCCTAAGTGTGTGGGCTATATTGATTTCCCGAGCGCTCGTAAAGCAAATCTTATTCATTTGGCGTTCAAGAGGCATAGAAGGAGTGTATTTCGCTCACACCAGCAATGTCTGTAAAGAAAGACTGGAGCAGAGATAACGTGAAGACATTTACATGGGAAGTTACACCGAACTGCTCAGCCACTCCCAATTTGCACCAAGCACCTAATTATAATATAGGAATAAAGGAGGATTTGTAACAAATGAACTCAACAGATTTTACCCTGAAAAGTATTATTTATCACGGTACACAATCCCGTACAAGGTGCTGTACTGGGATTAAACACATCTGCTCTCAGATCACATTTACAGCCTGCACTTATTACAGATAAGCTATGATCACGTAGCGCTTTAGTTTACATTCATTGGTTCAGTCGGGGCTTATGCCTCAAGCCCTGCAAAATGGGATTCAAGTCTATGTGCAGTCTGGGCCATTAACCCTAATAATGCAGATGGAGTCAGTGTTCTCTGGCGGACGTAATATCTGGCCGTATGCGCCTATTGGAAGCCTGCACCAAAACAAAGTTGACTACATCTTGCTGCCTGACTCAACTTGGCGTATATGGCCAAAAATTAAGCTAACCCTCTCCGCATCACCATCCACTAAGGGGTAACATGGGGGTGTTCCCACACACATCATATGGTTGGCAACTTAAGCCAAAATCAGTAGGTTCATCCACGTTTAACCTATTCTGTTTAGAGGCCTTTATGCTGTTACTTTATTTTAAAGTCTAAAATAAGGGAGAAAACGATCACAGCAAACACTCACACAAATGAACAAATACAGTGGAACCTTGGTTAACGAGAACAACTCTTTCTGTGCTTGTTAACCAAGTTACTCGTTCAGCAAAGCAAGATTTCCCATAGGAAATCATTGCAATGCAGACAATTCGTTCCACAACTTGTTAAAGGGAACCTGTCAGCAGAAATTTCGCCCAAAACCTAAAAGATTCCCCCTCTGCAGCTCCTGTGCTGCATTCTAGAAAGGTCCCTGTTATTATTGTGCCCCATGTGAGACCAAAATAAAGACTTTATAAAGTGGTACCTTTTTGTATTCAGATACTGTAAATGTGACACGGGGGCGGGCTCTCTGGCGTCCGTTATTCTGCCTCTTGGTCCTGTATGCCGCCCCCATCGCTCCTTTCCATAGCTGATGCACCGCCCACTGCTCCAGCCATCCCCGCGCATGCCCAGTGCCAGTCTCACGGGACTGAGCAGTGTGACTGCTGGTGACGTGTGCGCAGGCAAGTAATTATGGGCGGGGCTGTGATTGTTATCAGCAAGTACCCGCCCATAATCTCGTGAGCGCACAAACCTCACCAGCGGTCACACTGTGCTCAGGGTAGTGCTAGACTGTATGGGCTGCTTCCAGGGATGACGTCCCTTTTGTCACGTGATAGTATTTTGAACACGTCCCTATCACGTGACAAAAGGGACGTCATCCCTGGAAGCAGCCCAGTCCCATGAGACTGGCACTGGGCATGCGCAGGGATGGCTGGAGCAGTGGGCGGTGCATCAGCTATGGAAAGGAGCGATGGGGGCGGCATACAGGACCAGGAGGCAGAATAACGGACGCCAGAGAGCCCGCCCCCGTGTCACATTTACAGTATCTGAATACAAAAAGGTACCACTTTATAAAGTCTTTATTTTGGTCTCACATGGGGCACAATAATAACAGGGACCTTTCTAGAATGCAGCCCAGGAGCTGCAGAGGGGGAATCTTTTAGGTTTTGGGCGAAATTTCTGCTGACAGGTTCCCTTTAAATATCCCATCCTGGTCCCCTATTGTGCCATTCCACACATGCACAAACACGCACAAACACACGCACAAACCCAGATTATGCTCACCTTACCTTCCGTTCCCTCGCCGGTCTCATGGAACTTGCAGTTCACCCGTACAAGACGTGTATCGGGTAACCAAGGCGACCAATGCCGGACCTTCCGCACTCAGCATGCTGACGTCTAAGGCAGGAGCAGCTTGCCTCTAATTGGCCAGCGCACTGCATTTGAGTAGCGCCTGACAGGGGAAGTTCCTCCCTCATCGCGATGGTTACCGGATACAAATCCTGTGGAGGGAGGACCTTCCCCTGTCAGCCGCTACTCAAATCAGATGCAAGCGGCTCCTGTCTTTAACGTCAGCGCTCTGGGAGCTGAAGGTCCGGCATCGGTCGCCTTGGTTACCCGATACTTGCAAGTTCCAGGAAGCCGGCGAGGGAACGGAAAGTAAGGTGAGCATAATATGTGTGTGTGCGCTTGTTTGTGTGTGTTTGTGTGGACTGCAGGAGCGGGTTAGAGCGCGGTGGATGTACGGAACCGGAAGTGTGTGCGGTGAGTATGTTGCTCGTACACCAAGGCTTTCTCGTAAACCGAGTTACAAATTTACAGAAAGCCTTGCTCGTTAGGCGAAATACTCGCTAACTGGGTTACTCGTTGAGCGAGGTTCCACTGTATTGGTAAAAAAAAGAGAATTTTGTTTACTTACCGTAAATTCTTTTTCTTATAGTTCCGTATTGGGAGACCCAGACCATGGGTGTTTAGCTTCTGCCTCCGGAGGACACACAAAGTACTACACTAAAAAGTGTAGCTCCTCCCTCTGAGCTTATACACCCCCTGGTGAGCAGACCCAGCCAGTTTAGTGCAAAAGCTGAAGGAGAATAGCCACCCACAAGTAGAACAGAGCAAGAGCCGGAACAACCGGAGACTCTGTCCACGACAACAACCGGTGAGAACACGCGGAACAAGAAAATTGCCAACAGGCAACAGGGAGGGTGCTGGGTCTCCCAAAACGGAACTATAAGAAAAAGAATTTACGGTAAGTAAACAAAATTCTCTTTTTCTTTATCGTTCCTTTGGGAGACCCAGACCATGGGACGTTCCAAAGCAGTCCCTGGGTGGGAAATAAACAGAAAAAACTAAGAAGTAGGCAGAACCTAACTTCACAAATGGGCGACAGCCGCCTGAAGGATGCGTCTGCCCAAGCTCGCATCTGCCGAAGCATGAGCATGCACTTGGTAGTGCTTCGAAAATGTATGCAGGCTAGTCCAAGTGGCAGCCTGACAGACTTGTTGAGCCGTAGCCTGGTGCCTAAAAGCCCAAGAGGCACCGACAGCTCTGGTTGAATGTGCCTTGATCCCCGGCGGGGGAGGCACCTGAGTACTCTGGTAGGCGTCCGAAATGGTCGATCTAATCCAACGGGCTAAGGTCGGCTTAGAAGCAGAGAGGCCCTTGCGCCGACCTGTGGTTAGCACAAAAAGAGAAGTGCACCGCCTAAGTGCAGCGGTGCGAGACACATAGATCCGGAGAGCACGCACCAGATCCAGAGTATGCAGCGCTTTTTCAAAGCGATGAACAGGAGCCGGACAAAAGGAAGGTAGGGTAATGTCCTGGTTAAGGTGGAAAGGAGAGACCACCTTAGGAAGAAAGTCCGGAGTCGGACGGAGAACCACCTTGTCTTGATGAAAAACCAAAAAAGGGGACTCCGAAGAGAGCGCAGCCAAATCAGAGACTCTCCTGAGGGAAGTTATGGCCACCAGAAAGGCCACTTTCTGTGAAAGACGATACAAAGAAACTTCCCTAAGAGGCTCAAAGGGGGGTTTCTGCAAAACCGTGAGAACCAAATTAAGGTCCCAGGGATCCAAGGGCCGCCGGTAAGGCGGAATGATGTGAGACACGCCCTGCATGAAGGTGCGGACCTGAGCCAGCCGAGTGAGACGCCGCTGGAACAGAACTGACAGAGCTGAGACTTGTCCCTTGAGTGAGTTGAGGGACAGTCCTAGCTGCAGACCGGACTGTAGAAAAGACAGAAGGGTCGGCAAGGAGAAAGGCCAAGGAGGATGGTCGGTAGAGCGACACCAGGACAGGAAAATTTTCCAAGTCCTGTGATAGATCTTAGCGGAGGAAGACTTACAGGCCCGAGTCATAGTGGAGATGACTTCAGGAGGAATACCAGAAGCCGTCAAAATCCAGGACTCAAGAGCCACGCCGTCAATTTGAGAGCCGCAGAATTCAGGCGGAAAAACAGACCTTGCGAGAGTAGGTCTGGACGGTCCGGGAGATGCCACGGCATCTCTACGGATAGATGGAGCAGGTCTGGATACCAAGCTCGCCTGGACCAGTCCGGTGCAATGAGGATGACTCGACGGCCCTCCATTCTGATCTTGCGCGGGACTCTGGGCAAGAGAGCTAGAGGGGGAAACACGTAGGACAGACGAAACTGGGACCAGTCTTGAACCAGAGCGTCCGCGGCGAATGCCTGAGGATCGTGGGAGCGAGCCACGTAAACAGGAACTTTGTTGTTGTGACGGGATGCCATTAGGTCCACGTCCGGAGTGCCCCATTTGCGGCAGATTGACTGAAACACTGCCGGGTGCAGGGACCACTCGCCACCGTCCACGGTTTGATGGCTGAGATAATCTGCCTCCCAGTTTTCCACGCCAGGGATGTGGACTGCGGATATGGTGGACTCGGAGTCCTCCACCCATTGAAGGATGCGTTGTACCTCCAACATTGCCAGGCGGCTGCGTGTCCCGCCTTGGTGATTGATGTAGGCAACCGCTGTCGCGTTGTCTGACTGGACTCGAATGTGCCTTCCCGCCAACAGGTGGTGAAAAGCTAGGAGAGCTAGAAGCACGGCTCTGGTCTCCAGCACATTGATTGAAAGGGCTGACTCGGACGGAGTCCAAGTGCCCTGCGCGCTGTGGTGGAGACATACCGCTCCCCAGCCGGATAGACTGACATCCGTGGTGAGGATCACCCAGGACGGGGCCAGGAAGGAGCGCCCCTGGGACAGAGAGAGGGGCCGAAGCCACCACTGAAGAGAGCTCCTGGTCTGTGGCGACAGAGCCACTAACCTGTGTAAGGAGGAAGGCCGCTTGTCCCAACAGCGGAGAATGTCCAGCTGCAGGGGGCGCAGATGGAACTGGGCAAAGGGGACAGCCTCCATTGACGCCACCATTTGACCCAGCACCTGCATCAGACGCCTGAGGGTATAACGGCGGGGCCTCAGCAGAGAGCGCACCGCCAGTTGGAGGGACTGCTGTTTGACTAAGGGCAACTTCACAAGTGCCGGCAAAGTCTCGAACTGCATCCCTAGGTACGTGAGACTCTGGGTCAGAGTCAGAGTGAATTTGGGAAGATTGACAAGCCACCCGAATTGGGCTAGAGTGGCGAGAGTGAGCGAGACACTCCGCTGACAGTCTGCGCTGGATGAAGCCTTGACTAGAAGGTCGTCCAGGTAAGGAATCACTGCCAACCCCTGGAGGTGCAGAACCGCAACCACTGCTGCCATGACCTTGGTGAATACCCGAGGGGCCGTGGCTAACCCGAAGGGAAGAGCCCCGAATTGCAAAACTTCTTCCGAATAGGCTGGTTGGCCACGGCCCCACGTTGGGCGCCAAAAACTGTTGTAGCTGTTCTGTTTTGTCACAAGTCAGCTTATGGGATCACCAGTGAGGTCTTCTCAATTAGGCCTCTTCAGACCTAATCAAGATCGAGCGCTCGGAGAAAAAGACCAGCATCCATGTGGGCATGATCAATTTTCTGTTTATTTAACCAAAGTACACTTTATTTATACCATTTACAGATCAATGTGATATTGCAAATAAGGCTTCTAAGCTGGACTTTACAAGTTGCTCATATGACCTTTAAGTTTTAGCAAAGCAAAAATGTAGAGTCATGCATATGAGATAAGAAGAAGATAAGAAGAACATTTAGAGACAAAATAATCCTTGAGCATGTCTCTTATTCCGAAGGCTCCATAATGACTATGAACTACCACCAGATATACTTACTAATAACAATAAAATATCTTTAATGAAGAAATATAGAAACTATTAACCCTTCTATATCATAAGGAATCACTGCCAACCCCTGTAGGTGCAGAACCGCAATCACTGCTGCCATGACCTTGGTGAATACCCGAGGGGCTGTGGCCAACCCGAAGGGGAGAGCCACAAATTGGAAATGATCTTCTCCGATTGCAAAACGTAGCCAACGCTGGTGTGAAACTGCAATTGGCACATGCAGATAGGCATCTCTGATGTCGATGGACGCCAGGAAATCCCCTTGGGTCATTGAGGCAATGACTGATCGCAGAGACTCCATGCGAAAAGGCCGCACCTGAACATGCTTGTTGAGAAGCTTGAGATCCAGGATGGGTCGGAATGTACCGTCCTTTTTGGGGACTAGGAAGAGATTTGAGTAGAAACCTCTGAACCGTTCCCGGGCGGGAACCGGTACAATTACTCCGTTGGCCTGCAAGGATGCCACGGCCTGTGAGAAGGCGGCAGCCTTGGAGCAGGGGGGAATTGAGAGAAAAAATCTGTTTGGCGGGCTGGAAGAGAAGAGAATTCTATCCTGTAGCCGTGGGAGATGATATCTCTCACCCACTGATAGGAGACGTGTTGAAACCAAGCGTCGCCAAAGTGGGAGAGCCTGCCACCGACTAAGGACGTTGCTGGAGCGGGCAGATAGTCACGAGGAGACTGCCTTAGTGGCAGCACCTCCTGCGGTCTTCTGTGGACGCGCTTTTGGGCGCCAGTTGGATTTCTGGTCCTTGGCTGAGTTAGCGGACGAGGCCGAGGGCTTAGAGGACGACCAGTTGGAGGAACGAAAGGAGCGAAACCTCGACTGATTCCTACCCTGGGCAGGTTTCCTGGCTTTGGTTTGTGGCATGGAAGTACTCTTCCTGCCAGTAGCTTCCTTAATAATTTCATCCAGCTGTTCTCCGAACAGCCGGGACCCAGCAAAAGGGAGCCCAGCAAGGTACTTCTTTGAAGAAGCATCTGCCTTCCACTCTCGAAGCCACAAGATCCTGCGGATAGCGAGGGAATTAGCCGAAGCCACCGCAGTGCGGTGAGAAGCCTCCAGCATGGCAGACATGGCATAGGATGAAAAAGCTGAAGCTTGGGAAGTCAAGGCAACCATTTCGGGCATAGATTCCCTGGTGAGGGAATGCATCTCCTCTAGAGAAGCAGAGATGGCTTTGAGAGCCCACACTGCTGCAAAAGTCGGGGAAAACGAGGCCCCCGCCGCTTCATATACAGATTTGGCCAGAAGGTCAATCTGGCGGTCAGTGGAATCCTTAAGGGAGGTGCCATCAGCCACCGACACAACGGTCCGGGCTGAGAGCCTAGACACCGGGGGGTCTACCTTTGGGGACTGAGCCCACTCCTTGACCACCTCAGGTGGAAAGGGAAAACGGTCATCAGAACCACGCTTTGGGAAGCGTTTGTCAGGACAGGCCCTGGGCTTGGTCACAGCGGCCTGAAAACTGGAGTGGTTAAAGAACACACTCTTTGCCCTCTTAGGCGAGGTAAACTGGTGCTTTTCTGCCAGAGAGGGTTGCTCCTCTGACACTGGCGGATTGAGATCCAGTACAGAATTAATGGAAGCAATAAAGTCACTAAGATCTGAGTCACTTTCGGACAGATCAATGGGGTACATGGAGTTAGCCTCCGAGCCCCCTGTAAAGGCATCCTCCTCATCCTGCGAGTCAGCTCTTGAATCAGAGCCACGGGAGGAGGAGGGAGAGGGAACCCTGCGTCTCTTTTTAGGAGGACGAGGTCTGGGACCTGATGATGAATCCTCTGTGAGATCCGGTCCTGAGAGACCCCTAGCAGCAGAGGCACCCTGTGAGGGGGGCTAATGCATATTCAGCAAAGTCCTGGACAGAAGTCCCATGGACTCAGCAAAAGACTGGGAGATAGACCTAGAAAAGGATTCTACCCAAGTCGGGGGCTCAGCCACAGGAGCAGGAGCAGCCTGAGAGACCACTGGGGGAGAGACTCCAGGCTGTGGCACCGCCAAGGTAGAGCAGGCATCACAATGTGGATAGGTGCTCGGTTCAGGCAGCAGGAGCTTACATGCAGCGCATACAGCATAAAGCTTTGGAGCCTTGCTCCTCGTGTGAGACATGCTGCTGGAGTGGGGGCTCTGCCAGAGAATGAACCCCAGAGAGTATATACAGAGGTCCACAACCAGAGACCGGTTGTGGCTTACCAGACCGCTGGAGCGGTGTTGTGTGCCCTCCAGATCCCGAAGCCCGGACCCCCAAACACAGCACCTCAGCAGGGATGCAGAACGCAGACCAGCGCTGAGTGAACTCTGAGAAAATGGCCGCCGGAGCGAAGAGATGGGGCGGGACTTGCATGAAGAGCGGGATCTGGAGGGCCATAGAGACCTACAGGGGAGGAGACACGCACAGCAGTGGGGAGTGTCCCTCCCCTGTGCAGAACGGCCGCCGGGAGGAGCCGCGCTGTCCCTCTGCATGAGTGACATGTGAGGGTAATGAAACGAAACTAGGCCTCCGGCGAAGCCGGGGCCTAAATTTGAGCGGCGAGGCCGACGCACAGGCACCATCGGCGCGGTTCTCGGGCGACAGCTAGAGAACCCGCCGGAAATGTCAGTAAATACAGTAAGCACACTCTCCCCAAACAATAAAGCACAGGGACCCCCAAATATAAACGTCTCAGGTACTTAGCTGCTGAGACGCAGGGCCAGGTCCCTGGGGATGAGTGCTCCGGTCCAGCAGGGTCCTGAAGGGCTGCGGATGGAGACCGGTCTCCTGCCAGGCATGGAGACCGTGCTGGCTCCCACTTCAAGCCAGAGCCCAGGAGGGATGGTGAAGGAGCACGACATGTAAGGCTCCAGCCTAGGAAATCAACCTTACAACACCGCCGACACAGTGGGGTGAGAAGGGACATGCCGGGGGTCCAGACGTGGACCCGCAGTTCTTCAAACTCATTCCAAAAGGAAAAAATCATATGAGAATGCATGTGTGGATGTATGCCTCCTGAACACAAAGCGATAAACTGGCTGGGTCTGCTCACCAGGGGGTGTATAAGCTCAGAGGGAGGAGCTACACTTTTGAGTGTAGTACTTTGTGTGTCCTCCGGAGGCAGAAGCTAAACACCCATGGTCTGGGTCTCCCAAAGGAACGATAAAGAAATATTTCTCTTGTAGTGAAATGTGCGGCTTCCTGCAGACCACAGCAATATCAGCTTACTGCATATACTGTTGTGAAGCCTGAGGAAGGCTAATGTCTCTTCTTTTATTTCACACATACAATGCTGACATGAATATAACTTACTGGGCCGGCACTTTATCAGGAGCTCCATCACAAGCATCATTTACCGACGATTTATTCTCTGCATCTGATAACACTTTTGCATCCAATGAAATATTGGAACCATCCTAAAATTGCAGAAAAATAAGATACAATATTATTAACCAATTATGCAGTTATTAAAATGAGCATATATTTATCTGTGGCCACCATTAATGAAGTGTCCATAAATCAGAGTTAAGGGAACAGTGTAGCTTGCTGTGCTAGGCCATGTTGGTAACCTCCTTCATTCCCATGGGATTTACAGAAACAGTGTGAGCTCCGTGGCTCTCTGCTGTCCATAGCCTCACGTGGTTGTGGCCAGGACAGAGGTATTCAGTATCTCAGCCATGAATGGCTTTGGTGTGAATAACCTCTTTTGGTGGCAGTCAGTCATACACACATTTGGGCTGGGCACCATCCTTCCCATACACATGCGGTTTAACCAAACACTTGTTCTTAATGGGGAGAGGGGAATAAAGTCTCTGCCAGTCTCACTCCTATTCAGCATTTCTTACATTGCCGGTGTCAGTTGTTCCAGGCCTCGTCTCTTCCCGCACAGAGGACACAGGAGTAGCAGTCATTGCTGATCTTGGCGTTGATTTGCTTAAATTTGGCTTTGGTCTTTGTAATCTACCCCTTGTAAAACCTGGTTTCACTGTTTTTCTTTCACCATCAGATACACTTTGTTCTTTATCATTTCTAGAAAAAGAGATCAATCATCTTTAGCGATCTTCCAATCCGGGCTCAAAGAATAGATTTATTACAACTGTATCTTAATCCACCAACAGTATAGGAAGTATAGGAAGACTTCAGCTTCTAGTAAAGATTTCAGCATCATGGACACACAGCTTTAGGTTATACCCATGAGTAACATCTGTCAAAATCTTTATGTCACACTTGCACAAAAAGATAACACTGGCAAAGTTCGATATCAAACCGCCATTTATTTACACAATTCTATACGGTATCCAAATCAGTTTGGTTCTGCTCATACGTCTGTGAATGGACAGAAATCACTGAGCAGTGCCAAAAGGAGTTTGGAATTGAAGCCTTTTTATTCTGAAAGTAAGGTTTTAGTCTGAGATCACACATTTCACCAATGTGAACATCTTCCATGTGATCTGTGACATCAGAAGATCATTAAATGCCCAAGTGAAAACAAACAGAACATAATCTAGGCAAATTTATTTAAAGGGAACCAACCGCCTCTAGAATGCTACAGGGCCATAAACACCTTCCTAGATGACCCCCATGATTAAGGCTACTTTTACACATCAGTTTTCTGCATTCAGGCACAATCCTTTTTTTTCCTGATCCAACGGATCTGGCAAAAAAATGTAAAAACCGTATCCACCGGATCCGTTTAACGGATCCGTTATGCCGAATGCGTAAAAAAACAGATCCGTTTTGCATCCGTTCTTGCATCCGTTTTGTCCGTTTTTTTTTTTTTGCTGGATCCGTTTTTTCAAAACATTGGAGCATGCTCAGTTAACAAAACCAGATCCGGCAGCCGCATCCGGCGTCCATAGGCTTCCATTGTAAAACACACCGTATTGCAACGGATCCGGCGCGATGCGGTTTTTTTAAGGGGCCAAAAAACGTTACATGAAATGTTCCAACCGGCAGCCGCGTTAATTAATTTTGCCGGATGCAACGCAAACCATCAGGCACAATCCGGTAACAATGCAAATCTATGGGGAAAAAACGGATGCGGTACCGGATGCGTTTTACCCGTTTTTTTCCGGATTGTGCCTGATGGAAAAAACCTGATGTGTGAAAGTAGCCTTAACTGCTGATTTTATGGAGACATTAATTGAGCTTAAAACACAGCCATGAGCAGCACTGGAAAGTCATCTCCGCTCTGCTACTGATGGGACTGGGCAAAGTCTCCCCTCTGTAAGCTCAGCTTGTCGGATGTCCCCCCCAGTGTGTGGTATCTGACCTGGCTGTGCAGGGCATCAATCAGGGCAGAGTAGCCATTTAAAGGGTGACAGGATTGTGTCTAGTCACCAATGCAACACTGCTAAGCCACTGGTGAAATTACAAGAGAAAAGGTTTGCGTACAGTGTTAGCCAGTTGAAAAAATGATTGATTGTTCTCAGTGACAGAAACAAAATTATAATTTTGTAGTTGTGATACCTTATAATGGCTAACTAAAATAAAATGAAATAGTTTTACAATGCAAGCTTCAAGACTTCTCAGGTCCCTTCATCAGGTATAGTATGACAAAATATGACTCAATAGAAAATCTAAGGAGTCTCCTCCAGAGACTGAGGGCACCAGGCCTCTGATCCTACATGGATATTGGGACAATAAACCTTACACACCACTAATCAAAGCTAATTAAGGATTCTCTCTCAAAGCTCAGTGTTTGTTTATTTAAATGTCTTTTATTATGCCATCCCTCTGCTCTGTTTGTGCATATATTTGTGTTTCTTCAGATATTTTGTTATACCATGCCTGATGAAGGGACCTGGGAAGTCTCAAAAGCTTGCTTTGTAACACCATTTTATTTTAGTTAGCCATTCAAAAGGTATCACAACTACAAAATTATAATTTTGTTTCTCTCACTGAGCACAATCAATCACTAGTGAGATTATGACATGCAGTGCTTTAAAGGCTAATAATTTCTTCTCGAATTTACCATGTCCTGTGCCCCTGGGCCTCAGAGACTGTGCGCACAAGCCCGTGGGGCCTCAGAGACGGCGCACAAGCCCGTGGGGCCTCAGACGCCGCACAAGCCCCTTGCGTAAACATTTTTCTGTGTAATAGGAGAAGTGTAATTCAAATGGAAATCAGAAATCCAACAGATGATTCAGCATGAAGGCCCCCCAAAAAATACAGGTCTACTTTCAAAAGCAATTTTCAATCATACTAAAAGTATACTTAAAAGCACTAAACTCAAATAAGCTAAGAGGTGAATGAGACGTTCCACAAACATACATGGCAGGTGTAGACCCCACAGACGTCCCGGGACATGCTCCATTATCAGGTTTTTCCAAAGTATTAGAATCCTCTTCAATAACAGAGCTTTTCTCATTCCTTTCTGCCTGTAAGGAGGCAGCTCCTGTTTCATTACCATGACTCTGCCAATACAGAAAGTGAAATGCATTAAATTCAAACTTTCAAGTTCTTTTTCCCATGAAGCTCAAGTCCTGGCAGAATTTCACCACAAAAAATTATACACAGACGGGACTAAATTATAAATGTTACCAAAGTGCTTTGTACATTTACTAAGTTTGCAAACTGGTCTCCTCGCAAAGCTCTCCCTTACATACTGTATGTTTTTTGGCTCATTTCTCGGTTGCTGTGGTCACTGGCCATACGTTACTGGCCCCACCGCTCAGCACTGAGCGATAATGGCACATGAATGCTACAGGCACTGATTGGCTACAGTGGGCGCAACACTTGCCTTTTGAAAACAAAGACCGCTGGAGCTTTAGGGGGGCTAAAAGAGGAGAAATGAGTGCGAGTGGGGTGTTAATAATTGCAGCAAATTCTGTATATTTCATTGGAACCTTGTAACCCCATCACATCAATGTGTAACCTCATATGCAGGAAAGTCACATCCTAAGTATGTAATGGATGTAAAATCACTTTATAGTGATGTTCTAACACTTTAAGGCCCTGTGCGAACGTTGCTTTTTCATACTTTTTTTCTATGCGGATTTTAATCAAAACTGCAAGGAAAAAACGCATGCCAGCAAAGTCTATGAGAATCGTGACTTGCTGTGCACACGCTGCTTCTTTTATCCTTGCAGATTTTGTGGTTCAAAAAAAGAGAATTTTGTTTACTTACCGTAAATTCTTTTTCTTATAGTTCCGTATTGGGAGACCCAGACCATGGGTGTTTAGTTTCTGCCTCCGGAGGACACACAAAGTACTACACTTAAAAGTGTAGCTCCTCCCTCTGAGCTTATACACCCCCTGGTAGCCAGTCCTAGCCAGTTTAGTGCAAAGCTGAAGGAGAATAGCCACCCACAAGTAGAACAGAGTAAGAACCGGAACCGGAGACTCTGTCCACGACAACAGCCGGTGATAACACACGGAACAAGAAAATCGCCAACAGGCAACAGGGAGGGAGCTGGGTCTCCCAATACGGAACTATAAGAAAAAGAATTTACGGTAAGTAACAAAATTCTCTTTTTCTTTATCGTTCCTTTGGGAGACCCAGACCATGGGACGTTCCAAAGCTGTCCCTGTGTGGGAATAAAAAGAAAAAACTAAGAAGTAAGCGGAGCCTAACTTCACAAGTGGGCGACAGCCGCCTGAAGGATGCGTCTGCCCAAGCTCGCATCTGCCGAAGCATGAGCATGCACTTGGTAGTGCTTCGAAAAGGTATGCAGGCTAGTCCAAGTGGCAGCCTGAGAGACTTGTTGAGCCGTAGCCTGGTGCCTAAAAGCCCAAGAGGCACCGACAGCTCTGGTCGAGTGTGCTTTGATCCCCGGCGGGGGAGGCACCTGAGTACTCTGGTAGGCGTCCGAAATGGTCGATCTAATCCAACGGGCCAAGGTCGGCTTAGAAGCAGAGAGACCCTTGCGCCGCCCTGTGGTTGGCACAAAAAGAGAGGTGCACCGCCTAAGCACAGCGGTTCGAGACACATAGATCCGGAGAGCACGCACCAGATCTAGAGTATGCAGCGCTTTCTCAAAGCGATGAACAGGGGCCGGACAGAAGGAAGGCAAGGAAATATCCTGGTTAAGGTGGAAGGGAGAGACCACCTTAGGAAGAAAGTCCGGGGGCGGACGGAGAACTAACTTGTCTTGGTGAAAAACCAAAAAAGGTGACTCCGAGGAGAGCGCAGCCAAATCAGAGACTCTCCTGAGAGAAGTTATGGCAACTAGAAAGGCCACCTTTTGAGAAAGACGATACAAAGAAACCTCCCTAAGGGGCTCGAAAGGGGGTTTCTGCAATACCGTGAGGACCAAGTTAAGGTCCCAGGGATCCAAGGGCCGCCGATAAGGCGGAATGATGTGAGACGCACCTTGCATGAAGGTGCGGACCTGAGCCAGCCGGGCGAGACGCCGCTGGAACAGCACTGATAGAGCTGAGACTTGTCCCTTGAGAGAGTTGAGGGACAGTCCTAGCTGCAGACCGGACTGTAAAAAAGACAGAAGGGTCGGCAACGAGAATGGCCAAGGAGAATGGCCGGAAGAGCGACACCAGGACAGGAAAATTTTCCAAGTCCTGTGATAGATCTTGACGGAGGAAGACTTACGGTGCCCGAGTCATAGTGGAGATGACTTCAGGAGGAATACCAGAAGCCGTCAAAATCCAGGACTCAAGAGCCACGCCGTCAATTTGAGTGCCGCAGAATTCGGGCGGAAAAATGGACCTTGCGAGAGCAGGTCTGGACGGTCCGGAAGATGCCACGGCATCTCCACGGACAGTTGGAGCAGGTCCGGATACCAAGCTCACCTGGGCCAGTCCGGTGCAATGAGGATGACTCGATGGCCCTCCATTCTGATCTTGCGCAGGACTCTGGGCAAGAGAGCTAGAGGGGGAAACAAGTAGGACAGACGAAACTGGGACCAGTCTTGAACCAGAGCGTCCACGGCAAAGGCCTGAGGATCGTGGGAGCGAGCCACGTAAACCGGAACCTTGTTGTTGTGACGGGATGCCATTAGGTCCATGTCCGGAGTGCCCCACTTGCGGCAGATTGACTGAAACACTGCCGGGTGCAGGGACCACTCGCCACCGTCCACGGATTGACGGCTGAGATAATCTGCCTCCCAGTTTTCTACGCCAGGGATGTGGACTGCGGATATGGTGGACTTGGGAGTCCTCCGCCCATTGAAGAATGCGTTGGACCCCCAACATTGCCAGGCGGCTGCGTGTCCCGCCTTGGTGATTGATGTAGGCAACAGAGGTCGCGTTGTCTGACTGGACTCGAATGTGCCTGCCCGCCAAAGTCCTGGACAAAAGCCCCATGGACTCAGCAAATGACTGGGATATGGACCTAGAAAAGGACTCTACCCAGGCTGGGGGTTCAATCACAGGTGCAGCAGCAGCCTGAGAGACCACTGGGGGTGAGACTCCAGGCTGTGGCACCGCCAAGTTAGTGCAGACATCACAATGTGGATAGGTGCTCGGCTCAGGCAGCAGGAGCTTACATGCAGAATAAAGCTTTGGAGCCTTGCTCCTTGTGTGAGACATGCTGCTGGAGTGGGGGCTTTGCAGAGAATGAACCCCAGGGAGAATATACAGAAGTCCACAACCGGAGACCGGCTGTGGCTTACCAGACCGCTGAGCGCGGTGTTGTGTGCCCTCCAGATCCCGAAGCCCGGTCCCCCAGTCGCAGCACCTCAGCAGAGATGCAGAATGCAGGATGTCCCAGAGCAGAGTGAACTCTGCCTGAGAAGAGGGCGTTCCTATAAAAGAGCGGGAACTGGAGGGCTATAGAGACCTGCAGGGAAGGAGGGACGCCCCAGCAGTGGGGAGTGTCCCTCCCCTGTGTAGAACGGCCGCCGGGAGGAGCCGAACCTGTCCCTCTGCATGAGTGACATGCGAGGGCAGGAAAATGAAACTAGGCCTCCGGCGAAGCCGGGGCCTAAATTTAAGCGGCGAGGCCGACAAGCAGGCACCATCGGCGCGGTTCTCAGGCAAAAGCTAGAGAACCCGCCGGAAAAGTTAAAACAATCACATACAGCATACTCTCCCCTTACAATAAAGAACCGGGACCCCCAACATAAACGTCTCAGGTACTCAGCTGCTGAGACGCAGGGCCATGTCCCTGGGGATGAGTGCTCCGGTCCAACAGAATCCTCAAGGGGCTGTGGATGGAGACCGGACTCCTGCCAGGCATGGAGACCGTGCTGGCTCCCACTTCAAGCCAGAGCCCAGAAGGGATGGTGAAGGAGCGCGGCATGTAAGGCTGCAGCCTTGTAAATCAACCTTAACAACACCGCCGACACAGTGGGGTGAGAAGGGACATGCCGGGAGTCCAGACATGGACCCGCTTTTCTTCAAACTCTTTCCAAAAGTCAAACAAATCAGATGAGAATGCATGTGTGGATGCATGCCTCCTGACACAAAGCAATAAACTGGCTAGGACTGGCTACCAGGGGGTGTATAAGCTCAGAGGGAGGAGCTACACTTTTAAGTGTAGTACTTTGTGTGTCCTCCGGAGGCAGAAGCTAAACACCCATGGTCTGGGTCTCCCAATAGGAGCTAGAAGAAAAGGAATTTACGGTAAGTAAACAAAATTCCCTTTTTTTTTTTTTTTTATTGCGTTTGCGTATTTTTTTTTCACATGCATTTTTCCTGCTTATTATTTTTTATTTTTTTTTTGTCATGGCGGTTGCAGAGGTTCCCCTCTGCCAATACACCCTCCCGTGGACCACGGGCTCCTCAGTTTTGGTGCAAAAGCAGGAAGGAGAAAACTTATAAATTGGTCTAGGGTAAATTCAATCCGAAGGATGTTCGGAGAACTGAAGACCATGAACCAAAAGAACAATTCAACATGAACAACATGTGTACACAAAAGAACAACTAGCCCAAAGGGCACAGGGGAGGGTGCTGGGTCTCCCAATAGGAGCTAGAAGAAAAGGAATTTACGGTAAGTAAACAAAATTCGCTTTTTCTTTGTCGCTCCATTGGGAGACCCAGACAATTGGGACGTCCAAGAGCAGTCCCTGGGTGGGTAAAAGAATACCTCAATAAAAAGAGCCGAAAACGGCCCCCTCTTACAGGTGGGCAACCGCCGCCTGAAGGACTCGCCTACCTAGACTGGCGTCTGCCGAAGCATAGGTATGCACTTGATAGTGTTTCGTGAAAGTGTGCAGACTAGACCACGTAGCTGCCTGACACACCTGCTGAGCCGTAGCCCGGTGCCGCAATGCCCAGGACGCACCTTCGGCTCTGGGAGAATGGGCTTTCAGCCCTGAAGGGAGCGGAAGCCCGGAAGAACAGTAGGCCTCGAGAATCGGTTCCTTGATCCACCGAGCCAACGCTGACTTGGAGGCCTGAGAGCCCTTACGCTGGCAAGCGACAAGGACAAAGAGCGCATCTGAACGGCGCAGGGGCGCCGTGCGAGACACGTAGAACCGGAGCGCTCTCACTAGATCCAAAGAGTGCAGATCCTTTTCACACTGGTGAATTGGATTAGGGCAAAAGGAAGGCAAGGAGATATCCTGATTTAGATGAAAAGAGGATACCACCTTAGGGAGTAATTCCGGGACAGGACGCAGAACCACCTTATCCTGGTGAAAAACCAGGAAGGGGGCTTTGCATGACAGCGCTGCAAGCTCAGACACTCTCCGAAGTGATGTGACTGCCACTAGGAAGGCCACTTTCTGCGAAAGACGTGAGAGAGAGACATCCCGCAGCGGCTCAAAAGGTGGTTTTTGAAGAGCCGTCAGGACCCTGTTAAGATCCCAGGGTTCCAACGGACGTTTATAAGGTGGGACCATGTGGCAGACCCCCTGCAGGAACGTGCGGACCTGCGGAAGCCTGGCTAGACGCTTTTGAAAAAACACGGAGAACGCCGATACTTGGCCCTTGAGAGAGCCGAGGGACAAACCCTTGTCCATTCCAGATTGTAGGAATGAAAGAAAAGTGGGTAAGGCAAACGGCCATGGAGGAAAACCGTTATCAGCGCACCAGGATAGGAAGATTTGCCAAGACCTGAAATAGATCTTGGCGGACGTTGGCTTCCTGGCTTGTCTCATGGTGGCAATGACATCCTGAGATAACCCTGAAGACGCTAGGAGCCAGCAGGGCTGTGGAGTCGGTAAGCCACACCTTCGACTCTGACTCCGACTCCGACTCCTCAAATTCTCTTGCACCGACTCAGACTCAGACTCAGACTCAGACTCAGACTCAGACTCAGACTCAGACTCAGACTCAGACTCAGACTCAGACTCAGACTCAGACTCAGACTCAGACTCAGACTCAGACTCAGACTCAGACTCAGACTCAGACTCAGACTCAGACTCAGACTCAGACTCCGACATATATTGCTTATAGTTAGGTGAAAAATTTATTGTAGTACATGAATATGTGTATGTGAACATCAGACATTTAATAATTTTTATGATACAATAATCAAGATATTTGGATAGAACATAAAATATATTTATTGGAATACAACTTTAGAACACAAAAAACTGTAATAAATTGTAAATATGTAATACACTATGTAATATACAGTAGATTACATATATATCTTGTGTGTGTGTATATACACTGTATATATATATATATATTATATATATTACATATTTACAATTTATTAGTTTTTTTGTGTTCTAAAGTTGTATTCCAATAAATATTTTATGTTCTATCCAAATATCTTGATTATTGTATCATAAAAACAATTAAATGTCTGATGTTCACATTGTACTACAATAAATTTTTCACTTAAATATAAGCATTATACTAAATGTTGTTATTTAGTAAAATATTCAGCACATTCTGCATTGCACTCCTGTCCCCAATTTATTATATATTTTAGGAGTCGGAGTCGGTGCATTTTATACCGACTCCGACTCCACCAAAACGAGCTCCGACTCCGACTCCACGACTCCGACTCCACAGCCCTGGGAGCCAGGACTCAATGGCCACACAGTCAGGTTGAGGGCCACAGAATTCAGATGGAAAAACGGGCCTTGTGACAGCAAGTCTGGGCGGTCTGGAAGTGCTCACGGTTGACCCACCGTGAGATGCCACAGATCCGGATACCACGACTGCTTCGGCCAGTCTGGAGCGACGAGAATGGCGCGACGGCAGTCGGACCTGATCTTGCGTAGTACTCTGGGCAGCATCGCCAGAGGGGGAAACACATAAGGAAGTCGAAACTGCGACCAATCCTGGACTAATGCGTCCGCCGCCAGAGCTCTGTGATCCTGAGACCGTGCCATGAAGGCCGGGACCTTGTTGTTGTGTCGTGACGCCATGAGATCGACGTCCGGCGTTCCCCAGCGGCGACAGATCTCTCGAAACACGTCTGGGTGCAGAGACCATTCCCCCGCGTCCATGCCCTGACGACTGAGAAAATCTGCTACCAAGTTTTCTACGCCCGGGATGTGAACTGCGGAGATGGTGGAGCCTGTGGCTTCCACCCACTGCAGAATCCGCTGGACTTCCTGGAAGGCTTGACGACTGCGAGTGCCGCCTTGGTGGTTGATGTAGGCGACGGCAGTGGCGTTGTCAGACTGGATTCGGATCTGCCTGCCCTCCAGCCACCGATGGAAAGCCAATAGGGCTAGATATACTGCCCTTATCTCCAGGATATTGATCTGAAGGGACGATTCTATCGGAGTCCAGGTTCCTTGAGCCCTGTGGTGGAGAAAAACCGCTCCCCAACCTGACAGGCTCGCGTCCGTGGTGACCACGGCCCAGGTTGGGGGTAGGAAGGATTTTCCCCGAAACCGAGATGTGGGTAGGAGCCACCACTGAAGTGATGTTTTGGTTGCAAGGGAAAGAGAGATGTTCTTGTCGAGGGAAGCCGCACTCTTGTCCCATTTGCGAAGAATGTCCCATTGGAGTGGCCGTAGATGGAATTGCGCGAACGGCACTGCCTCCATAGCTGCCACCATCTTCCCCAGGAAGTGCATGAGGCGCCTTAAGGGGTGTGACTGACTCCGAAGAAGTGATTGCACCCCCGCCTGCAGAGAAAAAGAGAATTTTGTTTACTTACCGTAAATTCTTTTTCTTATAGTTCCGACATGGGAGACCCAGCACCCTCCCTGTTGCCTGTTGGCAGTTCTTGTTCCGTGTGTTTTCACCGGCTGTTGTTGTAGACAGAGGTTCCGGTTATTCCGGGTTTTACTCTGTCTACAACAACAGCCGGTGAAAACACACGGAACAAGAACTGCCAACAGGCAACAGGGAGGGTGCTGGGTCTCCCATGTCGGAACTATAAGAAAAAGAATTTACGGTAAGTAAACAAAATTCTGTTTTTCTTCATCGTTCCTTATGGGAGACCCAGACCATGGGACGTCTCAAAGCAGTCCATGGGTGGGAAATAAACAGAAACTGAGAAGTAGGCAAAACCTAACTTCACAAATGGGCGACAGCCGCCTGAAGGATGCGTCTGCCCAAGCTCGCATCTGCCGAAGCATGAGCATGCACTTGGTAGTGCTTCGAAAAGGTGTGCAGACTAGACCAAGTGGCAGCCTGACAAACCTGCTGAGCCGTAGCCTGGTGCCTGAAAGCCCAAAAGGCACCGACAGCTCTGGTCTAGTGCGCCTTAATCCCCGGCGGCGGAGGCACCTGAGAACATTGGTAGGCATCGGATATGGCCGACCTAATCCAACGAGCCAGAGTCGGTTTAGAAGCCGAGAGACCCTTGCGCTGACCTGTGGTTAGCACAAAAAGAGAGGTGCACCGCCTGAGAGCGGCGGTGCGTGACACATAGATCCGGAGCGCCCGCACCAGATCTAAAGTATGCAACGCTTTCTCAAAGCGATGCACAGGGGCCGGACAAAGGGAAGGCAATGAAATGTCCTGGTTAAGGTGGAAAGGAGACACCACCTTAGGGAGAAAGTCCGGAGTCGGACGGAGAACCACCTTGTCTTGGTGAAAAACCAAAAAGGGTGACTCCGAAGAGAGCGCAGCCAAATCAGAGACTCTCCTGAGAGAAGTTATGGCCACCAGAAAGACCACTTTCTGTGAAAGTCGAAACAAAGAAACCTCCCTAAGAGGCTCAAAGGGGGGTTTCTGTAAGGCCGTGAGGACCAGATTAAGGTCCCAGGGATCCAAAGGTCGCCGGTAAGGAGGAATGATGTGAGATGCGCCCTGCATGAAGGTGCGCACCTGAGCCAGTCGGGCGATACGCCGCTGGAACAACACTGACAGAGCCGAGACCTGTCCCTTGAGGGAATTGAGGGATAGTCCTAGCTGCAGACCGGACTGTAGAAAGGACAGGATGGTCGGCAAGGAAAACGGCCAAGGAGCATGGCCGGAAGAGCGACACCAGGACAGGAAAATTCTCCAAGTCCTGTGGTAAATCCTGGCCGAGGAAGACTTCCGAGCCTGAGTCATAGTGGAGATGACCTCGGAAGGAATGCCTGAAGCCGTCAGGATCCAGGACTCAAGAGCCACGCCGTCAATCTGAGAGCCGCAGAATTCTGGCGGAAAAACAGACCTTGAGAGAGAAGGTCTGGGCGGTCCGGGAGATGCCACGGCACCTCTCCGGACAGACGGAGCAGGTCTGGGTACCAAGCTCGCCTGGGCCAGTCTGGAGCAATGATTATGACCCGACGGCCCTCCATTCTGATCTTGCGCAGGACTCTCGGCAAGAGAGCTAGAGGGGGAAACACGTAGGCCAGACGGAACTGGGACCAATCCTGAACCAGCGCGTCCGCTGCCAAGGCCTGAGAATCGTGGGAGCAAGCCACGTAAACCGGGACCTTGTTGTTGTGCCGGGACGCCATTAGATCCACTTCCGGAGTGCCCCACTTGCGGCAGATTGACCGGAACACTGCCGGATGCAGGGCCCACTCGCCGCTGTCCACGGTTTGACGGCTGAGATAATCTGCCTCCCAGTTTTCTACGCCTGGAATGTGGACTGCGGATATGGTGGACTTGGAGTCCTCCGTCCACTGAAGGATGCGTTGAACCTCCAACTTCGCCAGGCGGCTGCGAGTCCCGCCCTGGTGATTGATGTAGGCAACTGCTGTCGCGTTGTCCGACTGGACTCGAATGTGCTTGCCCGCCAACAGGTGGTGAAAGGCTACGAGAGCTAGGAGCACAGCTCTGATTTCCAGCACATTGATCGAGAGGGCTGATTCGGACGGAGTCCAAGTGCCCTGTGCTCGGTGGTGGAGAAACACTGCTCCCCAGCCGGAGAGACTGGCGTCCGTGGTGAGGATCACCTAGGACGGAGACAGGAAGGAGCGTCCCTGAGACAGAGAGAGGGGCCGAAGCCACCACTGAAGAGAGCTCCTGGTCTGTGGCGACAGAGCCACTAGCCTGTGCAAGGAAGAGGTCCGCTTGTTCCAAAGGCGGAGAATGTCCAGCTGCAGAGGACGCAGATGGAACTGGGCAAAGGGAACCGCTTCCATTGACGCCACCATCTGACCCAGCACCTGCATGAGGTGCCTGATGGAATGACGGCGGGGCTTCAATAGAGAACGCACCGCCAGATGAAGGGACTGCTGTTTGACTAAGGGCAGCTTCACAAGTGCCGGCAGAGTCTCGAATTGCATCCCTAGGTACGTCAGTTTCTGGGTCGGGGTCAGAGTGGACTTGGGCAGATTGACAAGCCACCCGAATTGAACAAGCGTGGCGAGAGTGAGCGAGACACTCCGCTGACAGTCTGCACTGGACGAAGCCTTGACTAGAAGGTCGTCCAGGTAAGGAATCACTGCCAACCCCTGGAGGTGCAGAACTGCAACCACTGCTGCCATGACCTTGGTGAATACACGAGGGGCCGTGGCTAACCCGAAGGGGAGAGCCACGAATGGGAAATGTTCCTCTCCGATTGCAAAACGTAGCCAACGCTGGTGTGAAACTGCAATTGGCACATGCAGATAGGCATCTCTGATGTCGATGGATGCTAGAAAATCTCCTTGGGTCATTGAGGCAATGACCGATCGCAGAGATTCCATGCGAAAGTGCCGCACCTGAACATGCTTGTTGAGAAGCTTGAGATCCAGGATGGGCCGGAAGGAACCGTCCTTCTTGGGGACTAGGAAGAGGTTTGAGTAGAAACCTCTGAACCGTTCCCGGGCGGGAACCGGAACAATTACTCCGTTGGCCTGCAAGGATGCCACGGCCTGAGAGAAGGCGGCGGCTTTGGAGCAGGGGGGAGTGGACAGAAAAAATCTGTTTGGCGGGCTGGAAGAAAATTCTATCCTGTAGCCGTGGGAGATGATATCCCGCACCCACTGATCGGAGACGTGTTGAAACCACACATCGCCAAAGTGGGAGAGCCTGCCACCGACCAAGGACGTTGCTGGCTCGGCCAGATAGTCAAGAGGAGGCTGCCTTAGTGGCAGCGGCTCCTCCGTTCTTCTGAGGACGCGGCTTCGCGCGCCAGCTGGGTTTTCGATCCTTGGCTGAGTTAGTGGACGAGGCTGAGGGCTTAGAGGATGACCAGTTAGAGGAACGAAAGGAACGAAACCTCGACTTGCTCCTGCCCTGGACAGGTTTCCTGGTTTTAGTTTGTGGCAAGGAAGTACTCTTCCCGCCAGTAGCTTCCTTAATAATTTCATCCAGTTGTTCACCAAACAGCCGGGACCCAGCAAAGGGGAGCCCAGCAAGGTACTTCTTGGAAGAAGCGTCTGCTTTCCACTCTCGAAGCCACAAGATCCTGCGGATCGCGAGGGAATTAGCGGAAGCCACCGCCGTGCGGTGAGAAGCCTCCAGAATGGCAGACATGGCATAGGATGAAAAAGCCGAAGCCTGGGAAGTTAAGGCAACCATTTCGGGCATAGAGTCCCTGGCGAGGGAATGTATCTCCGCCAGAGAAGCAGAGACTGCCTTAAGAGCCCACACTGCTGCAAAAGACGGGGAGAACGAGGCCCCTGCCGCCTCATATACAGATTTGGCCAGAAGGTCAACCTGGCGGTCAGTGGGATCCTTAAGTGAGGTGCCATCGGCCACCGATACAACTGTCCGGGCTGAGATTCTAGACACCGGAGGATCTACCTTTGGTGAATGAGCCCACTCCTTGGCCACCTCAGGTGGAAAGGGAAAACGGTCATCAGAACTACGCTTTGGGAAACGTTTGTCAGGACAGGCCCTGGGCTTGGTCACAGTGGCCTGAAAACTGGAGTGGTTAAAAAACATACTCCTTGCTCTCTTAGGTGAGGTAAACTGGTGTTTTTCTACCAGAGAAGCTTGTTCCTCTGACACTGGTGGATTGAGGTCCAGTACGGAATTAATGGACGCAATCAAGTCACTAACATCCGCATCACCCTCAGATAGATCAATGGGGTACATAGAGGTAGCGTCCGAGCCCACAGTAAAGGCATCCTCCTCGCCCTGTAATTCAGCTCGTGAATCAGAGCCGTGGGACGAGGAAGGAGAAGAGTCCCTGCGTCTCCGTTTAGGAGGACGGGGTCCGGGAACAGATAAAAAATCCTCTGTGAGCTCTGCAGAGCGAGTCGGAGCAGCAGAGGCGCCCTGAGAAGGGGGCTGATGCATGGTCAGCAGAGTCCGGGACAGCTGTCCCATGGAGTCGGCAAAGGACTGGGAGATAGCTTTAGAAAACGATGCTACCCAAGCCGGGGGTTCAGCCACCGGGGCTGGAGCAGCCGAAGGGACTCCTGGGGAGGCTCCAGGCTGAGACACCACCATGTTAGAGCAGGCATCACAATGTGGATATGTGCTCGGTTCAGGCAGTATGAGCTGACATGCAGTGCATATAGAGTACAGCCTTGCAGCCTTGCTCCTAGTGAGAGACATGCTGCTGAGGTGGAGGCTCTGCAGTAAAGAATACACTCCTTCAGAATGACCCCCAGAGAGTGTATAATAAAGCCCACAACCAGAGGTTGTGGCTTACCAGACCGCTTTTGTGTGCCCTCCGGTTCCACAGCTTGGACCCCCAGACAGATGCAGTAGCTGCAGCAGCCAGCGCCGATCAGTGTGTGAACGCTGATAAAATGGCGCCGGAGTGAGGAGGGGGGGCGGGGTTAGGTCCAAGAGCGGGAACCGGAGGGCCAAGGGGATATACAGGGGAGGGAAATATCTCCTCAGAGAGGAGTGTCCACCCCTCTGCTGAACGGCCGGTGGGCGGCGCCGCACTGTTCCCCTGCATGACTGACATGCAGGGGCACTGAAAACGAAACTAGGCCGCATCTGAAGCCGGGGCCTAGATTTTCCCATGCGGCCGACGAGCAGGCACCCTCGGCGCGGTTCTCAGGAAAAAACCAGAGAACCGGCCGGAAATCACAGCAAAGTGAAATAACACACTCTCCCCACAATAAATGTACAAGGGACCCCTGAATAACGTCTCAATACTTAGCTTATGAGACGCAGGGCCAGGTCCCTGGGGGGTGAGCGCTCCGTCCGGCAGGATCCTGAAAGGGCTGCGGATGGAGACCGGTCTCCTGCAGAGCAGTGAGAACCGTGATGGCTCCCACTTCAATCCAGAGCCTCAGGGGATGGAGGAGCGCGGCATGTGAAGGCTCCAGCCTTGTAAAATCAACCTTAACAGCACCGCCGACACAGTGGGGTGAGAAGGGACATGCCGGGAGTCCAGACTGGACCCGCTTTTCTTCCAAATCTTTGAAATCAAAAATCAGATGAGAATGCATGTGTGTGTGTGACCTCCTGAACACAAAGCATTGAACTGGTTAGATTTGTCATCCAGGGGGTGTATATGCTCGGAGGGAGGAGCTACACTTTTAGTGTAGTACTTTGTGTGTCCTCTGGAGGCAGAAGCTATACACCCGTGGTCTGGGTCTCCCATAAGGAACGATGAAGAAGAAGGGAATTTTGTTTACTTACCGTAAATTCCTTTTCTTCTAGCTCCAATTGGGAGACCCAGACAATTGGGTGTATAGCTTCTGCCTCCGGAGGCCACACAAAGTATTACACTTAAAAGTGTAAACCCCTCCCCTTCTGCCTATACACCCCCCCGTGCATCACGGGCTCCTCAGTTTTGGTGCAAAAGCAGGAAGGAGGAAACTTATAAATTGGTCTAAGGTAAATTCAATCCGAAGGATGTTCGGAGAACTGAAAACCATTCAACATGAACAACATGTGTACACAAAAGAACAACAGCCCGAAGGGAACAGGGGCGGGTGCTGGGTCTCCCAATTGGAGCTAGAAGAAAAGGAATTTACGGTAAGTAAACAAAATTCCCTTCTTCTTTGTCGCTCCATTGGGAGACCCAGACAATTGGGACGTGCAAAAGCAGTCCCTGGGTGGGTAAAATAATACCTCGGTAATAGAGCCGTAAAACGGCCCCTTCCTACAGGTGGGCAACCGCCGCCTGAAGGACTCGCCTACCTAGGCTGGCATCTGCCGAAGCATAGGTATGCACCTGATAGTGTTTCGTGAAAGTGTGCAGACTCGACCAGGTAGCCGCCTGACACACCTGCTGAGCCGTAGCCTGGTGCCGCAAAGCCCAGGACGCACCCACGGCTCTGGTAGAATGGGCCTTCAGCCCTGAGGGAACCGGAAGCCCAGAAGAACGGTAGGCTTCAAGAATTGGTTCCTTGATCCACCGAGCCAAGGTTGACTTGGAAGCCTGCGACCCTTTACGCTGGCCAGCGACAAGGACAAAGAGCGCATCCGAGCGGCGCAGGGGCGCCGTACGAGAAATGTAGAGTCTGAGTGCTCTCACCAGATCTAACAAGTGCAAATCCTTTTCACATTGGTGAACTGGATGAGGACAAAAAGAAGGTAAGGAGATATCCTGATTGAGATGAAAAGGGGATACCACCTTAGGGAGAAATTCCGGAACCGGACGCAGAACCACCTTGTCCTGGTGAAAAACCAGGAAGGGGGCTTTGCATGACAGCGCTGCTAGCTCAGACACTCTCCGAAGTGATGTGACTGCCACTAGGAAGACCACTTTCTGCGAAAGGCGTGAAAGAGAAATATCCCTCATTGGCTCGAAAGGTGGTTTCTGAAGAGCCGTTAGCACCCTGTTCAGATCCCAGGGTTCTAGCGGGCGCTTGTAAGGAGGGACTATGTGGCAAACCCCCTGCAGGAACGTGCGTACCTGTGGAAGCCTGGCTAGGCGCTTTTGAAAAAACACAGAGAGCGCCGAGACTTGTCCCTTAAGGGAGCCGAGAGACAAACCCTTTTCCAGTCCAGATTGAAGGAAGGACAGAAAAGTGGGCAAGGCAAAAGGCCAGGGAGAAAAACTCTGAGCAGAGCACCATGACCGGAAGATTTTCCACGTCCTGTGGTAGATCTTGGCGGACGTTGGTTTCCTGGCCTGTCTCATAGTGGCAATGACCTCTTGAGATAACCCTGAAGACGCTAGGATCCAGGACTCAATGGCCACACAGTCAGGTTGAGGGCCGCAGAATTCAGATGGAAAAACGGCCCTTGAGACAGCAAGTCTGGTCGGTCTGGTAGTGCCCACGGTTGGCCGACCGTGAGATGCCACAGATCCGGGTACCACGACCTCCTCGGCCAGTCTGGAGCGACGAGGATGACGCGGCGGCAGTCGGCCCTGATCTTGCGTAACACTCTGGGCAACAGTGCCAGCGGAGGAAACACATAAGGGAGCTGAAACTGCGACCAATCCTGAACTAAGGCGTCTGCCGCCATAGCTCTGGGATCTTGAGACCGTGCCATGAACGTCGGTACCTTGTTGTTGTGCCGGGACGCCATGAGGTCGACGTCCGGCACCCCCCAGCGGCAACAGATCTCCTGAAACACGTCCGGGTGAAGGGACCATTCCCCTGCGTCCATGCCCTGGCGACTGAGATAATCTGCTTCCCAGTTTTCCACGCCCGGGATGTGAACTGCAGAGATGGTGGAGGCCGTGGCTTCCACCCACATCAAGATCCGCCGGACTTCCTGGAAGGCTTGCCGACTGCGTGTGCCGCCTTGGTGGTTGATGTATGCCACCGCTGTGGAATTGTCCGACTGAATTCGGATCCGCTTGCCTTCCAGCCACTGCTGGAACGCTTCACTATCGCTGAGAGGGTATGAAACTCCATGCCAAGATATGTCAGCGATTGGGCCGGTGTCAGATTTGACTTTGGAAAATTGATGATCCACCCGAAACTCTGGAGAGTCTCCAGAGTAGCGTCGAGGCTGTGTTGGCATGCCTCTTGAGAGGGTGCCTTGATCAGGAGATCGTCCAAGTAAGGGATCACCGAGTGACCCTGAGAGTGGAGGACCGCTACTACAGTAGCCATAACCTTGGTGAAAACCCGTGGGGCTGTTGCCAGGCCGAACGGCAGTGCCACGAACTGCAGGTGTTCGTCTCCTATGGCGAAGCGCAAGAAGCGCTGGTGCTCTGGAGCAATCGGTACGTGGAGATAAGCATCTTTGATATCGATCGATGCAAGGAAATCTCCTTGGGACATTGAGGCGATGACGGAGCGGAGGGATTCCATCCGGAACCGCCTGGTCTTTACGTGTTTGTTGAGCAGTTTCAGGTCCAGGACAGGACGGAAAGACCCGTCCTTCTTTGGGACCACAAACAGGTTGGAGTAAAAACCGTGACCCTGTTGCTGAAGAGGAACAGGGACCACCACTCCTTCTGCCTTCAGAGTGCCCAGCGCCTGCAGAAGAGCCTCGGCTCGCTCGGGAGGCGGGGATGACCTGAAGAATCGAGTCGGGGGACGAGAGGTGAACTCTATCTTGTAACCGTGAGACAGAATGTCTCTCACCCAGCGGTCTTTTACCCGTGGCAGCCAGGTGTCGCAAAAGCGGGAGAGCCTGCCACCGACCGAGGATGCAGATTGCGGAGGCCGAAAGTCATGAGGAAGCCGCTTTGGTAGCGGCACCTCCGGTGGTCTTTTTAGGACGTGACTTAGACCGCCATGAATCAGAGTTCCTTTGATCTTTCTGAGGCCTTTTGGACGAGGGGAAGTGGGACCTGCCCGCGCCCCGAAAGGACCGAAACCTCGACTGCCCCCTCCTCTGTTGGGGTATGTTCGGTTTGGGCTGGGGTAAGGATGTATCCTTCCCCTTGGATTGTTTGATGATTTCATCCAAACGCTCGCCAAACAATCGGTCGCCAGAAATTGGCAAACTAGTTAAGCGCTTTTTGGAAGCAGAATCTGCCTTCCATTCCCGTAGCCACAAGGCCCTGCGGAGTACCACCGAATTGGCGGATGCAACCGCTGTACGGCTCGCAGAGTCCAAGACAGCATTAATAGCGTAAGACGCCATTGCCGACATCTGAGCGGTTATGGACGCCACCTGCGGCGCGGAAGTGCGTGTGGCTGCGTCAATTTGCGCTTGACCTGCTGATATAGCTTGTAGCGCCCATACGGCTGCGAATGCTGGGGCAAAAGAAGCGCCGATAGCTTCATAGATGGATTTCAACCAGAGCTCCATCTGCCTGTCAGTGGCATCTTTGAGTGAAGCCCCATCTTCCACTGCAAGTATGGATCTAGCCGCCAGTCTGGATATTGGAGGATCCACCTTGGGACACTGAGTCCAACCTTTGACCACGTCAGGGGGAAAGGGATAACGTGTATCCTTAAGGCGCTTAGAAAAACGCTTATCTGGACAATCATGGTGATTCTGGACTGCCTCTCTGAAATCAGAGTGGTCCAGAAACATACTCGGTGTACGCTTGGGAAACCTGAAACGGAATTTCTCCTGCTGAGAAGCTGACTCCTCCACCGGAGGAGCTGAGGGAGAAATATCCAACATTCGATTGATGGACGCAATAAGATCGTTCACTATGGCGTCCCCGTCCGGAGTATCAAGATTGAGAGCGGCCCCAGGATCAGAATCCTGATCAGCTGTCTCCGCGTCATCAACCAGAGATTCCCCCCGCTGAGACCCTGAACAATATGATGATGTCGAGGGAATCTCCAAGCGAGCTCGCTTAATCGGTCTGGGGCTGGGGTCCGTGTCAGAGCCCCCAGCCTGGGATCTATGAGATACCCCGGGGGGACATTGTTGGTCCAACTGAGGGGGGCCAGGGAACAATGATTCAACAGAGTCCCTGTGCTGAGATACCGGTCTGGACTGCAAGGCTTCTAGTATCTTAGCCATAGTTTCAGAGAGTTTATCCGTAAAGACTGCAAACTCCGTCCCTGTCACCTGGAGAGTGTCAGCAGGTGGCTCCCCCTGGGCCCCTCTTAGCAGAGGCTCCGGCTGAGCAAGTGCAGTAAGGGCCGAGCAGTGCACACAATGAGGGTCAGTGGAACCTGCCGGTAGCGGCGTCGTACATGCGGCGCAGGCAGCATAGTAAGCCTGTGTTTTGGCACCCCTGCCTTTTGTGGGCGCCATGCTATTGTCTTCCCTGAGCAACACAATAGGGATATATAGCCAGAAAACAACTGTGCACTATACAGTGTAAAGTCTATACCATAAACATATAATTACACTTCTGCACAATGGGGCTAGCACCACAGGTGCTGCTTACCACCCGCTTAAAGCGGTTGTGAGGCCACCAGAATCCCTGCCTGGGTCTCCCAGAATTTGTCCCCCTCTGCAGCGTCCGAGGAGCTGACAGGAATGGTTGCCGGCGTCCTGAGGAGAGGAGGGAGCCGTGGGCGTGACCCAGAAAGTGCGGGAACTGGTGCCCCACAGTGCACAGTGAGGGGGGTGGAGTATGCAAAGCATTCTCCAGCCCTCATTGCTGCTCGTCTGTACAGCGTCCCGCCCTTCCCCTGCTTGTCAGGGCTGTGGGCGGGAGGAAGAAAGACTAGGCCGCAAAAGCCGGGGACTCGAGTAATAAGCGCGGCCGCCGTAAAAGCGCGGCCGCGCGGAAGTCCCCGGCGCACTACAAGTCCCAGCCGCGCCTCAGTGTTAAACATGGCGGCGGCGGTCAGCGCGGTAGTCCCCCTACATAAACACACTCAGCGACGCTGAGTGTGTAATGGCACATTTAACCCGGTCAGCGCCGCGGTCCCCGGTGCACTAGCACACCCAGCAATGCTGGAGTGTTGCTGTGCTCGGTCCCCACGGGGACACAGAGTACCTCCAAGTAGCAGGGCCATGTCTCTGAACGATACCCGGCTCCTATCCAGCAGGCTCCCAGGAGTTGTGGATGAAGCACGGTCTCAGTGCCTGGAGACCGATAGGATCCCACTTCACCCAGAGCCCTAAGGGGGATGGGGAAGGAAAACAGCATGTGGGCTCCAGCCTCCGTACCCGCAATGGATACCTCAACCTTAACAACACCGCCGACAAGAGTGGGGTGAGAAGGGAGCATGCTGGGGGCCCTATATGGGCCCACTTTTCTTCCATCCGACATAGTCAGCAGCTGCTGCTGACCAATCTATGGAGCTGTGCGTGCATGTCTGCCTCCTTCGCACAAAGCATAAAAACTGAGGAGCCCGTGGGAGCACGGGGGGTGTATAGGCAGAAGGGGAGGGGCTTTACACTTTTAGTGTAATACTTTGTGCGGCCTCCGGAGGCATAGCCTATACACCCAATTGTCTGGGTCTCCCAATGGAGCGACAAAGAAAAGATCATTGACTAAGACGTCCCCCTCAGGTGTATCAAGGTTAAGGGCGAAGTCAGGGTCAGAGCCCTGAGTTCCCACGTCCGCCTCGTCTTCCTGAGAGTCCTCAAGCTGGTATCCCGAGCAGCGTGAGGAAGCCGGGGAAGAGTCACAGCGAGACCGCTTAGCCGGTCTGGGACTGCGGTCCGGGCAGCAGTCCTCCGCCTGAGACCTAGGGGCTAACCTGGGAGCGCGCTGCGGCGCGGACCGAGAGTGGCCTGGAGGAGACAAGCTAACAGGGGCCGGGGCCTGTGAAGGTTCCGGTCTGGACTGCAATGCCTCAAGGAGCTTATAAGACCATTTGTCCATAGACTGTGCAATGGATTGAGAAAGTGACTTAGAGAGTTTCTCAGCGAAAGAGGCCAACACCGGTGACTCTGTCCCTGCAGCCTGCTCAGGGGGAGCAGGGGGATCTACATGAGCCGAGGGGCCCACCAGTGCCCGAGGCTCCGGCTGAGCAAGCGAGGCAGGAGTCGAGCATTGCTCACAGTGAGGGTAGGTGGATCCCGCAGGCAACATAGCCCCACAAGAGGTACATGCCGCGAAAAAAACCTGTGCCTTAGTAGCTTTGCTCCTTGTGGACGACATGCTGTTGTCTCCTAGGAGAGTGACCACTGAGGGTATATGGGAAAAGGGTATACAGCCTGACCGAACAGATATTTATATCTATTATATATATATATATATATGTATCTATTCCGGCACCCTAGGGGGACCAGCACCGGGTGACCGGTGTGGCTTACCGACCGCTAACGAGCGGAGTGTGTCCTCCAGATTCCCTGTCGTGGATCCCCCGGAGCTGCAGAGCTGTGTTCACTGAGAAGCATCCACCGGCAGAATGCCAGAAAATGGCCGCCGGAGCTCTCAGGGGAGGAGTGGGGCCGAGGGCGGCGCCAGCAAAGAGCGGGAATCTGGGGTCCCCACAGTGGTCAGTGAGGGAGGAGGGAGACATGCAGGATGCTCCAGCCCTCACATCCGACGTCATGTCGGTAATCCCGCCCTTACCCCTGACAGGCAGGCCCGGGGGCGGGATTTTCGCGACTAGGCCGCGGCGAAGCCGGGGACTAAATTTGAGGCCGCGCCCGACAAGCAGGCACGGTCGGCGTGGAAGTCCGCCGGGCTCCTCAGTTTTACCACTACCGCGGCTTCCGGGAAGAAGGTGCGCTCCCTGTACAGTCCCCCATGGGGACACAGAGTACCTTTAAGTTGCAGGGCCCGGTCCCTGGGGTTGAAGAGGCTCCGGTGCGGCAGGTTCCACCAGGGGCTGCGGATGGAGCACTGTCCCAGCAAATGGATGACCGCTCAGGATCCCACTTCTCCCAGAGCCGCATAAGGGATGGTGAAGGAGACGGCATGTGGCTCCAGCCTCCGTAGCCGCAATGGGTACCTCAACCTTAACAACACCGCCGACATAGTGGGGTGAGAAGGGAACATGCCGGGGGCCCCATCGGGGTCCTCTTTTCTTCCATCCGACATAACTAAGTATGATAATGCATGAGTGGATGTGTGCCTCCTTCCACACAAAGCATAAAACTGAGGAGCCCGTGGTCCACGGGAGGGTGTATAGGCAGAGGGGAGGGGTTACACTTTTTAAAGTGTAGTGCTTTGTGTGGCCTCCGGAGGCAGAAGCTATACACCAATTGTCTGGGTCTCCCAATGGAGCGACAAAGAAATACCCATTTTTTTCAGCTGCCTTTTTCTTGTCAATACATGCTTTATGTGCAGAAAGGAAGCACACAAGGGGGAAAAAAAAAACAAACAAACATACTATGTGTGCACATAGCCTAAAAGTCAGGTCACGAGAAGTTCTGTTTAATTTGGTAACATTACAATCAATTATAACAGCCTATCCTCTTGTGAAAAAAGCTGGAAATCATGAACTATGTACACATCAGACTGATGAGTCTGAGAAGGGGGATTAGTAGCAGAAGCTGAAATTATGGGGATATTTGTCACTCATTTTTTTATGAAAATGACCTATTAGTTACAAGTATTTTTTTCTATGGACTTATAAAGTGTTTATATGTAATATTATGTAGCTTTACGTTGCTCCTGGGCAATGCAATGTAGTTGTGGTTATCGCACACTTATTCCCAATAATGCTACTTACATTTTCAGCTCCAGATGATTTGGTTTCATCACTTGCTGGTGTCTTCTCAGCCTTCTCACCAGAGGACGTCTCCAAACTTTCACGCTCTTTAATATCAATGTCTGCTTTCCGGGCAGATAGTCTTGCTAGATTTGGCTTCGGTTTCTGTGACCGCCCACGAATCAAAGGTGCAGGTTTAATATGAGATTTATTGTCCTGAGTTTTAGATGCACTTGATTCTTCAGTCCTAAAAAATATAAAACACAATAAAAAAATATTTTCCAATACTAGTAAAAAGGAAAAATATCACAAAAATGGCAGCAACAATACCAAAGCACTTACAGGGAATCCTGGTTTACCGGGCTGTCTTGAGTCAATGATAAAGAACAAGGGTTGATTTCAGATTTACAAGAATCTTGAGAAGATCCAGAACCAACGTCCTTAATTTCATTTTCTTGCTATAAAATTAAAAATATAGATTATTACATAAAACCTGTATATAAGGAACGACCTTGTGTCCTGTGAAAGTAGACGGATCACACACAGTGAAGATTTGCTGTATTCTGTACTTGGCGTTAAGTTTGTCAGGTGAATTTCAGCAGATATTCGATGCAAAAACCGTAGTAACTGCAGCATATGGGGATCCTGTCTGTGCAGATAACGACAGTCATTTCCTGCAGCTTAGCATTATTATATAATTATAGTAAACTGTCCAGGTAAAGTCCATTTCTGACTAAAAGAAGACATCTGAAAGTAGCCATATAAAAACAGCTGCTACATACTTTTCCAGAATGGTCATCACAAGGAACGTCCCCACCAGTGAGTCCCTCAGCATGTCCAGTGCTCGGTGCAGAGAGGTCCTCCTTGTTTTCCAATGCTCCTTTCCTAGGAGTTGCCTTCATCAGATTGGGTTTTGGTCTCTGGAAGCGGCCTCGTACTAACGCTGCAGGTTTTATGGAGGATTTTGCACATTCATCTTGAGACCTAGATGATGCTTCCACCCTAAGAACAGAAATATTTTCTTTAGATGTAATGTTGCATAAAAAAAAAAAAACCCAAAACTAAAAATGTTAGAAAAGAAAATACTAAAAAGGTTTATACAGGAAAGGCGAAGAGAAGAAAAGGCAAGGAAGCCCATATGAGAGATTTTTCAAAATGACAATATTTGGGGACTATACTCAGCAGAGGCTAATATTACACCGGTGAGGTTCTGACTCTCGACAATCCTGGTGATCAGATGTCTGATGTGGCCATGGCCACTTTTATTGCTGAGTAATACAGCATTGTTCCATACATATGAAATTTAACATGAAGAATTTGGCTCAGCACCATGGCACTTCAAACAGCTGCTCAGGAATAGGGGGGAGCTGGACCCCACTTATATGATACTGATGATCTATCCTAAAACGTTCCCCCCATATACTTTTGGCGAGAATCTAGCCTAACACTCCCATAGACAGGAGCACTATGTCTGATGATTCCAGCCGCTGCAGCTTACATCTCTCTATGAAATATGCAGAAACATTATCCTCCCAAAATCATTTCTTGGGAGAGTTGGGGCCTCCATACACATTAGACTGTCACTGAAGTCTGTTGCTATTGGCAGGATTGGCCAACCTTTGCTTAACGTGTATGGGGGGCCCTTAATAGTAGGTCCTTGAAACCCTTTTATAGCAACTCTTTTGGTGATAAAAGGGGTTATTCGGCCTTGAGGTACAAGTCTGATGTCACTAAGTGACTGTAGACTACTGAAAGCTTACAGTGTGTATTGAGCTCATACAGTCTGGCTGCTCCGGTGCCGGCAGCAGATGTTCACATGACTGCAAGATTGCGATTTGCAAACTTCCAGCCCTATTCCGGCCTCGCGCAATTCACTTGTATTGAGCGAGGCCACGAACATCTAGTCAGCACATGACCGCATATATGCAAATCGCTTACTTCTGGTCATACGCTTGCCACCTCCTGGTGCCGGCAAATCCTGACACCACGCTCACTAGTTAGGTATTGTATAAAGCACATATATATTTAGTCACTTCCATTCTTTTAATCCGATGCGGCCCTTTCTGGTGGAACGTTAATTAGCATCCTTAAATAGCTTTAGCCTTAGAGCTTAAAATGGTTGCTTGGCCTTAGGGGCACTTTGCACACTACGACATCGCAAGCCGATGCTGCGATGCCGTGCGCGATAGTCCCATATCATGGTGATAACTGGCGTAGCAAACATTATCGCTACGGCAGCTTCACATGCACTCACCTGTTCTGCGACGTCGCTCTGGCCGGCGAACCGCCTCCTTATTAAGGGGGCGGGTCGTGCGGCGTCATAGTGACGTCACACGGCAGGCGGCCAATAGAAGCGGAGGGGCGGAGATGAGCGGGACGTAAACATCTCGCCTACCTCCATCCTTCCGCATAGCCGGCGTGAGCCGCAGGACGCAGGTAGGAGATGTTCCTCGCTCCTGCGGCTTCACACACAGCGATGTGTGCTGCCGCAGGAACGAGGAACAACATCGTAACATCGGTATTTCCCAATTCATGGAAATGACCGAGGTTACACCAATGATACGATTACGACTCTTTTGCGCTCGTTAATCGTATCAAAGGATTTACACACTAAGATATCGCCAGCGATGCCAGATGTGCGTCACTTTCAATTTGACCCCAGCGACATCGCACCTGCGATGTCGTAGTGTGCAAAGTGCCCCTTAGGCTAAAAGTAGCTCTGGATGCTGACTGCGTGCAGGAATTTTTTTATATTCCCACTCATGGGCCAATTTAGTCTTTACACATTAATCTCACTGCTTCTTCAAATATATATGGTTCCTTGTTACCTTTCCTTAACTTCACTTTCTTGATCTCCGTCCGGTGCTTGTGATGGTGACTTGTTGCCAACATGTGAAACCTGAGAAAGGTATAGGTCAGAAGATATACCCATCAATTGAAGAACAAAGACATGCAGAGCTATACTAAAAGACAGTAATACATAGATAATGTATATACATGTAAAAATGGCAAGCGAAAAAAAAAAATTGTAGCAGCGGCTAAAATAAATTCTGCCATTTTATTTTTTTCCATTATGCCGTTTACCGATTGGATTAAATTTTGACAGATCGCACATTGCTGGACGAAGCAATACCAAATATGTGCATTTTAAAAAAAAAAATCTTATTTTCAATGGGGCAATAGGGGGATGATTTGAGCGTGTGTTTTATTTTTCATCTTTAAAAACATTCTTTTTTACTAGTCACTTAGCGGACTTGAAACTACGATTGTCCGGTTGCTTGTGCTATACAGAACATCAGCATCAGCACTGCTTTGTATAGCAGAAATCATGGTCTCCTATGAATGATGGCTTGCAGCCGATTTTCACAGGAGGATCGTAACGACAGAGACAAGGGTCATCAGCTGACCGACGACGGACTGATGGGAGCGGGGGAATGATGTGGATGTCTGATCCATCCGCGGCTGTTAGAGGCATTTGATGGCTGATCAGACATGGCAAATATACCTCATATTGTGACGGGGATAAAGGGTTGGATACTACCTCTACTGGCACTTGTGAGCCATTTCTCATTCTTCAGTTGATAGTTGTACACAGACATACCTCTCTAGAGACTTGTGGATGTTCACTTCTTTGCTCGGGATCTTTAGACTTCTGCGCTGTGGTCTTGGTCAGGTTTGGTTTTGGTCTTAAACATCCTCTAACATGCAGGGCTGGTTTCTCTGTACTGTGGGGAATAATAGGTCGTCTAAACTTTTGTCATTTACATTTCACACCCTCCTCCAACAATAAACTAACACATTACATGCATCAGGCCAGCTACTCCTAAATTGTAAAACCCACTAACATTCAGTTTAGTCTTTTTCACATTAACATGTATGAGGCACTTTAAATTTTGATTCTCCACAAACCCTTACCTAGACGTTTCCTTATCAGAGTCCTGCTGTACAGGGTTTGATTCCTCTGCCTGCGCCGGCTCAGACCCCACATCTTTCTGCCCATTGGAAGAACAGTCCGGGCTGTGCTGATCTACCAATGGAAGACCAACTTCTCCACTATCAACCTAAAGAAAAAAAGATAAAGTTCATCAGCTCTGGGGCTTTTCCTACTCCTATTATATGACATATCACTCACAGGGATTGTCATAGGTGGACAGCTCTTGTCCATAGGTTCAGCAGCGATGTGCCAGAATGCTAGAACTTACAGTTTTATACTAGAAGTGAATTTATCAAAGTTACTTCAATGACACCACAAGTGGATGTCTAAGGGTGTGTGTACACGATTAGGACCCCCTGCGTCGTGTACGCGGCGGGTCCAGACCTGTAGGGCTGCGAGTCTCCTCGAGCAGTTTCGGTCTCACACTGTGTTCTCCCTGCGGAGAAGACTCGCGACTCCACAGCAAAGAATTGACATGCTTGTGGCTTGGAGAGTCGCACCGCAGGTCAGTTTATACTGTGGGCATTATACGCACAGTGTGCATGGGATTTTTACAAACCCCATACACTTTGCTTGTACTGTACATCACAGCGTTTTAGAAGCAGCTGACAGAAGCTGTGATCCCTGATTGTGGGCACGTACCCTAATGGTGAAGGTCAGACAGGGCAGCACTGACTCAAAAGTTGCACCCGTGTGCCACCACTGCTATATTAAACATTAAATAAGGAATAGCGAATAGGGTCAAGGAGATGTGCAAAAGTCAAACAATTGGAATAAAGACTCATAATACTTAACTTTTACTAAAGTGAAAGCCTAAAAGTGACAAAAGTCACAAAAACGTGAACATAAAAATGGCACATGTCTCCTGGGTCACAAAGATAAAACGGGCCCAGCACCCATGTGCAGCACAATAGAAAAAAATCCCTGAGACAATTCCAGGAACAATGCAAAGTTTCTCAACAATCTCAAAGTATTTCCATATTATCCCGTGAGGTGAACCGCCCCCCAAAAGGGAAAAACGGGATTTTATAAGGGAAAAATAGTGAGACCCGATATAACCAACCAGAACCACTGAACACAATATGACAATTCGTGCTTAAGATATGGAAAGATCTAACCAGAAAATAAGCTCATCTATTGATTTTCTTTTCTAGTCGCCACCATCCTCCTGTTTTTAGGGATCAAATTTCCTGTGCAAGTCAGAATATATTTCCCCCTGTCGTAGCACAGAGTGCAGATCCCTACAAAATTTATATGCACACGTGAGACAAGTGCGTCCGCATTTTGGCAGAACCTATGATGCTGAATCTGTAAGAGGCACAGCTATTATGAATACTAAAACTCCTCTGATGAGAGGTGACAATGAAACGCGTCGGGAGTAACTGTACGGATCTGCACACTGTGCTATGACAGGAGGAAATATATTTGTTTCTATTGTACTGCCCATGAGTGCTGAGCCAGTTTGATCTTTGTGACCCAGCAGACGTGTTATTTTTATGTTCACGTTTTTATGTGACTTGTGTCACTTTTAAGAAGCTTTCACTTCAGTAAAGAAGGGAATTTTGTTTACTTACCGTAAATTCCTTTTCTTCTAGCTCCTATTGGGAGACCCAGACAATTGGGGTGTATAGCTTCTGCCTCCGGAGGCCACACAAAGTATTACACTTTAAAAAGTGTAACCCCTCCCCTCTGCCTATACACCCTCCCGTGCATCACGGGCCCATCAGTTTTGGTGCCAAAGCAGGAAGGAGGAAACTTATAAATTGGTCTAAGGTAAATTCAATCCGAAGGATGTTCGGAGAACTGAAACCATGAACCAAAATAACAATTCAACATGAACAACATGTGTACACAAAAGAACAACAGCCCGAAGGGAACAGGGGCGGGTGCTGGGTCTCCCAATAGGAGCTAGAAGAAAAGGAATTTACGGTAAGTAAACAAAATTCCCTTCTTCTTTGTCGCTCCATTGGGAGACCCAGAAAATTGGGACGTCCAAAAGCAGTCGTCCCTGGGTGGGTAAAAGAATACCTCGATAAAAAGAGCCGAAAAAACGGCCCCCTCTTACAGATGGGCAACCGCCGCCTGAAGGACTCGCCTACCTAGGCTGGCATCTGCCGAAGCATAGGTATGCACCTGATAGTGTTTCGTGAAAGTGTGCAGACTCGACCAGGTAGCCGCCTGACACACCTGCTGAGCCGTAGCCTGGTGCCGCAATGCCCAGGATGCACCCACGGCTCTGGTAGAATGGGCTTTCAGCCCTGAAGGAATCGGAAGCCCAGAAGAACGGTAGGCTTCAAGAATCTGTTCCTTGATCCACCGAGCCAAGGTTGACTTGGAAGCCTGCGACCCCTTACGCTGGCCAGCGACAAGGACAAAGAGCGCATCAGAACGGCGCAAGGGCGCCGTGCGAGACACATAGAGCCGGAGTGCTCTCACTAGATCTAACAAGTGCAAATCCTTTTCACATTGGTGAACTGGATGAGGGCAAAATGAAGGTAAGGAGATATCCTGATTGAGATGAAAAGGGGATATCACCTTAGGGAGAAATTCCGGGACCGGACGCAGAACCACCTTATCCTGGTGAAAAACCAGGAAGGGGGCTTTGCATGACAGCGCTGCCAACTCCGACACTCTACGGAGCGATGTAACTGCCACTAGAAAAACCACCTTCTGCGAAAGACGGGATAGAGAGACATCCCGCAGTGGCTCGAAGGGTGGTTTCTGAAGAGCCTTTAGCACTCTGTTAAGATCCCATGGTTCCAGCGGCCTCTTGTAGGGTGGGACTATGTGGCAAACTCCCTGCAGGAACGTGCGGACCTGCGGAAGCCTGGCTAGACGCTTTTGAAAAAACACGGAAAGCGCCGATACTTGTCCCTTGAGAGAGCCGAGAGACAAACCCTTGTCCATTCCGGATTGAAGGAAAGAAAGAAAAGTGGTTAAGGCAAACGGCCAGGGGGTAAAACCCTGATGAGAGCACCAGGATAAGAAGATCCTTTAAGTCCTGTGATAGATCTTGGCGGACGTTGGTTTCCTGGCCTGTCTCATAGTGGCAATGACATCTTGAAATAACCCTGATGACGCTAGGAGCCAGGACTCAATGGCCACAAAGTCAGGTTGAGGGCCGCAGAATTCAGATGGAAAAATGGCCCTTGAGACAGCAAGTCTGGTCGGTCTGAGAGTGCCCACGGTTGACCCACCGTGAGGTGCCACAGATCCGGGTACCACGACCTCCTCGGCCAGTCTGGAGAGACGAGGATGGCGCGGCGGCAGTCGGACCTGATCTTGCGTAACACTCTGGGCAGCAGTGCCAGAGGAGGAAATACATAAGGCAGTCTAAACTGCGACCAATCCTGAACTAATGCGTCCGCCGCCAGAGCTCTGTGATCTTGAGACCGTGCCATGAATGCCGGGACTTTGTTGTTGTGCCGAGACGCCATGAGGTCGACGTCCGGCGTTCCCCAGCGGCAACAGATCTCTTGAAACACTTCCGGGTGAAGAGACCATTCCCCTGCGTCCATGCCCTGGCGACTGAGAAAGTCTGCTTCCCAGTTTTCTACGCCCGGGATGTGAACTGCGGAGATGGTGGAGGCTGTGGCCTCCGCCCATAGCAGAATCCGCCGGACTTCCTGGAAGGCTTGACGGCTGCGCGTGCCGCCCTGGTGGTTGATGTACGCGACTGCCGTGGCGTTGTCCGACTGTATGCGGATCAGCCTGCCCTCCAGCCACCGGTGGAACGCCTTTAGGGCTAGATACACTGCCCTTATCTCCAGAACATTGATCTGAAGGGAGGACTCCGTCGGAGTCCAGGTTCCCTGAGCCCTATGGTGGAGAAAGACCGCTCCCCACCCTGACAGACTCGCGTCCGTCGTGACCACAGCCCAGGATGGGGGCAGGAATGATTTTCCCTTCGACAAAGAAGTGGGAAGGAGCCACCACTGAAGAGAGGTTTTGGCTGCCAGTGAAAGAGAGACGTTCCTGTCTAGGGACGTCGACCTCCTGTCCCATTTGCGGAGAATGTCCCATTGAAGTGGACACAGATGAAACTGCGCAAAGGGAACTGCCTCCATTGCTGCCACCATCTTCCCTAGGAAGTGCATGATGCGCCTCAACGGGTGTGACTGGGCCCGAAGGAGAGAGTGCACCCCTGTCTGTAGCGAACGCTGTTTGTCCAGCGGAAGCTTCACTATCGCTGAGAGAGTATGAAACTCCATCCCGAGGTAAGTCAGTGATTGGGTCGGTGTCAATTTTGACTTTGGGAAATGGATGATCCACCCGAACCTCTGGAGAGTCTCCAGAGCAATGGTCAGGCTGTGTTGACATGCCACCCGGGAGGGTGCCTTGACTAGAAGATCGTCTAAGTAAGGGATCACCGAGTGGCCCTGAGAGTGTAGGACCGCCACCACTGCTGCCATGACCTTGGTGAAGACCCGTGGGGCTGTCGCCAGGCCGAACGGCAGCGCCACGAACTGAAGGTGTTCGTCCCCGATGGCGAAACGCAGGAAGCGCTGATGCTCTGGTGCAATCGGCACATGGAGATAAGCATCCCTGATGTCGATTGATGCTAGGAAGTCTCCTTGGGACATCGAGGCGATGACAGAGCGGAGAGATTCCATGCGGAACCGTCTGGTTCTCACGTGTCTGTTGAGCAGTTTGAGGTCCAGAACGGGACGGAATGATCCGTCCTTTTTTGGCACCACGAACAAGTTTGAGTAAAAACCGCGACCACGTTCTTGAAGGGGAACGGGGATCACAACTCCTTCTGCCTTCAGAGTGTTCACTGCCTGAAAAAGTGCATCGGCTCGCTCGGGGGGCGGAGATGTTCTGAAGAAACGAGTCGGAGGACGAGAACTGAGCTCTATCCTGTAACCGTGAGACAGAATGTCTCTCACCCATCGGTCTTGGACATGTGGCCACCAGGCGTCGCAAAAGCGGGAGAGCCTGCCACCGACCGAGGATGCGGTTTGGGGAGGCCGAAAGTCATGAGGAGGCCGCCTTGGAGGCGGTTCCTCCGGCGGTCTTTTTAGGACGTGACTTCGACCGCCATGCAGAAGGGTTCCTCTGGCCCTTCTCTGACCTGTTGGACGTGGAGGAATGGGACCTGGCTGAGGGCCGAAAGGACCGAAACCTCGGTTGTATCTTTCGTTGCTGAGGTCGGTTTGGTTTAGACTGGGGTAAGGACGAGTCCTTTCCCTTGGATTGTTTAATAATTTCGTCCAATTGCTCGCCAAACAAACGGTCGCCAGAAAATGGCAATCCGGTTAAGAACTTCTTGGAAGCAGAGTCTGCCTTCCATTCGCGTAGCCACATGGCCCTGCGGACTGCCACCGAATTGGCGCGGATGCTACCGCTGTACGGCTCGCAGAGTCCAGGACGGCATTCATGGCGTAGGACGAAAAGGCCGACGCCTGAGAAGTCAAAGACACAACCTGCGGAGCAGAGGTACATGTGACCGCATTAATCTCAGACAGACAAGCTGAGATAGCTTGGAGTGCCCACACGGCTGCGAATGCCGGCGCAAAAGACGCGCCTATGGCTTCATAGATGGATTTCATCATGAGCTCTATTTGCCTGTCAGTGGCATCCTTGAGCGATGAACCATCTGCCACTGATACTACTGATCTAGCCGCCAGTCTGGAGACTGGGGGATCCACCTTGGGACACTGAGCCCAACCCTTAACTACGTCAGGGGGGAAGGGGTAACGTGTGTCATTAAGGCGCTTAGTAAAGCGCTTGTCCGGAAATGCTCTGTGCTTCTGGACAGCATCTCTGAAGTTAGAGTGATCGAAAAACGCAATACGTGTACGTTTGGGAAACCTAAACTGGTGTTTCTCCTGCTGCGAAGCCGACTCCTCTATAGGTGGAGTTGGGGGAGAAAGATCTAGCACCTGGTTGATGGACGCTATAAGGTCATTTACTATGGCGTCCCCTTCAGGTGTATCAAGATTGAGAGCAACGTCAGGATCAGAGCCCTGAGCTGCGACCTCCGCTTCGTCCTCCAGAGAGTCCTCATGCTGAGACCCCGAACAGCGTGATGAAGTCGGGGAAGGTTCCCAGCGAGCCTGCTTAGCCGGTCTGGGACTGCGGCACCTGGACAGTGGAAGCTGGCGGTTCTACCTGAGCCGAGGGTCCCACCTGTGCCCGAGGCTCCGGCTGTGCCACAGGGGCCGAGCATTGCACACAATGAGGGTAGGTGGAACCTGCAGGTAACATAGCCGCACAAGAGGTACAGGTTGCAAAATAAGGCCTTGTCTCCTCTTAGAGTGATCAGTGAGGGTATATAGCCAAAAGCAAATAATGCGGCCGAACAGAGAAAATGTGTACAATATATATATATATATATATATATATATATATATATATATATACACATACATACATATACACACTTCGGCACCCCAGGGGGGCCAGCACCTGTAACCGGTGTGGCTTACCGACCGCCCAAAGCGGTTGTGTGTCCACCAGATTCCCTGCCTGGGCCTCCCAGAGCTGCAGAGCTCGTTCTGAAATCCTCCACCGGCAGAAGTGATTATAACAATGGCTGCCAGCGTTCTCAGGGGAGGAGGGAGCCGTGGGCGTGACTAATAAAGTGCGGGAATCTGGTGCCCCACAGTGCTCAGTGAGGGGGGAGGAGGACACCAAAGTATGCTCCAGCCCTCACTGCAGACATCCAGTCGGCCGTCCCGCCCTTACCCCTGACTGGCAGGCCCGGGGGCGGGAGTTATGGTACTAGGCCGCAGAAGCCGGGGACTAAATTTAATAACGCGGCCGACAAACAGGCGCGGTCGGCGCGGTAGTCCCGGTCTCACAAAAACACAGCAGCCGCTGCAGCGTCTGTAACACAGGCGCTCCATGCATCGTCCCCAAGGGGACACAGAGTACCTTAAAGATGCAGGGCCCTGTCCCTGATGATATCCAGTCTCCTGTCCGTCAGATTACCCCAGGGGCTGCGGAGGGAGCCCGGTCCCAGTGAATGGTGACCGGTTAGGATCCCACTTCTCCCAGAGCCTCTAAGGGATGGGGAAGGAAAACGGCATGTGGGCTCCAGCCTTTGTACCCGCAATGGGTACCTCAACCTTAACAGCACCGCCGACTTAGTGGGGTGAGAAGGGAGCATGCCGGGGGCCCTGGGGCCCTCTTTTCTTCCATCCGATATAATCAGCAGCTGCTGCTGACTAAAATGTGGAGCTTGCGTGAATGTGTGCCTCCTTCAACACAAAGCATAAAACTGATGGGCCCGTGATGCACGGGAGGGTGTATAGGCAGAGGGGAGGGGTTACACTTTTTAAAGTGTAATACTTTGTGTGGCCTCCGGAGGCAGAAGCTATACACCCCAATTGTCTGGGTCTCCCAATGGAGCGACAAAGAAAAGGAATTTACGGTAAGTAAACAAAATTCCCTTCTTCTTGGTCGCTCCATTGGGAGACCCAGACAATTGGGACGTCCAAAAGCAGTCCCTGGGTGGGTAAAAAAATACCTCAATAAAAAGAGCCGAAACGGCCCGCCTCTTAGAGGTGGGCAACCGACGCCTGAAGGACTCGCCTACCTAGACTGGCGTCTGCCGAAGCATAGGTATGCACTTGATAGTGTTTCGTGAAAGTGTGCAGACTAGACCACGTAGCTGCCTGACACACCTGCTGAGCCGTAGCCCGGTGCCGCAATGCCCAGGACGCACCCACGGCTCTGGTAGAATGGGCTTTCAGCCCTGAAGGAAGCGGAAGCCCAGAAGAACGGTAGGCTTCGAGAATCGGTTCCTTGATCCACCGAGCCAAGGTTGACTTGGAAGCCTGCGAACCCTTATGCTGGCCAGCGACAAGGACAAAGAGCGCATCTGAACGACGCAGGGGCGCCGTGCGAGACACGTAGAGCCGGAGTGCTCTCACCAGATCCAAAGAGTGCAAATCCTTTTCACATTGGTGAATTGGATTAGGGCAAAATGAAGGCAAGGAGATATCCTGATTGAGATGAAAAGGAGATACCACCTTAGGGAGAAATTCCGGAACCGGACGCAGAACCACTTTATCCTGGTGAAACACCAGGAAGGGGGCTTTGCATGATAGCGCTGCAAGCTCAGACACTCTCCGAAGTGATGTAACTGCCACTAGAAAGGCCACCTTTTGCGAAAGACGTGATAAAGAGACATCCCGCAGCGGCTCGAAAGGTGGTTTCTGAAGAGCCGTTAGCACTCTGTTAAGATCCCAGGGTTCCAGCGGACGCTTGTAAGGCGGGACTATGTGGCAAACTCCCTGCAGGAACGTGCGGACCTGCGGAAGCCTGGCTAGACGCTTTTGAAAAAATACGGAGAACGCCGATACTTGGCCCTTGAGAGAGCCGAGTGACAAACCCTTGTCCATTCCGGATTGGAGGAATGAAAGAAAAGTGGGTAAGGCAAACGGCCATGGGGGAAAACAGTTATCAGAGCACCAGGATAAGAAGATTTGCCAAGACCTGTAATAGATCTTGGCGGACGTTGGCTTCCTGGCCTGTCTCATGGTGGCAATGACATCCTGAGATAACCCTGAAGACGCTAGGAGCCAGGACTCAATGGCCACACAGTCAGGTTGAGGGCCACAGAATTCAGATGGAAAAATGGCCCTTGTGACAGCAAGTCTGGGCGGTCTGGAAGCGCCCATGGCTGACCCACCGTGAGATGCCACAGATCCGGGTACCACGACCGCCTCGGCCAGTCTGGAGCGACGAGAATGGCGCGACGGCAGTCGGACCTGATCTTGCGTAACACTCTGGGCAGCATCGCCAGAGGAGGAAACACATAAGGCAGTCGGAACTGCGACCAGTCCTGAACTAACGCGTCCGCCGCCAGAGCTCTGTGATCCTGAGACCGTGCCATGAATGCCGGGACTTTGTTGTTGTGCCGTGACGCCATGAGATCGACGTCCGGCGTTCCCCAGCGGCGACAGATCTCTCGAAACACTTCTGGGTGCAGAGACCATTCCCCCGCATCCATGCCCTGACGACTGAGAAAATCTGCTTCCCAGTTTTCTACGCCCGGGATGTGAACTGCGGAGATGGTGGAGGCTGTGGCTTCCACCCACTGCAGAATCCGCCGGACTTCCTGGAAGGCTTGACGACTGCGGGTGCCGCCTTGGTGGTTGATGTATGCGACGGCAGTGGCGTTGTCCGACTGGATACGGATCTGCCTGCCCTCCAGCCACCGCTGAAAAGCCAATAGGGCTAGATACACTGCCCTTATTTCCAGAACATTGATCTGAAGGGAAGACTCTATCGGAGTCCAGGTTCCCTGAGCCCTGTGGTGGAGAAAAACCGCTCCCCACCCTGACAGGCTCGCGTCCGTGGTGACCACAGCCCAGGTTGGGGGTAGGAAGGATTTTCCCTGCGATAGAGAGTTGGGAAGGAGCCACCACTGAAGTGACGTCTTGGTTGCAAGGGAAAGAGACGTTCCTGTCGAGGGAAGCCGACCTCCTGTCCCATTTGCGGAGAATGTCCCATTGGAGCTGCCGTAGATGGAATTGCGCGAACGGCACTGCCTCCATCGCTGCCACCATCTTCCCCAGGAAGTGCATGAGGCGCCTTAAGGGGTGTGACTGACTCCGAAGAAGTGATTGCACCCCTGCCTGCAGAGAAAGCTGTTTGTCCCGCGGTAGCTTGACTACCGCTGACTGTGTATGAAACTCCATCCCGAGGTAAGTCAGTGATTGGGTCGGTGTCAACTTGGATTTCGGGAAGTTGATGATCCACCCGAACTGCTGGAGAGTCGTCAGAGCGACTGTAAGGCTGTGTTGACACGCCACCCGAGAAGGGGCCCTGACTAGGAGATCGTCTAGGTAGGGAATCACCGAGTGGCCCTGAGAGTGTAGGACCGCCACGACGGATGCCATGACTTTGGTGAAAACAAAAAGCTGCCGCTTGAGAAGTCAAAGACGCAACTTGCGGAGCAGAATTACGTGTGACAGCATTAATCTCAGCCAGACAAGCTGAGATAGCTTGGAGTGCCCACACGGCTGCAAAGGCCGGGGCAAAAGACGCGCCCCTGGCCTCATAGATGGACTTCACCAGGAGCTCTATCTGCCTGTCAGTGGCATCCTTTAGCGATGAGCCATCTGCCACCGATACCACAGATCTAGCCGCCAATCTAGAGACTGGAGGATCCACCTTGGGGCATTGAGCCCACCCCTTAACGACTTCAGCGGGGAAGGGGTAACGCGTGTCAGTGAGGCGCTTAGTAAAGCGCTTGTCCGGAACCGCTCTGGGCTTCTGGACAGCGTCTCTGAAGTTAGAGTGATCGAAGAACGCACTACGTGTACGTTTGGGGAACCGAAACTCGTGTTTCTCCTGCTGAGACGCCGACTCCTCCACAGTAGGAGGCGGGGGGGAGAGATCCAACACCTGGTTGATGGACGAGATAAGATCATTCACTAATGCGTCCCCCTCAGGTGTATCAAGGTTAAGGGCGACGTCAGGGTCAGAACCCTGAGCTGCGACGTCCGCCTCGTCCTCCAGAGAGTCCTCAAGCTGGGAACCCGAGCAGCGTGAAGAAGTCGGGGAAGATTCCCAGCGAGCCCGCTTAGCCTGACTAGGGCTGTGGTCCTGGCAGGAGTCCTCCGCGTGGGACCTAGGGCCCAACCTGGGAGCGCGCTGCGGCTCGGACCGAGAGGGGCCTGGAGGTGACGATCCAACAGGGGCCGGGGCCTGTGTAAGGACCGGTCTGCACTGCAAAGCTTCTAGCAGCTTGGCAGACCATTTGTCCATAGACTGAGCCATGGATTGTGAAAGAGACTCAGAGAGTTTCTCAGCAAAAGAGGAGAACTCTGTCCCTGCCGCCTGGACAGGGGGAGCAGGGGGGTCTACATGAGCCGAGGGGTCCACTAGTGACCGAGGCTCCGGCTGAGCAAGTGAAACAGGGGTCGAGCATTGCTCACAGTGAGGGTAGGTGGAACCCGCAGGTAACATAGCCCCACAAGAGGTACAGGCCGCAAAAAAACCCTGTGCCTTAACAGCCTTGCTCCTTGTGGACGACATGCTGTTGTCTCCTAGGCGAATGATCACTGAGGGTATATGGGCAAAAACAGGGTATACAGCCCGACCGAACAGAAATATATATATACAAATACGTATCTATTCCGACACCCTAGGGGAGACCAGCACCGGGTGACCGGTGTGGCATACCGACCGCTAACAAGCGGAGTGTGTGCCTCCAGATTCCCAGCCTTAGATCCCCCGGAGCTGCAGAGCTGTTCCTGAGAATCCTCCACCGCCAGAATGCCCAAAAAATGGCTGCCGGAGATCTCAGGGGAGGAGTGGAGCCGTGGGCGGCGCCAGGAAAGTGCGGGAATCTGGGGTCCCCACAGTGATCAGTGAGGGGGGAGGAAACATGCAGGATGCTCCAGCCCTCACATCCGACGTCAGGTCGGCAGTCCCGCCCTTACCCCTGACAGGCAGGCCCGGGGGCGGGATTTTTGCGACTAGGCCACGATGAAGCCGGGGACTAAATTTGAGACCGCGCCCGTCAAGCAGGCACGGTCGGCGCGGAAGTCCGCCGGTCTTCTCAAATCAGCAGCTGCCGCAGCGTCCGGGAAGAAGGTGCGCTCCTGCAGAGTCCCCAATGGGGACACAGAGTACCTTAGAGTTGCAGGGCCCGGTCCCTGAGGTTGAATAGACTCCGGCCCGGCAGATTCCCACAGGGGCTGCGGAGGGAGCACGGTCCCAGAAAATGGATGACCGTTCAGGATCCCACTTCTCCCAGAGCTGCTAAAGGATGGTGAAGGAGACGGCATGAGGCTCCGGCCTTTGTACCCGCAATGGGTACCTCAACCTTAACAACACCGCCGACATAGTGGGGTGAGAAGGGAACATGCCGGGGGCCCCATCGGGGTCCTCTTTTCTTCCAACCGACATAACTAATATGAGAATGCATGAGTGGATGTGTGCCTCCTTCCACACAAAGCATAAAACTGAGGAGCCCGTGATCCACCGGAGGGTGTATAGGCAGAGGGGAGGGGTTACACTTTTTAAAGTGTAATACTTTGTGTGGCCTCCGGAGGCAGAAGCTATACACCCAATTGTCTGGGTCTCCCAATGGAGCGACAAAGAAAGTTAAGTTTTAGGAGTTTTTATTCCAATTGTTTGACTTTTGCACGTCTCCTTGACCCTATTCGCTATTCCTTATATACTTTTGTGGGTCTGCTTTATAAAATAAAGAGGTATCCAGATTATCATTTTTATATTAAAAATTAACACTCACCAGTGCAAAAGTGAAGGAAAACCCAGAAAACCTAACAAAACCATATGCCCATTGAGCAGCTGCATAGTTTTCAGAGACATCAGTTCCGCCGCATCAGACCTTACCCAAAAAACGGATTTTTGTGTACTCACCGTAAAATCGTTTTCTCTTAGCCATCATTGGGGGACACAGGACCATGGGTGTTATGCTGCCTATCCAAAGGAGGACACTAAGTAGAGGCAAAAGCATAGCTGCTCCTCTGCAGTACACACCCCCTGGCCGGGCCAGGCAACCTCAGTTTTAGTACACAAGCAGTAGGAGAAAAAAAAACAGTAAAACTTATCTCAACAGAGGAACATGAGAAAAGAAGAGTCATAACCAAATAAGGTACTGAGAGAACCAAGGCCCTGCAGGGCAACAGGGTGGGGCTGTGTCCCCCAATGATGGCTAAGAGAAAACGATTTTATGGTGAGTACACAAAAATCCGTTTTTCTCTGACGCCTCATTGGGGGACACAGGACCATGGGACGTCCTAAAGCAGTCCATGGGTGGAAAAAATAAAAAGACAACGCAACCCAAGGACTAGGAACCAGTCCCAGACAGCCTGAAGCACCTACTGAGAGAGGTGCTCTACTGCCGTTTGCAGAATTTTCCTACCCAGATTTGCCTCAGTTGAAACCTGGGTATGGACTCTGTAATGCTTTGAAAACGTTTGTAGGCTAGACCAGGTTGCAGCCTTACGCACCTGTTCCACTGAAGCCTAATGCCGAATGGCCCACGAAGCACCAACTGCTCGCGTGGAATGAGCCCGCAGCCCACTAGGAATGGTCTTGAGTTGCAAGCATTAGACTTCCTAGATCGCAGAGCGAATCCAGCGAGCCAGCGTCGCCTTTGAAGCTGCCTGTCCCTTTTTAGGCCCCTCAGGAATGACGAACAAAGAGTCCGTTTTCCTAAAGTGGGCTGTCCTGGATATGTAATATCTGAGAGCTCTGACGAGGGCTAACGAATGCAGAGACCTTTCCACCCTATGAACTGGTTGTGGACAAAAGGAAGGCAGAACAATGTCCTCGTTCAAATGAAACGGGGTAGGAACCTTTGGAAGAAAATCCGGGCGGGGGCGCAGAACCACCTTGTCCTGGTGAAAGATCAGAAAAGGCTCGCGGCAAGGGAGTGCTGCCAGTTCCGAAACCCGTCTGATGGACGCAATTGCCACCAGGAATGTTACCTTCCAGGACAGAAGAGCAAGGCAGGATTCCTTGAGAGGTTCAAAGGGAGACTTCTGGAGACCGTCCAGAACGAGATTGAGGTCCCATGGGTCCAGCGGCCGTTTGTACGGGGGAACTAGATGGGAAATGCCCTGGAGGAAGGTCTTGACTTGCGATTTTTGAGCCAGGCGGCATTGGTAGAAGATTGAGAGCGCTGAGATCTGCCCTTTAAGGGAACTGAGAGCCAACCCCGCTTGCAAGCCAGACTGTAGAAAGTCGAGAATTCTGGGGATGGCCAGATGCATAGGCCTGCACATTAGTTTCTCTGCACCATGAAGAAGGGAATTTTGTTTACTTACCGTAAATTCCTTTTCTTCTAGCTCCAATTGGGAGACCCAGACAATTGGGTGTATAGGCTATGCCTCCGGAGGCCGCACAAAGTATTAAACTAAAAGTGTAAAGCCCCTCCCCTTCTGCCTATACACCCCCCGTGCTCCCACGGGCTCCTCAGTTTTGGTGCAAAAGCAAGAAGGAGGAAAAAAATTATAAACTGGTTTAAAGTAAATTCAATCCGAAGGAATATCGGAGAACTGAAACCATTCAACATGAACAACATGTGTACACAAAAAGAAGGGAATTTTGTTTACTTACCGTAAATTCCTTTTCTTCTAGCTCCAATTGGGAGACCCAGACAGTGGGTGTATAGCTACTGCCCTCTGGAGGCCGCACAAAGAACTACACTTAAAAGTGTAAGGCCCCTCCCCTTCTGGCTATACACCCTCCCGTAGGAGTACAGATTCCTCAGTTTTAGTACCAAAGCAAGAAGGAGGAAAGCCAATAACAGTTTCAAAAACAAATTCAATCCGATAACATGATCGGAGAACTTAAGAAACAACATGAACAACATGTGCACCCGAAAAACGAAACCCTAAGAACAAATAGGGCGGGTGCTGGGTCTCCCAATTGGAGCTAGAAGAAAAGGAATTTACGGTAAGTAAACAAAATTCCCTTCTTCTTTTTCGCTCCTAATTGGGAGACCCAGACAGTGGGACGTCCAAAAGCAGTCCCTGGGTGGGTAAAAAGATACCACATGAACGGGCTGTCAGACAGCCTCTTCCTACAGGTGGGCCACCGCCGCCTGAAGGACCTGTCTACCTAGGCTGGCATCTGCCGAAGCGTAGGTATGCACTTGATAGTGTTTGGTAAACGTGTGCAGACTCGACCAGGTAGCCGCCTGGCACACTTGCTGAGCCGTAGCCTGATGCCGCAATGCCCAGGACGCACCCACGGCTCTGGTAGAATGGGCCTTCAGTCCAGATGGAATCGGAAGCCCAGCAGAACGGTATGTGTGAAGAATTGGTTCCTTGATCCACCGCGCCAGGGTGGATTTGGAAGCTTGCGATCCCTTATGCTGACCAGCGACTAGGACAAAGAGCGCATCAGAACGGCGTAGAGCCGCCGTGCGAGAAATGTAAATCCTGAGTGCTCTCACCAGGTCCAACAGATGTAAACCCTTTTCAAATTGGTGAACTGGATGCGGACACAAAGATGGTAAAGTGATATCCTGATTGAGATGAAAGGAAGAAACCACCTTGGGAGAAAACTCTGGAATTGGACGCAGTACTACCTTGTCTTGGTGAAACACCAGGAAGGGAGATTTGCAAGATAACGCCGCTAGCTCGGACACTCTTCGAAGAGACGTGACCGCCACAAGAAAAACTACCTTTTGTGAAAGCCGAGAAAGGGGAACCTCTTTCAAAGGCTCGAAAGGCGGCTTCTGGAGAGCAATGAGAACCTTGTTCAGATCCCAGGGTTCCAATGGCCGTCTGTAAGGAGGAACGATATGACAAACTCCTTGGAGAAAAGTGCGTACTTTAGAAAGCTGTGCCAAGCGCTTCTGAAAGAATACGGATAGCGCGGAGACTTGACCCTTAAGAGAGCTAAGCGACAAGCCTTTTTCCAACCCAGACTGCAGGAAGGAAAGAAAAGTTGGCAATGCAAATGGCCAGGGAGAAAACCCTTGAGCCACGCACCACGCTAAGAATATCTTCCACGTTCTGTGATAGATCTTAGCTGAGGATGGTTTTCTAGCCTGTCTCATTGTGGCAACAACTTCATGAGATAAACCTGAGGCCGCTAGGATCCAGGACTCAATGGCCACACAGTCAGGTTCAGGGCCGCAGAATTCAGATGGAAAAACGGCCCTTGAGACAGCAAATCTGGACGGTCTGGTAGTGTCCACGGTTGGCCTACCGTGAGATGCCACAGATCCGGGTACCACGACCTTCTTGGCCAATCTGGAGCGACGAGTATGGCTCGATGGCAGTCGGACCTGATTTTCCGGAGAACTCTGGGTAACAATGCTAGAGGTGGGAACACATAGGGGAGTCGGAATTGCGACCAATCCTGAACCAAGGCGTCTGCCGCCAGTGCTCGGTGATCGTGAGACCGTGCCATGAAAACTGGGACCTTGTTGTTGTGTCGTGACGCCATCAGATCGACGTCCGGCGTCCCCCAGCGGCAACAGATCTGCTGAAACACGTCCGGGTGAAGGGACCATTCTCCTGCGTCCATGCCCTGGCGACTGAGAAAGTCTGCTTCCCAGTTTTCCACGCCTGGGATGTGAACTGCGGATATGGTGGACGCTCTGCTTTCCACCCACGTCAAAATCCGTTGGACTTCTTGAAAGGCTTGGCGACTGCGTGTTCCCCCTTGGTGGTTGATGTACGCCACCGCCGTGGAATTGTCCGACTGAATCCGAATCTGTTTGCCTTCCAGCCATTGTTGGAAGGCTCGCAGGGCAAGATAGATTGCTCTGATTTCCAGAACATTGATCTGCAGGGTGGACTCTTCCAGAGTCCACATCCCCTGAGCCCTGTGGTGGAGATACACCGCTCCCCACCCTGATAGGCTCGCATCCGTCGTGACCACTGCCCAGGAAGGGGGAAGGAACGACTTTCCCTGTGACAATGAGGTGGGGAGAAGCCACCAACGCAGAGAGTCCTTGGCAGTCTGAGAGAGGGAGACAGTCCTGTCGAGGGACGTCGATTTCCCGTCCCATTGGCGTAGAATGTCCCATTGTAGAGGGCGCAGATGAAACTGCGCGAACGGGACTGCCTCCATTGCTGCTACCATCTTTCCTAGGAAATGCATGAGGCGCCTCAGTGAGTGCGACTGGCTCTGAAGGAGAGATTGCACTCCAGTCCGCAGCGAGCACTGCTTGTCCAGTGGAAGCTTCACTATCGCTGAGAGAGTATGAAACTCCATGCCAAGATAAGTCAGAGATTGGGTCGGGGTTAGATGAGACTTTGGAAAGTTGATAATCCACCCGAAACTCTGGAGAGTGTCTAGTGCCACTTTCAGACTGTGTTGGCATGCCTCTTGAGAGGGTGCCTTTATAAGCAGGTCGTCTAGATACGGGATGACCGAGTGACCCTGCGAGTGCAGAACAGCTACTACTGCTGCCATGACCTTGGTGAAGACCCGGGGGGCTGTTGCCAGACCGAAAGGTAACGCTACGAACTGCAGGTGTTCGTCGTGTATGACGAAGCGTAGGAAACGCTGATGCTCTGGTGCGATCGGCACGTGGAGATACGCATCTTTGATATCTATTGATGCTAGAAAATCTCCTTGAGACATTGAGGCTATGACGGAGCGTAGGGATTCCATCCGGAACCTCCTGACTTTTACGTGTCTGTTGAGCAACTTTAGATCCAGGACGGGCCGATACGATCCGTCCTTTTTTGGGACCACAAACAGATTGGAGTAAAAACCGTGACCTTGTTCCTGAAGAGGGACGGAGGTCACCACTCCTTCCGCTTTTAGAGCGGCCACCGCCTGCAACAGAGCATCGGCTCGGTCTGGTGGGGGAGAAGTTCTGAAGAAACGAGTTGGCGGACGAGAACTGAACTCTATCCTGTACCCGTGAGACAGAATATCCCTCACCCAACGGTCTTTGACGTGTGACAGCCAGATGTCGCCAAAGTGGGAAAGCCTCCCACCGACCGCGGGTGTGGGAATCGGAGACCTCAAGTCAGGAGGACGCCGTTTTGGCAACGGTTCCTCCGGCTGCCCTTTTTGGGCGTGACTGAGACCTCCAAGAATCTGAGCGTCTCTGGTCTTTTTGAGTCTTTTTTGACGATGCGAATTGGGACCTGCCCGGTCCTCGAAAGGACCGATAACCAGACTGACCCTTCCTCTGTTGGGGTCTGTTTTGTCTGTGTTGCGGTAAGGATGAGTCCTTACCCTTGGAGTGTTTGATGATTTCATCCAAACGCTCTCCAAACAATCGGTCACGAGAAAAAGGCAAATTGGTTAAGCACTTCTTGGAATGAGAATCTGCTTTCCAATGTCTCAACCACAGGGCCCTACGCAAAACAACGGAGTTGGCTGACGCCACTGCCGTGCGGCTTGTAGCGTCAAGAACAGCATTAATCGCGTACGACGCGAATGCCGCCATTTGCGAGGTCAATGGTGCTACCTGCGGGGCAAATGCACGTGTGACGGAGTCAACTCGCGCAAGCCCGGCTGAGATAGCTTGGAGTGCCCATACGGCTGCAAAAGAAGGCGCTAATGACGCTCCAATCGCTTCATAGATGGATTTCAGCCAGAGCTCCATCTGCCTGTCAGTGGCATCTTTAAGTGCCGCTCCATCTTCAACTGCAACCAAGGATCTAGCTGCAAGCCTGGAAATTGGAGGATCCACTTTTGGACACTGGGTCCAACCTTTGACCACCTCAGGGGGAAAAGGATAGCGTGTATCTTTAAGCCGTTTAGGAAAACGCCTTTCAGGATAAGCGTGGGGTTTCTGGATTGCGTCTCTAAAGTCAGCGTGGTCCAGAAAAGTGCTTAAAGTACGCTTAGGGTATCTGAAATGGATTCTCTCGTGCTGCGAAGCTGACTCCTCCACAAGAGGAGCTGGTGGGGAAATATTTAACATCTTATTGATGTTAAATATAAGATCATTAACTATGGCGTCACCATCTGGTGTATCTAGATTGAGAGCGGTTCCAGGATCAGAATCCTGATCAGTTACGTCCGCCTCATCACCCATAGATTCATCTCGCTGGGATCCTGACCATTGAGATGAATGTGAAGGCCCGTCATAGCGAGCCCGCTTAGGCTGCCCGGGGCCATCGTCCGAGTCAGAGTCTTCACCCTGAGGTGTATATGCCCGCCCCAGAGCTTGGAGCTGAGGGGGACCAGGGGGCAATGATTGCACAGTGTCCGTGGCCTGAAGTACAGGCCTAGCTCGCAATGTGTCAAGAATTTGTGACATAGTGAGAGACATTCTGTCAGCAAAAGCTGCAAACTCAGTGCCTGTCACCTGGACAGCATTCACAGGTGGTACACCCTGGGTCACGTCCAGCAGAGGCCCCGGCTGTGCAAGCGCCGCAGGGGCCGAGCACTGCACACAATGGGGGTCCGTGGAGCCTGCCGGTAGAAAAGTCCCACATGCGGTGCAGGAAGCATATAATGTCTGTGCTTTGGCACCCTTGCGTTTTGCGGACGACATGCTGCTGGCTCTCTGAATGTGAGAGAGTCTATAGCCAAAGGGCGACCAGCGCTATGTAATACCAAGTATTTGTAGCAACAAAATACTAAGAATACTACTGGCACAAGAGGGGTGAGCCCTGAGGGCTGCTTACCGCCCGCTGAATAGCGGGTAAGAGGCTGCAGAAATCCTTGTCTGGGTCTCCCCGGCTCCCCTCTGCAGCTCAGCGTGTCAGCAGGAATGGCTGCCGGCGTCTGTGGAGAGGGGCGGTCCGTGGGAGTTCCCAAACAAAAGTGCGGGAAACAGTGTCCCCTCTGTGCCGATTGTGAGGGCTGGAGTATGTAAAAACGACTCCAGCCCTCAGCGCTGATGCACTGGCCAGCGTCCCGCCCCTCTCCTGACTGGCAGGTCTGGGGGCGGGAACGAACGGGAGCAGGCCGCAAAAGCCGGGGACTCGAGTTATCAGCGCGGCCGCCGTAAAAGCGCGGGCCGCGCTGAAGTCCCCGGCGCACCACAAGTGCCAGCCGCGCCGCAGTCCCAGCGGCCGGCATGACCGATTTCTAGATGTGGCCAGCGTCCCGCCCCTCTCCTGACTGGCAGGTCCGGGGGCGGGAACGAACGGAAGCAGGCCGCAAAAGCCGGGGACTCGAGTTATCAGCGCGGCCGCCGTAAAAGCGCGGGCCGCGCTGAAGTCCCCGGCGCACCACAAGTGCCAGCCGCGCCGCAGTCCCAGCGGCCGGCGCGACCGATTCCTGGAAGTGTGCCTGCTTCAGCTAAGCTGAATGAGGCCATGGCACAAGCGCCGTAGCGCTGATGTCCCCCGGCGCACTACAACACCCAGCATGCTGCGGTGTGAGCGCCTGCACGGGGACACAGAGTACCTTGAGGATGCAGGGCCATGTCCCTGATGTACTCCGCTCCATCCAGCATCTTGTCCAGGGGCTGTAGATGGAGCCCGGTCTCAGTGCCTGGAGACCAGTAAATCCCACTTCACCCAGAGCCCTGTAAAAAGGGATGGGGAAGGAATCAGCATGTGGGCTCCTGCCGCCGTACCCGCAATGGGTACCTCAACCTTACAAACACCTCCGACATACAGTGGGGTGAGAAGGGAGCATGCTGGGGACACTATATGTGTCCTCTTTTCTTCCATCCGACATAGTCAGCAGCTGCTGCTGACTAAAAACAATGGAGCTATGCGTGCGTGTCTGACCTCCTTGCGCACAAAGCTAAAACTGAGGAATCTGTACTCCTACGGGAGGGTGTATAGCCAGAAGGGGAGGGGCCTTACACTTTTAAGTGTAGTTCTTTGTGCGGCCTCCAGAGGGCAGTAGCTATACACCCACTGTCTGGGTCTCCCAATTAGGAGCGAAAAAGAAAACAGGGGCGGGTGCTGGGTCTCCCAATTGGAGCTAGAAGAAAAGGAATTTACGGTAAGTAAACAAAATTCCCTTCTTCTTTGTCGCTCCATTGGGAGACCCAGACAATTGGGACGTCCAAAAGCAGTCCCTGGGTGGGTAAATTAATACCTCGTAATAGAGCCGGAAAATGGCCCCTTCCTACAGGTGGGCAACCGCCGCCTGAAGGACTCGTCTACCTAGGCTGGCATCCGCCGAAGCATAGGTATGCACCTGATAGTGTTTCGTGAAAGTGTGCAGGCTCGACCAGGTAGCCGCCTGACACACCTGCTGAGCAGTAGCCTGGTGCCTCAAAGCCCAGGACGCGCCCACGGCTCTGGTAGAATGGGCCTTCAGCCCTGAGGGAACCGGAAGCCCAGCAGAACGGTAAGCTTCGAGAATTGGCTCCTTGATCCACCGAGCCAGGGTTGATTTGGAAGCCTGTGACCCTTTACGCTGGCCAGCGACAAGGACAAAGAGTGCATCCGAGCGGCGCAGGGGCGCCGTACGAGAAATGTAGAGTCTGAGTGCTCTCACCAGATCTAACAAGTGCAAATCCTTTTCACATTGGTTAACTGGATGAGGACAAAAAGAGGGTAAGGAGATATCCTGATTGAGATGAAAGGGGGATACCACCTTGGGGAGAAATTCCGGAACCGGACGCAGAACCACCTTGTCCTGGTGAAACACCAGGAAAGGGGCTTTGCACGACAACGCTGCTAGCTCAGACACTCTCCGAAGAGAGGTGACTGCTACTAGGAAAACCACTTTCTGCGAAAGGCGTGAGAGAGAAATATCCCTCATTGGCTCGAATGGTGGTTTCTGAAGAGCCATCAGCACCCTGTTCAGATCCCAGGGTTCTAACGGCCGCTTGTAAGGAGGAACGATGTGACAAACCCCCTGCAGGAACGTGCGTACCTGTGGAAGTCTGGCTAGGCGCTTCTGGAAAAACACAGAGCGCTGAGACTTGTCCCTTAAGGGAGCCGAGCGACAAACCCTTTTCCAGTCCAGATTGAAGGAAGGACAGAAAAGTGGGCAAGGCAAAAGGCCAGGGAGAAAAACTCTGAGCAGAGCACCATGACAGGAATATTTTCCACGTCCTGTGGTAGATCTTGGCGGACGTTGGTTTCCTAGCCTGTCTCATAGTGGCAATGACCTCTTGAGATAATCCTGAAGACGCTAGGATCCAGGACTCAATGGCCACACAGTCAGGTTGAGGGCCGCAGAATTCAGATGGAAAAACGGCCCTTGAGACAGCAAGTCTGGTCGGTCTGGTAGTGCCCACGGTTGGCCGACCGTGAGATGCCACAGATCCGGGTACCACGACCTCCTCGGCCAGTCTGGAGCGACGAGGATGACGCGGCGGCAGTCGGCCCTGATCTTGCGTAACACTCTGGGCAACAGTGCCAGCGGAGGAAACACATAAGGGAGCTGAAACTGCGACCAATCCTGAACTAAGGCGTCTGCCGCCATAGCTCTGGGATCTTGAGACCGTGCCATGAACGTCGGTACCTTGTTGTTGTGCCGGGACGCCATGAGGTCGACGTCCGGCACCCCCCAGCGGCAACAGATCTCCTGAAACACGTCCGGGTGAAGGGACCATTCCCCTGCGTCCATGCCCTGGCGACTGAGATAATCTGCTTCCCAGTTTTCCACGCCCGGGATGTGAACTGCAGAGATGGTGGAGGCCGTGGCTTCCACCCACATCAAGATCCGCCGGACTTCCTGGAAGGCTTGCCGACTGCGTGTGCCGCCTTGGTGGTTGATGTATGCCACCGCTGTGGAATTGTCCGACTGAATTCGGATCCGCTTGCCTTCCAGCCACTGCTGGAACGCTTTCAGGGCAAGGTACACTGCCCGTATTTCCAGAACATTGATCTGAAGTGAGGACTCTTGCCGGGTCCACGTACCCTGAGCCCTGTGGTGGAGAAAAACCGCTCCCCACCCTGACAGACTCGCGTCCGTCGTGACCACCTCCCAGGATGGGGGTAGGAAGGATTTCCCCTTCGATAATGAAGTGGGAAGAAGCCACCACCGAAGGGAAGCTTTGGTCGCCTGAGAGAGAGAGACGTTCCTGTCGAGGGACGTCGGCTTCCTGTCCCATTTGCGAAGGATGTCCCATTGAAGAGGACGCAGGTGAAACTGCGCGAAAGGGACTGCCTCCATTGCTGCCACCATCTTCCCCAGGAAGTGCATGAGGCGCCTCAAGGGGTGTGCCTGACCTTGAAGGAGAGATTGTACCCCCTTCTGTAGCGACCGCTGCTTGATCAGCGGAAGCTTCACTATCGCTGAGAGGGTATGAAACTCCATGCCAAGATATGTCAGCGATTGGGCCGGTGTCAGATTTGACTTTGGAAAATTGATGATCCACCCGAAACTCTGGAGAGTCCCCAGAGTAGCGTCGAGGCTGTGTTGGCATGCCTCTAGAGAGGGTGCCTTGATCAGGAGATCGTCCAAGTAAGGAATCACCGAGTGACCCTGAGAGTGGAGGACCGCTACTACAGTAGCCATAACCTTGGTGAAAACCCGTGGGGCTGTTGCCAGGCCGAACGGCAGTGCCACGAACTGCAGGTGTTCGTCTCCTATAGCGAAGCGCAAGAAGCGCTGGTGCTCTGGAGCAATCGGTACGTGGAGATAAGCATCTTTGATATCGATCGATGCAAGGAAATCTCCTTGGGACATTGAGGCGATGACGGAGCGGAGGGATTCCATCCGGAACCGCCTGGTCTTTACGTGTTTGTTGAGCAGTTTCAGGTCCAGGACAGGACGGAAAGACCCGTCCTTCTTTGGGACCACAAACAGGTTGGAGTAAAAACCGTGACCCTGTTGCTGAAGAGGAACAGGGACCACCACTCCTTCTGCCTTCAGAGTGCCCAGCGCCTGCAGAAGAGCCTCGGCTCGCTCGGGAGGCGGGGATGACCTGAAGCATCGAGTCGGGGGACGAGAGGTGAACTCTATCTTGTAACCGTGAGACAGAATGTCTCTCACCCAGCGGTCTTTTACCCGTGGCAGCCAGGTGTCGCAAAAGCGGGAGAGCCTGCCACCGACCGAGGATGCAGATTGCGGAGGCCGAAAGTCATGAGGAAGCCGCTTTGGTAGCGGCACCTCCGGTGGTCTTTTTAGGACGTGACTTAGACCGCCATGAATCAGAGTTCCTTTGATCTTTCTGAGGCCTTTTGGACGAGGGGAATTGGGACCTGCCCGCGCCCCGAAAGGACCGAAACCTCGACTGCCCCCTCCTCTGTTGGGGTATGTTCGGTTTGGGCTGGGGTAAGGATGTATCCTTCCCCTTGGATTGTTTGATGATTTCATCCAAACGCTCGCCAAACAATCGGTCGCCAGAAATTGGCAAACTAGTTAAGCGCTTTTTGGAAGCAGAATCTGCCTTCCATTCCCGTAGCCACAAGGCCCTGCGGAGTACCACCGAATTGGCGGATGCAACCGCCGTACGGCTCGCAGAGTCCAGGACAGCATTAATAGCGTAAGACGCCATTGCCGACGTCTGAGCGGTTATGGACGCCACCTGCGGCGCGGAAGTGCGTGTGGCTGCGTCAATTTGCGCTTGACCTGCTGATATAGCTTGTAGCGCCCATACGGCTGCGAATGCTGGGGCAAAAGAAGAGCCGATAGCTTCGTAGATGGATTTCAACCAGAGCTCCATCTGCCTGTCAGTGGCATCTTTAAGTGAAGCCCCATCTTCCACTGCAAGTATGGATCTAGCCGCCAGTCTGGAGATTGGAGGATCCACCTTGGGACACTGAGTCCAACCTTTGACCACGTCAGGGGGAAAGGGATAACGTGTATCCTTAAGGCGCTTAGAAAAACGCTTATCTGGACAATCATGGTGATTCTGGACTGCCTCTCTGAAATCAGAGTGGTCCAGAAACATACTCGGTGTACGCTTGGGAAACCTGAAACGGAATTTCTCCTGCTGAGAAGCTGACTCCTCCACCGGAGGAGCTGAGGGAGAAATATCCAACATTCGATTGATGGACGCAATAAGATCGTTCACTATGGCGTCCCCGTCCGGAGTATCAAGATTGAGAGCGGCCCCAGGATCAGAATCCTGATCAGCTGTCTCCGCGTCATCAACCAGAGATTCCCCCCGCTGAGACCCTGAACAATATGATGATGTCGAGGGAATCTCCAAGCGAGCTCGCTTAATCGGTCTGGGGCTGGGGTCCGTGTCAGAGCCCCCAGCCTGGGAACTATGAGATACCCCGGGGGGACATTGTTGGTCCAACTGAGGGGGGCCAGGGAACAATGATTCAACAGAGTCCCTGTGCTGAGATACCGGTCTGGACTGCAAGGCTTCTAGTATCTTAGCCATAGTTTCAGAGAGTTTATCCGTAAAGACTGCAAACTCCGTCCCTGTCACCTGGAGAGTGTCAGCAGGTGGCTCCCCCTGGGCCCCTCTTAGCAGAGGCTCCGGCTGAGCAAGTGCAGTAGGGGCCGAGCAGTGCACACAATGAGGGTCAGTGGAACCTGCCGGTAGCGGCGTCGTACATGCGGCGCAGGCAGCATAGTAAGCCTGTGTTTTGGCACCCCTGCCTTTTGTGGGCGCCATGCTATTGTCTTCCCTGAGCAACACAATAGGGATATATAGCCAGAAAACAACTGTGCACTATACAGTGTAAAGTATATACCATAAACATATAATTACACTTCTGCACAATGGGGCTAGCACCACAGGTGCTGCTTACCACCCGCTTAAAGCGGTTGTGAGGCCACCAGAATCCCTGCCTGGGTCTCCCAGAATTTGTCCCCCTCTGCAGCGTCCGAGGAGCTGACAGGAATGGCTGCCGGCGTCCTGAGGAGAGGAGGGAGCCGTGGGCGTGACCCAGAAAGTGCGGGAACTGGTGCCCCACAGTGCACAGTGAGGGGGGTGGAGTATGCAAAGCATTCTCCAGCCCTCATTGCTGCTCGTCTGTACAGCGTCCCGCCCTTCCCCTGCTTGTCAGGGCTGTGGGCGGGAGGAAGAAAGACTAGGCCGCAAAAGCCGGGGACTCGAGTAATAAGCGCGGCCGCCGTAAAAGCGCGGCCGCGCGGAAGTCCCCGGCGCACTACAAGTCCCAGCCGCGCCTCAGTGTTAAACATGGCGGCGGCGGTCAGCGCGGTAGTCCCCCTACATAAACACACTCAGCGACGCTGAGTGTGTAATGGCACATTTAACCCGGTCAGCGCCGCGGTCCCCGGTGCACTAGCACACCCAGCAATGCTGGAGTGTTGCTGTGCTCGGTCCCCACGGGGACACAGAGTACCTCCAAGTAGCAGGGCCATGTCCCTGAACGATACCCGGCTCCTATCCAGCAGGCTCCCAGGAGTAGTGGATGAAGCACGGCCTCAGTGCCTGGAGACCGATAGGATCCCACTTCACCCAGAGCCCTAAGGGGGATGGGGAAGGAAAACAGCATGTGGGCTCCAGCCTCCGTACCCGCAATGGATACCTCAACCTTAACAACACCGCCGACAAGAGTGGGGTGAGAAGGGAGCATGCTGGGGGCCCTATATGGGCCCACTTTTCTTCCATCCGACATAGTCAGCAGCTGCTGCTGACCAATCTATGGAGCTGTGCGTGCATGTCTGCCTCCTTCGCACAAAGCATAAAAACTGAGGAGCCCGTGGGAGCACGGGGGGTGTATAGGCAGAAGGGGAGGGGCTTTACACTTTTAGTGTAATACTTTGTGCGGCCTCCGGAGGCATAGCCTATACACCCAATTGTCTGAGTCTCCCAATGGAGCGACAAAGAAAGCAAGATTTTCCACATACGGTGGTAAATGCGGGATGAAGCAGGCTTTCAGGCGCTGATCATGGTGGAAATAACCGCGGGGGAGAATCCCGCTCTTGTTAATACCCAGGTCTCAATGGCCATGCCGTCAGCTTCAGGGATCTGGAGTTCTGATGGGAAATGGGCCCTTGGGTCAGCAAGTCTGGGATGTCTGGAAGGCGCCATGGTACGTCTGCAAGCATTTGTACTAATTTGGCGTACCAGGCGCGCCTGGGCCAGTCCGGTGCTATCAGTATCACCGGGACTCCTTCTGCCTTGATCTGCCTGATTACCCGCGGCAGCAGGGGTAGAGGTGGAAATATGTAAGGCAGGCGGAAGTGGTGCCAGGAGCAGACTAGAGCATCCGCGCCGATGGACTGCGGGTCGCGTGACCTGACTATGAACGCGGGTACCTTTGCGTTCAACCTTGAGGCCATTAGATCCACATCTGGTGTGCCCCAGCGAGTGCAGATGTGTAGAAACACTTCTGGGTTGAGAGACCATTCTCCGGCGGCCAGGCCTTGGCGACTCAGAAAGTCTGCTGCCCAGTTCTCTACCCCCGGTATGTGTACCGCTGATATCACTGACCCCGTCGATTCAGCCCAGCTGAGGATCTTGTGGGCCTCGAGATAAGCCGCTTTGCTGCGGGTGCCCCCCTGCCGATTGATGTAGGCTACAGCTGTTGCATTGTCCGATTGGACTCGAATCTGTCGACCCGCTAGCAGAGGGCAGAACGCCCTGAGCGCGAGGAAGATCGCGCGGATTTGCAGGATGTTTATGGGTAGGGAAGACTCCTGGGGCGTCCAACGTCCTTGAGCAGTGTGGTGCCGGTACACTGCTCCCCAGCCTAGGAGGCTGGCGTCTGTGGTCAGGACCAGCAAGTTCACTGGGAGAAAAGATCTCCCCTTCGATAGGGATAATGACCGAAGCCACCAGCGGAGTGCGTACCTGACTGAAGGCGTCAGGTGAAGATGTCTGTCCAGGGAGAAGGGCCTCTTGTCCCAGGCCGCTAGAAGCGCTAGCTGCAGTGGGCGGACGTGCAGTTGAGCAAAGGGTACTGCTTCCATAGCCGCCACCATCCTGCCGAGTACCTTCATGCTGAATCGATTGGAGCGAGACGGAGGACATAGAAGACAGCGTACCGCTCGTTGAAGAGCGATCGCCTTGTCCAGGGGGAGGTAGATCAAGCCCCGACGGGTGTCCAGGGACATGCCCAGGAAGGTGATGATCGTGATGGGATCGGGGATGATTTGTCTAGATTCACTAGCCACCCTAAGCGGGATAGGGTGTGCACAGTGATCTGTACACTGGTTGAGCATTCGCGGAAGGAGGGGCCTTGATGAGGAGGTCGTCCAAGTAAGGGAGAACGACTACTCCCCTGGCGTGAAGGACGCTCATGGCGGCCGCCATGACTTTGGTGAAGACCCTTGGTGCAGTGGCAAGGCCGAAGGGTAGAGCTATGAATTGAAAGTGGGAGTACTGAACTGCGAAGCGGAAGAACTTTTGGTGATCTGGGGCGATGGGTATGTGCAGGTATGCGTCCTTGATGTCTATGGAGGCGAGGAATTCCCCTTCGACCATGGATGCAATAATGGACCTTAGGGACTCCATTCTGAATCTCCGTACGTGCACATATTTGTTCAGGTGTTTGAGGTCCAGGATGGGTCGAACTGACCCATCCTTTTTGGGGACCACAAAGAGGTTGGAATAAAAAGCTCTGACCCTCTCGTCGTCTGGGACAGGTATTATCACTCCTGCTGTTTGGAGCGAGTGGATTGCTGAGAAAAAAGCTTTGCGTCGTTTTCGAGTCTTTGGGGGGGTTGAGAGAAAGAACAGACTCGGGGGTCGGGTCCGAAATTCTATGTGGTAACCGGAAGACACAAGGTCTCGCACCCATTTGTCGTCTGTGGCGGTAGCCCAGATGTGTTGAAAGAGCCGCAGTCGACCTCCTACAATGAGTGTGTCTTCCGGGGTGCCGAAGGAGTCATGAGGGGGGAAAATGTCGTGGACGAGTCTCCCTAGTCCTGGACTGTTTCGGTCTAGGCTGCCATGACGAAGTGGGTTTCGGGGAGAGCTGAGGTGGTCGGTCCCTGCGTAGTCGGCGGCTGGTGACGGGGACAGCACGGGATGTCGACCACCCAAATGAGTTCCGAAAGGAGTGGAACGAGGACTGTGGACGTCTGGTGAAGGTCATCCTGGACTTCAGCTGGGGGAGGGAGGAACTCTTTCCTCCCGTGGCGTCAGAAATGAGCTTGTCCAGCCGTTCGCCAAACAATCGGTCTGGAAAAAAGGGAAGGCCCGTGAGAGACTTCTTGGAGGCAGGGTCCGCTCGCCATTTTCGGAGCCAGAGAGCTCTATGAATGGCTATGGTATTTGAGGCGGCAAACGCTGCGCAGGTAGCAGCGTCCATGGAGGCCTGCATGAGGTACTCCGCCGCAGCGGCAATTTAAGCGGTTACCTCTGTGAAGGTATGAGTGAACTGGGATTCCTCAAGCGAAGTGTTAAGGGATTCTGCCCAGACCGAGATCGCCTTTGCGACCCACACAGAGGCAAAGGAGGGCGAGAGGGAGGAACCCGCAGCCTCAAAAGCAGAGCGGGCGAGGTGCTCCACCTCTCTCTGTCTGTCGGGTCCTTGATGGAGGAACCATCGGACAAAGACAGGAGCGTCTTTGTGGCAAGGCGGGAGACCGGGGGGGGGGTCGACCGAGGGCGGATCAGACCAGCCCTTAGGGGCAGGTGAGGCAAAAGGGTACCGGGACTCCATGAGTTTTCGGTTACCGAAGTGCCTGTCAGGCTTCTCCCTTTGCTTTGTGAGGATATCCTGAAACTCTGGATGATCAGCGAAAACCTTTTGGAGTTTTCTTGCCCTTTTAAAGGAGACCGCATGGTCAGTGGTAGTGGATGGGGGATCCTCCACATGCAGAGTTTGGTTGATTGCTGCTATAGGGGAGTCTATTGCAGTTTGATCATCTGGGGAGACTGAAACCAAGGAATCCTCTTGGTACAAACAGCATTCTCCCTCCTCCATCTCTTCAGAAGCCGTGGAGCGTGTGGGAGAGCCTGCCCTGTGTGCTCTCTCTCTCTAGAGAGAGAGAGAGAGAGAGAGAGAGACAGAGAGAGAGAGAGAGAGCGCGCCCTGGGGGCCATGAGAGAGTGCTGGAGACACCCGGCCATGTGCTCTTTTCCTGATCTCTGCAACCGGTGAAGCATGTGCCCGGATTACCTCAGAAGGATTCTCCATAGGGGTATCCTCAGGCTGCGTTCCGTCCAGGGACCCAGAAGGGTGTGGAGGATGACATTGCATAGCCAGAACCAGGTTCTGTGAAAGTTTTTCCATGGATTGGGACACAAACTGTGCCCATTCCGGTGGGCTGGGAGCCCTAGGCTCTGGGTTGACGGTTGCGGCGGTGTTGGCGGGGGAGTCTTGAGGGGCTATAGGGGCACAGGAACCACAGAGAGAAGAGGTGTGTTTATGTGGTAGCTCAGCAGGCAGTGCAGGCTGAGTAATAGACTATGTGAGCCTTAGCACTCTTAGTACCCTTAGAGTTCTGCATGTTCCTAATAAGAGTATGCCAGGAGGGGGAGCAATGATATGCAGAGCTACAAGTGAAGCAGTGGGAAGCAAGGATTGTATTTGCTTCGGTGTACCTCACCAGAATCAGCCGATGGCCCTGCGTCCTCAGGAAGGAGTAAGCTTGTGGAGATCTTCGCACACTTTCCTGGGGGGCGGGGCTTATTGCAGCCGCAGGGGGCGGGGCTTAGCGCTAAAAGAGTGCCAAGAATAAGTCAATGTGCCCCCCTGCTGTCGGTAGCAAAAAACGGCGGGAACGGAGCTTCTGTGACATCTCCCTCCACTCAGCTGGTCACCGAATGATAATCTCTGCCGGCTTTCTGCAATCAGAGCCGCAGCTAGAGCAAATAAACAGAGCAAATAAACAGTGTGAGTTCCTGAGATCCCAGGATCCAGCGTCGCAGGAGGGGGGACGTAGAGGCAGCACTCCGCGTTCCCGCCCCGTTGATGGTATTGGGAGATCGGTCCCAAAAGGAAACAGTCGCCCTCAAAAAATAACAAAACCTTGAAAGATGTGCCTCCTACAGACACTAAGCTAAAACTGAGGTTGCCTGGCCCGGCCAGGGGGTGTATACTGCAGAGGAGGAGCTATGCTTTTGCATCTACTTAGTGTCCTCCTATGGATAGGCAGCATAACACACATGGTCCTGTGTCCCCCAATGAGGCATCAGAGAAAACTGGTTTTAAATGACTTGAAGTGACTGTCCCATAGGATCAAAAGGTCGCTACATGGACTTCGGTCTACTCTATTACAGCAACATAACCTATGTGTTGTTGGATCATCCCAGGGTCTATACATTTGGTTTTGACTTTAATTTTCCAGTATTTTCATTCCTTACATTTGCAGTGTCTTCCCTCTTGATCTGCGGCAGAACATCAGCCTTTTCTGCAGGATTTTCTGTTCCTTCCATAAGGACGTCAGTAGGTTTAGGAACATCAAGTTTCTCTCTTCTGGTTGATATCCTAGCTGGCAAGTTAGGCTTAGGTCTCTGAAATCTCCCTCTTCCCAGTAATGCGGGCTTTATAGATGAAACTTTTTCTTCATTAGGTGCTGTAGATGAATCCTCAGCCCTATTGTCAAATAAATCAACAGCAAATTAGACAAAGTCAATACAGCAAACTTAAAAAATAAAAAAATAATTTCTGTCAAACACTACTGACAATGTGAGCACCATAAAAGGTAGAAACATGAAAAATAGTGTCCAGGTGCCGGCCACAGAGACTGCAAGCACGACCACGCTACGTGGCTTCCCCGACTCCCAAACCAAATAGGAGTTATGGAAACAGCAGAGGACAGCGACTCCTGCAGCTTCTGTAATGACCGTATGACCGTCCTAGGCCGTATTTGTGGCCCCACCACTTGTGGCTGGCACTTCAATGTGGTTATTCCTTTCTCAGCCATAAAAGGCTCTTGGAGCTTCGCTCACACTAGCGATTATTCGCTCAGGTGAGAGAATCGGATGAATTACGCAAATGACACTCAGCTCAAACTCTCGTTTGCAGAGTGTCATTCACTGTGATCAGATTCTCCCGCATTCCAGAATCGGATCACAGGTGAAAAGACAACATATCTTCTCCATTGCCTGTGTCCGCGGTAATCGGACTGCACAGGGATGACATCAAAGTGCAGTTCGATGTTTCACATGCACCCAAAGACTTGTCCAAATATCAAAGCCAAATCGCAGCATGCGGAGATTGCTTTTTCATACCAAATCGGCATGAGAAAGAAAATAAAAATTGCAGATCTACAACATTAGAGAGCACTTGGCTGTGTTCTACACTACTGTGAGCGTACCCCCTAAGGCTAAGTTCACACTTACGTTGTTTTGCATCAGTCACAATCCGTCGCCTAGAGGAATTACGGTATCCTGCAAAATATTTTGCAGGAATCCTGTTTTTCCCCATAGACTTCTATTAGTGACGGATTGTGACTGATGATGCTGCGTAGCATCCGCTGCGTCGCGGTCAGTCATTTAACTGACCGCCGGGCGGGAGCAACGCAGCCTGTAACGTTTTTTGAGCAGCGCGATCCGTAGGATTTTGCTGCGCATGCTCTCTCTGGCTCCCTGCACACGTAACCAGGATACACATCGGGTAACCAAGCAATGCGCTTTGGTTAGTTACCCGATATTTACAGTGGTTACGGGTGCAGGGAGCCCGCGTTAAGCAGTGTACGCTGGTATCCAAGATAAATATCGGGTAACCAAGCAAAAAAGAGAATTTTGTTTACTTACCGTAAATTCTTTTTCTTATAGTTCCGACATGGGAGACCCAGACCATGGGGTGTATAGCTTCTGCCTCCGGAGGACACACAAAGTACTACACTAAAAGTGTAGCTCCTCCCTCCGAGCATATACACCCCCTGGATGACAAATCTAACCAGTTTAGTGCAAAAGCTGAAGGAGGACATCCACCCATAAGTAGAGATAGAGGTTCCGGTTATTCCGGGTTTTACTCTGTCTACAACAACAGCCGGTGAAAACACACGGAACAAGAACTGCCAACAGGCAACAGGGAGGGTGCTGGGTCTCCCATGTCGGAACTGTAAGAAAAAGAATTTACGGTAAGTAAACAAAATTCTCTTTTTCTTCATCGTTCCTTATGGTAGATCCAGACCATGGGACGTCTCAAAGCAGTCCATGGGTGGGAAATAAACAGAAACTGAGAAGTAGGCAAAACCTAACTTCACAAATGGGCGACAGCCGCCTGAAGGATGCGTCTGCCCAAGCTCGCATCTGCCGAAGCATGAGCATGCACTTGGTAGTGCTTCGAAAAGGTGTGCAGACTAGACCAAGTGGCAGCCTGACAAACCTGCTGAGCCGTAGCCTGGTGCCTGAAAGCCCAGGAGGCACCGACAGCTCTGGTCGAGTGCGCCTTAATCCCTGGCGGAGGGGGCACCTGAGAACATTGGTAGGCATCGGATATGGCCGACCTAATCCAACGAGCTAGGGTCGGTTTAGAAGCCGAGAGACCCTTGCGCTGACCCGTGGTTAGCACAAAGAGAGAGGTGCACCGCCTAAGAACGGCGGTGCGTGACACATAGATCCGGAGCGCCCGCACCAAATCCAAAGTATGCAACGCTTTCTCAAAGCGATGCACAGGGGCCGGACAAAGGGAAGGCAATGAAATGTCCTGGTTAAGGTGGAAAGGAGACACCACCTTAGGGAGAAAGTCCGGAGTCGGACGGAGAACCACCTTGTCTTGGTGAAAAACCAAAAAGGGTGACTCCGAAGAAAGCGCAGCCAAATCAGAGACTCTCCTAAGAGAAGTTATGGCCACCAGAAAGACCACTTTCTGTGAAAGTCGAAACAAAGGAACCTCCCTAAGAGGCTCAAAGTGGGGTTTCTGTAAGGCCGTGAGGACCAGATTAAGGTCCCAGGGATCCAAAGGCCGCCGGTAAGGCGGAATGATGTGACATGCGCCCTGCATGAAGGTGCGCACCTGGGCCAGTCGGGCGATACGCCGCTGGAACAACACTGACAGAGCCGAGACCTGTCCCTTGAGGGAATTGAGGGATAGTCCTAGCTGCAGACCGGACTGTAGAAAGGACAGGATGGTCGGCAAAGAAAACGGCCAAGGAGCATGGCCGGAAGAGTGACACCAGGACAGGAAAATTCTCCAAGTCCTGTGGTAAATCCTGGCCGAGGAAGACTTCCGAGCCTGAGTCATAGTGGAGATGACCTCAGAAGGAATGCCTGAAGCCGTCAGGATCCAGGACTCAAGAGCCACGCCGTCAATCTGAGAGCCGCAGAATTCTGGCGGAAAAACGGACCTTGAGAGAGAAGGTCTGGGCGGTCCGGGAGATGCCACGGCATTTCTACGGACAGACGGAGCAGGTCTGGGTACCAAGCTCGCCTGGGCCAGTCCGGGGCAATGATTATAACCCGACGGCCCTCCATTCTGATCTTGCGCAGGACTCTGGGCAAGAGAGCTAGAGGGGGAACACGTAGGCCAGACGGAACTGGGACCAATCTTGAACCAGCGCGTCCGCTGCTAAGGCCTGAGGATCGTGGGAGCGAGCCACGTAAACCGGGACCTTGTTGTTGTGCCGGGATGCCATTAGATCCACTTCCGGAGTGCCCCACTTGCGGCAGATTGACCGGAACACTGCCGGATGCAGGGCCCACTCGCCGCTGTCCACGCTTTGACGGCTGAGATAATCTGCCTCCCAGTTTTCTACGCCTGGGATGTGGACTGCGGATATGGTGGACTTGGAGTCCTCCGTCCACTGAAGGATGCGTTGAACCTCCAACATCGCCAGGCGGCTGCGAGTCCCGCCCTGGTGATTGATGTAGGCAACTGCTGTCGCGTTGTCCGACTGGACTCGAATGTGCTTGCCCGCCAACAGGTGGTGAAAAGCTACGAGAGCTAGAAGTACAGCCCTGATTTCCAGCACATTGATCGAGAGGGCTGATTCGGACGGAGTCCAAGTGCCCTGTGCTCGGTGGTGGAGAAATACTGCTCCCCAGACGGAGAGACTGGCGTCCGTGGTGAGGATCACCCAGAACGGAATCAGGAAAGAGCGTCCCTGAGACAGAGAGAGGGGCCGAAGCCACCACTGAAGAGAGCTCCTGGTCTGTGGCGACAGAGCCACTAGCCTGTGCAAGGAAGAGGTCCGCTTGTCCCAAAAGCGGAGAATGTCCAGCTGCAGAGGACGCAGATGGAACTGGGCAAAGGGAACCGCTTCCATTGACGCCACCATCTGACCCAGCACCTGCATGAGGTGCCTGATGGAATGACGGCGGGGCTTCAACAGAGAACGCACCGCCAGATGAAGGGACTGCTGTTTGACTAAGGGCAGCTTCACAAGTGCCGGCAGAGTCTCGAATTGCATCCCTAGGTACGTCAGTTTCTGGGTCGGGGTCAGAGTGGACTTGGGCAGATTGACAAGCCACCCGAATTGAACAAGCGTGGCGAGAGTGAGCGAGACACTCCGCTGACAGTCTGCACTGGACGAAGCCTTGACTAGAAGGTCGTCCAGGTAAGGAATCACTGCCAACCCCTGGAGGTGCAGAACCGCAACCACTGCTGCCATGACCTTGGTGAATACACGAGGGGCCGTGGCTAACCCGAAGGGGAGAGCCACGAATTGGAAATGTTCCTCCCCGATTGCAAACCGTAGCCAACGCTGGTGTGAAACTGCAATTGGTACATGCAGATAAGCATCTCTGATGTCGATGGATGCTAGAAAATCTCCTTGGGTCATTGAGGCAATGACCGATCGCAGAGATTCCATGTGAAAGTGCCGCACCTGAACATGCTTGTTGAGAAGCTTGAGATCCAGGATGGGCCGGAAGGAACCGTCCTTCTTGGGGACTAGGAAGAGGTTTGAGTAGAAACCTCTGAACCGTTCCCGGGCGGGAACCGGAACAATTACTCCGTTGGCCTGCAAGGATGCCACGGCCTGTGAGAAGGCGGCGGCTTTGGAGCAGGGGGGAGTGGACATAAAAAATCTGTTTGGCGGGCTGGAAGAAAATTCTATCCTATAGCCGTGGGAGATGATATCCCGCACCCACTGATCGGAGACGTGTTGAAACCACACGTCGCCAAAGTGGGAGAGCCTGCCACCGACCAAGGACGTTGCTGGAGCCAGATAGTCAAGAGGAGGCTGCCTTAGTGGCAGCGGCTCCTCCGTTCTTCTGAGGACGCGGCTTCGCGCGCCAGCTGGGTTTTCGATCCTTGGCTGAGTTAGTGGACGAAGCTGAGGGCTTAGAGGATGACCAGTTAGAGGAACGAAAGGAACGAAACCTCGACTGGTTCCTGCCCTGGACAGGTTTCCTGGCTTTAGTTTGTGGCAAGGAAGTACTCTTCCCGCCAGTAGCTTCCTTAATAATTTCATCCAGTTGTTCACCGAACATCCGGGACCCAGCAAAGGGGAGCCCAGCAAGGAACTTCTTGGAAGAAGCGTCTGCTTTCCACTCTCGAAGCCACAAGATCCTGCGGATCGCGAGGGAATTAGCGGAAGCCACCGCCGAGCGGTGAGCAGCCTCCAGAATGGCAGACATGGCATAGGATGAAAAAGCCGAAGCCTGGGAGGTTAAGGCAACCATTTCGGGCATAGAGTCCCTGGCGAGGGAATGTATCTCCGCCAGAGAAGCAGAGACTGCCTTAAGAGCCCACACTGCTGCAAAGGACGGGGAGAACGAGGCCCCTGCCGCCTCATATACAGATTTGGCCAGAAGGTCAACCTGGCGGTCAGTGGGATCCTTAAGTGAGGTGCCATCGGCCACAGATACGACTGTCCGGGCTGAGATTCTAGACACCGGAGGATCTACCTTTGGTGAGTGAGCCCACTCCTTGACCACTTCTGGTGGAAAGGGAAAACGGTCATCAGAACTACTCTTTGGGAAGCGTTTGTCAGGACAGGCCCTGGGCTTGGTAACAGTGGCCTGAAAACTGCAGTGGTTAAAAAACATACTCCTTGCTCTCTTAGGTGAGATAAACTGGTGTTTTTTTTACCAGAGAGGCTTGTTCCTCTGACACTGGGGGATTGAGGTTCAGTACGGAGTTAATGGATGCAATCAAGTCACTAACATCCGCATCACCCTCAGATAAATCAATGGGGTACATAGAGGTAGCGTCCGAGCCCACAGTAAAGGCATCCCCCTCGCCCTGTAATTCAGCTCGTGAATCAGAGCCGTGGGACGAGGAAGGAGAAGAGTCCCTGCGTCTCTGTTTAGGAGGACGGGGTCCGGGAACAGATAAAACATGCTCTGTGGGCTCTGCAGAGCGAGTCGGAGCAGCAGAGGCGCCCTGAGAAGGGGGCTGATGCATGGTCAGCAGAATCCGGGACAGCTGTCCCATGGAGTCGGCAAAGGACTGGGAGATAGCTTTAGAAAACGATGCTACCCAAGCCGGGGGTTCAGCCACCGGGGCCGGAGCAGCCGGAGGGACCCCTGAGGAGGCTCCAGGCTGAGGCACCACCATGTTAGAGCAGGCATCACAATGTGGATATGTGCTCGGTTCAGGCAGTATGAGCTCACATGCAGTGCATATAGAGTAAAGCCTTGCAGCCTTGCTCCTAGTGAGAGACATGCTGCTGAGGTGGAGGTTCTGCAGTAAAGAATACACTCCTTCAGAATGACCCCCAGAGAGTGTATAATAAAGCCCACAACCAGAGGTTGTGGCTTACCAGACCGCTTTTGTGTGCCCTCCGGTTCCACAGCTTGGACCCCCAGACAGATGCAGTAGCTGCAGCAGCCAGCGCCGATCAGTGTGTGAACGCTGATAAAATGGCGCCGGAGTGAGGGGGGGGCCGGGGTTTAGCCCAAGAGTGGGAACCGGAGGGCCAAGGAGAGATACAGGGGAGGGAAATATCTCCTCAGAGAGGAGTGTCCTCCCCTCTGCTGAACGGCCGGTGGGCGGCGCCGCACTGTTCCCCTGCATGACTGACATGCAGGGGCACTGAAAACGAAACTAGGCCGCATCTGAAGCCGGGGCCTAGATTTTTCCATGCGGCCGACGAGCAGGCACCCTCGGCGCGGTTCTCAGGCAAAAACCAGAGAACCGGCCGGAAATCACAGCAAAGTGACAAAACACACTCTCCCCACAATAAATGTACCCGGGACCCCTGAATAACGTCTCAATACTTAGCTTATGAGACGCAGGGCCAGGTCCCTGGGGGGGGGGGGGGGTGAACGCTCCGTCCGGCAGGATCCTGACAGGGCTGCGGATGGAGACCGGTCTCCTGCAAAGCAGAGAGAACCGTGATGGCTCCCACTTCAAGCCAGAGCCTCAGGGGATGGTGAAGGAGCGCGGCATGTGAAGGCTCCAGCCTTGTAAAGTCAACCTTAACAGCACCGCCGACACAGTGGGGTGAGAAGGGACATGCCGGGAGTCCAGACTGCACCCGCTTTTCTTCCAAATCTTTGAAATCAAAAATCAGAGGATGCATGTGTGTGTGTGACCTCCTGAACACAAAGCATTGAGCTGGTTAGATTTGTCATCCAGGGGGTGTATATGCTCGGAGGGAGGAGCTACACTTTTAGTGTAGTACTTTGTGTGTCCTCCAGAGGCAGAAGCTATACACCCCATGGTCTGGGTCTCCCATAAGGAACAATTAAGAAAAGTGTTTTGCTTTTAGTTACCCGATATTTACCCTGGATACAGTCTGCAAGGAGGCCGACAATTCCCCACTCGGCTCCGCCCCCTCCCGCATGTGTACGTACACACACACACACACGTCCCCAACCTGCAGTCCCCGCGGCACTGACGTCTTCAGCTCCACGGCCCCGCTCGGCTCGGCCCCCTCGCGCTCCGCCCCCTCCTGCACTTCGCATGTACAGACGCATGTAGACACACACACACACACACACACACACACACACGTACGTCCCCAGCCATGCAGACCGTAACACTGACCCCCGAACTCCGCTGCGCTCGCCACCCCACAACTCCGCGCCACCCCACAACTCCGCGCCACCCCACAACTCCGCGCCACCCCCCCGAACTCCGCCCCCCGCACACAACAGAGTCAGACAATGAAATTCTTTTCGTTGTCATCCGTTGTACAACGCATCAGTCACATGCGTCAAGCAACGCATGTGACTGATGCAAAACAACGGAAATGTGAACTTAGCCTAAGGTGTATATTTGGTAAACACAATTGTTCTGTTGACTTAAGGAATACCAGGGTTTTCTTTTCAGATGGCAATAATGCAAACTACTGGATAAAAGGTGACATTGTCCACTATTTTGGCTAATAAAGACAAGGGCTGCCATTCACATTAGACCACTATTTCTCCCAACTCCTCCATGCAGAACGCTATACTGACAATTCCTGTGTTCTCAATAAATGTCTGCTTCTGCAGCTTACATCCACGCCGAATGGGAAGAAGATCGGGCACTGAAATTCCAATCTTGCAATTCTTCTATCCCTCGACATTTTCTGTCGGGAAGAGTTGGGTGCCCTGCATACATGTTAGACTCTCAGTCGACAGCACAGAGTATGGCAGACTCTCTGGCTTCCCCAAGGTAGATGGAAAGAAGAATGCAGTGTATAATTCTTAAAAGTACACGTTACACATGCGCTGTATATACATACGTATATACACATACATATATATATATATATATATATATATATATATATATATATATATATATATATATATATATATATATATATATATATATATATATATATACACACACACACATACAATGCATTTCCAGACGACAAGTTCCCTGGTGTTATTACATGTGGTGTAATAGTCACCAAGTTACGCGTCTGCATCATGGACAGGCAGTAGAAACATAATTTGATTATATTTTTGTATAGATTTTTCGGTCTTACTTTTCTATTTTGTCTGCTTGCTTCTGTTCGCCCACACTAAAACATTCCTCCTTAACTTTATTATTGCCCTGAAAAATAACAGAAAATCAATTTCATCCACTGATATAGGCTAGTGTATCTAGAAAACTCGTTGGTTTCAACAATATGTGTATAATGCAATGTAACGTACCTTCCCATCATCTATAGGAGTGCTATGATCTTCTGGGGTATCACGTTGCTCCTCAGTGGACATCTCCTTCTTTAAAGTAGCTGCGGATAATTTTGGAGACGGTCGGGCTCCGCACTCCTGAGGCATCTTTTGTCTTAAAGTAAAATAAAGTAAACGTAATAATTCACATACTTTGATTTCATTTCTCTATAATGCATTTGGCGACACCATGTCCTCTGGTGATATTACATTTGATTAAATGATCAGCAAGTGTGCTGGGTTCGGCACTGAACATGTAATTTAAATGATACATTAGTATTGGTGTTTTGGTTTTTTTCCTGTCTTACTTTTCTACTTCATCGGCTTCTTTCTGTTCTTCCACATTGATGCATTTCTCCTGTACTTTATCACCATCCTGAAAAACAAATGCAAATTAACAAATTAATCTTGTATCGGGAGAGGCTTTTCAGGCAATACACATTAGTGTATGTATTTCTTGGCTATGGCCTCGATTCATCAAGGTGATTTTGCCAGAATCTGGCATAAAAAAATCTTAAGGTGTTGCAATTTTGTTGCACACCTGGAAAATGAGCAAACACGTTACGACTTTCAGTGTCTTTATGCCAATCCTGGTCAGCTCAGCTAAAGTAGGCGGAAGAAGTGGGACAGAGCATGGAGAAGCCCACCAACAAACTTATTAGAATTCACATAAATGGTGGTGTAAAATTACACTAGAAATATACACCAGCCCCTAACCTGGAGTAATATATTTCTGGTGGAGGCACAAAGCTGTTGAATAACACCTCTTGATAAATTTGGCATATCTTACAATAACAAGTGCCTTCATTAAAGGGAACTTGTCACCAGTTTTTTGACTATTAAACCAAAAGTGTCCCCTTCTGCAGCTCCTGTGCTTCATTCTATGAAGGTGCACCTTGTTGCAGTCCCCACTTACAGAATGCAAAAAGACCTTATAAAATCTCACCATGTTGTATGCTAATGAGCTGTGTTGGCCAGATGGGCGGGCTCTAATTCGGCTCCGGTCCCTCCTTTTAGCTTTGCTCACCGTCCTCCTGTCATGATTGACACGCCGCCGCCGTCATCATCATCATCATCATCATCATCATCATCATCATCATCATCCACGCGGCTGGCCAAGTCTCGCTCTATCGCGGGTCAAGCAGAAAACAGTTTCCCTCACGCGCACCGGTGATGTATCTGCGCCTGCGCGAGAGTTGTCCAGCGGCGTGGATGATGACGGCGGCGTGTCAATCATGACAGGACGACGGCAAGCAAGGCCAAAAGGAGGGACAGGAGCCGAAATAGAGTCCGCCCATTTGCCCAACACAGCTCATTAGCATACAAAACGGTGAGATTTTATAAAGTTTTTTGCGGTCTGCAAGTGGGGACAGCATCAAGGTGCACCTTCATAGAATGCAGCCCAGGAGCTGCAGAAGGTGACACTTTTGGTTCAATAGTCAAAAAACTGGTGACAGGTTCCCTTTAAGATGTTCTAGACTCCAGTCTTAATGAACTGGAGCCTGTGTGTATAATACAGTGTAAAGTACCTTCTCAACATCGCTATCCTTATTGTCATCGGCTGGCTGATCACTTTGTTCTTCAGCGTAAACCTTCTTCTTTGCTCTGGATAAGTTTGGTGCCGGCCGTACTTTGCGCACTTGAGTTTTCTCTTGTCTGAAATATTAAAATTATAGTAAAAATCTAGAACACTTCTGAAGAACAATAACTTGATAAAATGATAATTTGCACTCACTTATCCTTCGGTTCCGTATCCTGTTCACCAAGTTGACCACTAGTGGCATCTACTTTATCTGAATGGTCAAACTGCAAAAGAATAAGAAGCATTAATCTGCTTGTCAGAAATTACATAGATGGTAACGGGGCTGGCCTCCACCTATACAATTATCCAGCGGACCAACTTTGCCTCCTCAGCTTGTGGTGTTGATCATAAGCCTGTCAAATTGGGTCAGGTGCAGGATAGCATGAATCGCATTGGAGTCTACGGCTACATTCACACATTCTTTTGGTCAGTATTTGTAAGCCAAATCTATGAATGGGTAAAAAAAATGCAGAAGTGGTGCCAGTGTTTCTCTTCTTCTTTTCCTCTGATTGTACCACTCATGATTTTGGCTTACAAATACTGATGCAAAATTCTGACCAACTACTGCTGTGTGAACGTAGCGCCAGACTATTTAATGGATAGCTGTAAGGCTGCGATAATGACAAGGGGCACAGCCACAGTTTTCTAGATGTGACTGATATATTGCATAAGTAAATTGGGTATAGTGACTGCGGCAAGCAAATTGCAAGACGTCCAACCAAGTTTTGTATTCTCCAACTTGCTTTTCGCAGTACCCTTGAGGTGGCAATATGACCCCATCTATTTGTATTTCACGGCTATGCAACAGCGACAGCTAGCAAGCCTTGACAGTGCAGCACGTGCCATGGCCAAAGTCGCAGCCTAAAGGGAATTATTGGCTTTCAGTAGACCTCAGGAGGAGAGTCCATAGGACGCATCTAAACAAATAATTGACAGTTATAAGTAGATTTAGCTCAGAAACAGAATCGATCAATTGTAAAAAATATTAAATGCATACCTTAATAGCCAAAGAGCTTGTTTCTTCTTGGGCGACATTTATGGCCTCCGTTTCACCAAGGATGATGTTCGAGGCAACGCGATAGACATCTGAGGTTTGCAACACGGCTTCATTCACTTCATTGAGGCTGTGCTGTATGCTACAAAAGAAATGAGCAATTCTTCAAAAACTTAATCAATGAGTCTATGAGAGCCATGGAAGGAAATCAAAAGGAACCCGTTTTCCCAATCTCCGGGATTTCTGATGGTGAGGTCTGTAGCAAAGGCTCAATAATGATATCATGATTTACACTTTGTTCTAGCAAAAGCTTGAATTCTACAACCTCTGTTCTTGTAATTCTACATCGTGCTGTACTTCTTATTCCTGAGCATTTATTAACCCCTTCAGCCCAAAGCCTATTTTGACCCTAAAGACCAGGCCATTTTTTGCAATTTTGACCAGTGTCACTTCATGAGGTTATAACTCTGGAACGCTTCAACGGATCCCAGTGATTCTGAGATTGTTTTTTCGTGACATATTGGGCTTCATGTTAGTGGTAAATTTAGGCCGATATTTTTTTGCGTTTCTTTGTGAAAAAAACGAAAATTTCGAGAAAATTTTGTAATTTTCAAACTTTTAATTTTTATGCTCTAAAACCAACGAGACATATGACACAAAATAATTAAAAAAAAATAACATTTACCACATGTCTACTTTACCTCAGAACAATTTTGGGGAAAAAAAATAAAAAATTAAGGAAGTTATAGGGGTTCAAAGTTTATGAGCAATTTCTCATTTTTACAACCAAATTTACAAAGCCACTTTTTTTTTTTTAGGGACCACATCACATTTGAAGCGATTTTGAAAGGTCTACATGACACAAAACACCCAAAAGTGACACCATTCCAAAAACGGCACCCCTCAGGCTACTCGAAACCACATTCAAGAAGGTTATTAACCCTTCTGGTTCTTCACAGTAACTAAAGCAATGTGGAAGGAAAAAATGAACATTTTACTTTTTGCAACAAAAATGTTAATTTAGCCTCAAATATTGCATATTCACAAGGGTATCAGGATTAAATGAACCCACAAAATTTGTTGGGCAATTTCTTCTGAGCACGCAGATACCTCATATGTGGCGAAAAACCACTGTTTGGGCGCACGGCAGGACTCGGAAGGGAAGGAGCGTCATTTGACTTTTTGAACAGAAAATTAGCTGGAATCGTTAGCCGCACCATGTTGCGTTTGGAGAGCCCCTGAGGTGCCGAAACTGTGGAGCTCCCCCACATGTAACCCCATTTTGGAAATTAGACCCCTCATGGAATTTATCTAGATGTTTACTGAGCACTTTGATCCTCTGGGGGCTTCACAAAAGTTAATAGAGTTGAGCCGTGAAAATAAAAAAAAAATGTTTTTACCACAAAAAATTGTTGCTTCAACCAGGTAGCTTTTTTTTTCACAAGGGTATCAGGAAAAATTGCACCATGAAATTTATGGTGCAATTTCTCCTGAGTACACAGATACCTCATATGTGGTGGAAATCAAATGTTTGGGCGCACAGCAGGCCTCGGAATGCAAGGAGCGTCATTTAACTTTTCAAACGCAAAATTGTCTGGGATAATTAGCGTATTCCATGTTGTGTTTGGAGACCCCCTGAGGTGCCGAAACAGTGGAGCTCCCCCACATGTGACCCCATTTTGGAAACTAGACCCCCCCATGGCATAGAAAAAAAAAAAACAGTGCGCACTCATGAATGTTCTGCAAAAAAGGGGGGGGGACTAGGTGGGATGGAAAAAAGAAGTCCTGTCCAAAGTCAAGTACGACTGCAGTACGATTGCTGATCAGGTACCTAATTGTTCAAGTTTTTTTTTTGTTTTTTTTTTTTTATTTGGGGTGCACAAAAAAAAAGCAAAAACTAGAGCAACATTTACGTACCTGATCAGCCAATCACGTAGCTGATCAGCACTTGGCGGCAAGCAGGTGGGGGAGGAGGGGGGGGGGAGAGGGAGTGGGAGATGCGATTGGGGATAGTTAGAAAAGAGCCACGAACAATACTTATAGGATTGATCAGAACAGCGGCAGATGGGGGGCGGCAGATGGGGGGGCAGCGGCATATAAAGGGAGCATCTGTGATTGTGAGACGGAGGCGGCTGGGATAGGGTGGAGGCGGCTGGGATAGGGTGGGGCGGAAGGGAGAGGGCGCAGTGGATGGGATGAAGGAAGGGATGGGGGGATGGGAGGGAAGGGGAGTGGGAGGTGAGATTGAGGATAGTTACCTTACAGGATGGATCTAGGCAGCAGGATCACAGGAGATGAAGGAGGCAGCAGATCGGGGAGGGTAAGAGGTGGGAGAGGAAGTGCAGCACAGATCACGGGGGTGAGAGGTGGGAGAGGGAGTGCAGCGCAGATCACGGGGGTGAGAGGAGGGAGTGCAGCGCAGATCACGGGGGTGAGAGGTGGGAGAGGGAGCACAGATCACGGGGGTGAGAGGTGGGAGAGGGAGCACAGATCACGGGGGTGACAGGGAGGGAGAGGGAGCACACATCACGGGGGTGACAGGGAGGGAGAGGGAGCACACATCACGGGGGTGACAGGGAGGGGAGGGAGCACACATCACGGGGGTGACAGGGAGGGGAGGGAGCACACATCACGGGGGTGACAGGGAGGGGAGGGAGCACACATCACGGGGGTGACAGGGAGGGGAGGGAGCACACATCACGGGGGTGACAGGGAGGGGAGGGAGCACACATCACGGGGGTGACAGGGAGGGGAGGGAGCACACATCACGGGGGTGACAGGGAGGGGAGGGAGCACACATCACGGGGGTGACAGGGAGGGGAGGGAGCACACATCACGGGGGTGACAGGGAGGGGAGGGAGCACACATCACGGGGGTGACAGGGAGGGGAGGGAGCACACATCACGGGGGTGACAGGGAGGGGAGGGAGCACACATCACGGGGGTGACAGGGAGGGGAGGGAGCACACATCACGGGGGTGACAGGGAGGGGAGGGAGCACACATCACGGGGGTGACAGGGAGGGGAGGGAGCACACATCACGGGGGTGACAGGGAGGGGAGGGAGCACACATCACGGGGGTGACAGGGAGGGGAGGGAGCACACATCACGGGGGTGACAGGGAGGGGAGGGAGCACACATCACGGGGGTGACAGGGAGGGGAGGGAGCACACATCACGGGGGTGACAGGGAGGGGAGGGAGCACACATCACGGGGGTGACAGGGAGGGGAGGGAGCACACATCACGGGGGTGACAGGGAGGGGAGGGAGCACACATCACGGGGGTGACAGGGAGGGGAGGGAGCACACATCACGGGGGTGACAGGGAGGGGAGGGAGCACACATCACGGGGGTGACAGGGAGGGGAGGGAGCACACATCACGGGGGTGACAGGGAGGGGAGGGAGCACACATCACGGGGGTGACAGGGAGGGGAGGGAGCACACATCACGGGGGTGACAGGGAGGGGAGGGAGCACACATCACGGGGGTGACAGGGAGGGGAGGGAGCACACATCACGGGGGTGACAGGGAGGGGAGGGAGCACACATCACGGGGGTGACAGGGAGGGGAGGGAGCACACATCACGGGGGTGACAGGGAGGGGAGGGAGCACACATCACGGGGGTGACAGGGAGGGGAGGGAGCACACATCACGGGGGTGACAGGGAGGGGAGGGAGCACACATCACGGGCGTGACAGGGGAGGGAGCACACATCACGGGGGTGACAGGGGAGGGAGCACACATCACGGGGGTGACAGGGGAGGGAGCACACATCACGGGGGTGACAGGGGAGGGAGCACACATCACGGGGGTGACAGGGGAGGGAGCACACATCACGGGGGTGACAGGGGAGGGAGCACACATCACGGGGGTGACAGGAGAGGGGGCGGGTAGCCGATCACGGGGGTGAGAGGTGGGGGGGGAGTGGGCAGCACATCACGGTGGGGAGGGGGCGCCAGCCGATCACGAGGGGGAGCGGCGGGCAGCACATAATGGAGGGGAGGGGGCGCACAGCGCATAACGGAGGGGAAGGGGCGCGCAGCGCATAACGGAGGAGAGGGGGCGCACAGCGCATAACGGAGGAGAGGGGGCGCGCAGCACATAACGGAGGAGAGGGGGCGCGCAGCACATAACTAAGGAGAGGGGGCGCGCAGCACATAACGGAGGAGAGGGGGCGCGCAGCACATAACGGAGGAGAGGGGGCGCGCAGCACATAACGGAGGAGAGGGGGCGCGCAGCACATAACGGAGGAGAGGGGGCGCGCAGCAGATCGGGGTGAGCGGTGACACTGTGGCAGACTGAGGAGGGCAGCGGCGGATCGGGAGGGGTGGGGGTGGGGGCAGCAGATCACAAGGGGTGGGGGTGCGGGCAGCAGATCGGGGAGATATGTGGCAGATCGCAGAGGGCAGCGGCGGCGGATTGGGAGGTGTGGGGGTGAGGGTGCAGGCAGCAAATCACGAGGGGTGGGGGTGCGGGCAGTAGATCGGGGAGACAGGTGGCAGATCGCGGAGGGCAGCGTTGGATCGGGAGGTGTGGGGGTGCGGGTAGCAGATCACGAGGGGTGGGGGTGCGGGCAGCAGATCGCGGAGACAGGTGGCAGATCGCGGAGACAGGTGGCAGATCACGGAGGGCAGCGTTGGATCGGGAGGTGTGGGGGTGCGGGTAGCAGATCACGAGGGGTGGGGGTGCGGGCAGCAGATCGGGGAGACAGGTGGCAGATCGCGGAGGGCAGCGGCGGATCGGGAGGCTTTTCGCCGGTTTCATACAGTGTAATGGCAGCGCGGCAACTTCCAGGTACCATGCTCCGGTCACATAACAGCATGGGACCGCCCGGACCGGAGCTGGTCGCCCTGCCATTGCACTGTATACACTAACTGTGCTGGCGTGCTGCAGGGACGACAAGTGACGGTGACGGTCAACGGCAACAGGTCCATGGTGATTGGAGAGATCGGTCACAAGGCCGATCTCTCCAATCAGAGCTGCTGGAACTGGGGGAGGGTGATTCAGTGAGGTCACACAGCTCCAGCCAATGGCCAGTGCTACAGCTGCACTGGTCAGGGCTGGTTTTCAATGTTTCAGTAATTTTAAATGGCTGGAACATTACAGTGGCTGTGATTGGCTGACGAACGCCGCTCAACCAATCACAGCCTCCGTAGGTCCGGTGAGGAGGCACCACCCCTCCTGAGGTCAGGTACAGGTCCCCTCCCCGAATCTGCGGTTTATGTTAATCGATTGCAGTCACCGGAGGCTCCGATGCCGCGATTACGCCATGACGGAAAGATCAGTCCTTGGTCTTTAAGGCCCAGGGCACCATGACGGAAAGATCCATCCATGGTCGCGAAGGGGTTAACCCCTTCAGCCCCGGGGCGCTTTCCGTTTTTGCGTTTTTGTTTTTTGCTCCCCTTCTTCCGAGAGCCGTAACTTTTTTATTTTACCGTCAATCTTGCCATATATGAGGGCTTCTTTTTTGCGTGACAAGTTGTACTTTTAAATGAAACCATAAGTTTTACCATATGGTGTACTGGAAAACAGCAAAAAAATTCCAAATGCGGAAAAATTGCAAAAAAAGTGTGATGGCACAATAGTTTTTGGGATGTTTTATTCACGGTGTTCACTATATGGTAAAACTGATGCATGGGTATGATGCCTGAGGTCGGTGCGAGTTTGTAGACACCAAACATGTATAGGTTTACTTGTATCTAAGGGTATGTGCACACGTTGCTTTTTTTCCGCGCGTAAAAAAACGCACCCTCTGGCAGAGGGGAGAATTGTAAACAATGCTTTTTGAGAAACAACGCATCGAAAACGCATGCGTTTTTCATGCGTTTTTCACGCGTTTTTCATGCGTTTTTCATGCGTTTTTTTAGGTGCGTTTTTTAAGACTTGTCAGTGTTAATAAAGTTGGTTGAACACAGACCTTTGGAAAAAAAACCTGTGATGTCATTTCCTTCTCCACATTCTGTTTGGATAAATGGGAGGGCTTGGAATGGAAGGAGCACCATTTGAATTTTGGAAAAGTTGAAATAAACTTCGCGCACCATGTCACATTAGCAGAGCCCCTTGGGTACCTATACGTCAGAAAACCCCCACAAGTGACCCCATTTTGGAATCTGCACCCCTCAAGGATTTTATTCAGGAGTATATTAAGCATTTTGAATCCACAGCTACTTCACCCAAAATGTTGCTGTAGCAACAATATTCTCCCTTTTAGGCCCGTTTCACACGTCAGTGAAAAACAGTGACGTTTTTCACTGGCGTGTAAAACACGCACATGTCCCTGCGTGTGCCGTGAATCACAGCACACATGGGTTGTCTAAGTGCAATCCGGGCTCCGTTCTCCGTGGCCCGTGATTGCACTTAGAGATTAACTCACCTGTGCCCGCTCCCGCTCTCCATGGTGCTGATCGCTCCCGCGGTGCAGCATCCGGCCGGCGCTGACCCCCGCAGCAGCTTCTTCCGGGTCGGCTGTGTCGCGCATCATGAATATGCGCGACAATAATGAGCTGGCTCAGAAGCAGCAGGGAGAACGGGCTGCAGAGGACATCGCTGGACGCCGGGTGAGTAAAAATGATTTTTATTTTAAAAGCACTTTTTTTCTGGCACGTGTTTCACGGACCACACCACTGTGTGGTCCGTGGAACATCAGTGATGCCAGAAAAAAATGGACATGTCTCCGTGCAGAAATCACGCACACGCGGGTACGCCGCACGGAGACACGTGCAGTGAAAAATCACTGATGTGTGAGCAGACCCATTCATTATAATGGGTCTGCGTATGTCAGTGATTCTGGTACGTTTAAAAAAAAGCACAAACGTCCCAGAATCACTGACGTGTGAAAGAGGCCTAAGGCTATGTGGCCATGATCCAGCGACACGGCGTCTAGTACACAGTGTCAGCCTTCCTGCAGAGATGTGAGTGTTGTCCACGGGAGAACGCAGCTGCCCATGCCCACGATTTGGGTTCAGGCTGCTGTGGAGCTCTATGCTACCTGCAGAGAACACTCTTGTCTCCGCAGCATAAATTGACATGCTGAGGCTCAGGAAGCTGCGCCACCGGTCAGTTTATGCTGCGGAGAAAAGAAGCACAGTGGGCATGGGATCTCCAAAATCCTTCCACTGTGCTTCTACTGCACAACGCAGCGTCATGGACGCAGGGAAAACAATCTGCGCCCAAAACGCTGCAAACCCCGATTGTGGGCATCCAGCCTAAAAAGCGTCAATGGAGGTCAAATATATATATACAACGTCCCACCCCCCCCTGCATATTCTAAGCTGGCACCTTTAGTACCTTTCATGTGGCACTAAAGGGTGCCTAGCCTAGTTTTTAATCACAAAAACAAAAAAAAAATGGCGTGGGGTCCCCCCTATTTTTGATAGCCAGTCAGGGTAAAGCAGACAGCTGTAGCCTGCAAACCACAGCTGGCAGCTTCATCTTGTCTGGTGATCAATTTGGAGGGCTCCCCAGGTGTTTTTTTTTTATTTATAAATAAAAATAATAAAAAAAAAATAACATGGGGTCCCCCCAAATTAGATCACCAGCCAAGGTGAAGCTGACAGCTGAGGTCTGGTATTCTCAGGGTGGGAAGAGCCATGGTTATTGGACTCTTCCCAGCCTAAAAATAGCAGGCCGCAGCCGCCCCAGAAATGGCGCATCCATTAGATGCGCCAATCCTGGCGCTTCGCCCCAACTCATCCCGCGCCCTGGTGCGTTGGCTAACGGGGTAATAAATGGGGTTGATACCAGATGTGTAATGTCACCTGGCATCAAGCCCAGCAATTAGTGATGTCACAGCGTCTATCAGACACCCGACATAACTAATTGACAGTAAACAAAAGCAAAAAAAGACAACAAAAAATTTTTTATTAGAAAAAACACTCCCCAAATCATTCCCTTGTTCTCCAATTTAATAAAAAAAAATGGGTCCGCAGAAATTCATTTGGACGTCCCACGTCGCCTCTGGACCTTCTAGAATATGGGGGCACGTTCAGGGAACGTATCCCCCATTTTCTAGGAGGGCAGACCCTCCATTTGAGGAGAGTGGGTGCAAAAATCTGCACCCACTCTCCCCGGGTCACAGCTGCAGAGTGCGAGCAGCCAGCACAGCTCACACTGAACACTGTGCTGGCTGTCAGCTGCTCTGCTCATGTGACCGGCCAGCGTGCACTGTGAAGGAGGAGGGGGCCGCGTGGGATCAGCGCTGCGACCGGACAGGTATGTATGACACCGGGGGGAATTGGGGTGAACGGGCAGGGTCTGGGGGGCATTTTTCTGTCGCATGTGTTATTGCACATGCGACAGAAATCATAGGAGCAGGGCGGCCGGTGCGCTACTGTGCGCGCGGCCATGTTGGATTTTCGGGAGGGGGGGGGGGTCGGGGCGGGCACTTTGGTGACACCGGGGGCTTTGCCAGGAAGTGAGGTCAACAGGAAACCTCTTGACCTCACTTCCAGGTAAATGCCTGCGTTCTCGCGTGCCGACAAAGGCCGCGGACCGCAGCAAAAAAGCAGCTCACTGCGGCGTAGCTGCGTTCTGACCCCACATCATTGATTTCAATGGGGGGAGAACGCAGCCACACCGCACAAAAGAAGTGACATGCTGCTTTTCTTTCCGCATCGATTTTTGGCATCCAAAACGCTGCGGAAAGAAACGCAGCGTGTGCACTGATTTTTCAGCTTTCCCATACACTTTGCTGGGAAAGCTGAACGCATGCAATTTGCCACTGAAACGCTGCGGTTCAAAACGCAGCGTTTCCGCGGTAAAAAACGCAACGTGTGCACACAGCCTAAGGGGTTAAAAAAAAAATCACAAGTTAGTCCAATAAAAGTGGCGCACGTTTTGCGCCATTTTCCGAAACACGTAGCGTTCTTATTTTTTGGGATCTATGGCTCAGTGACTGCTTATTTTTTGCGTCTCGAGCTGACGTTTCTAATGGTACCATTTTTGCGCAGACGCTACGTTTTGATCGCCTGTTATTGCATTTTGCGTAAAACTTGTGGCGACCCAAAAACGTAATTTTGGCGTTTGGTAAACGGTAGTGGCAAAAAAATTCCAATCAGATTCATTGATTTTATATTTTGATAGATCGGGCATTTCTGAACGCGGCGATAGCAAATATGTGTATATTTATTTATTTTTTAACCCTTTAATCTTCAATGGGGGGGAAAGGGGGGTGATTTGAACTTATTTTTTTTTTTTTTTTTTTTTTTTTTAAAACTTTTTTTTTGTTTTACTAGTCCCCCTAGGGGGCTATAGCGATCAGCAATCCGATCGCTATTATCTATCTGCTGATCACAGCTATACAGCTGTAAACAGCAGATACAGTCACTTTCTTTTTCCTTCTGTTCCGTGCCGAGGGAAAACGAAAGTGAAACATCATAGCTGCAGGCGTCATCACATGACCCTGTGCTACGATGGCAACCACCGATAGTCACGTGATCACGCATGTGACTTCCGGTGGGGGCGGCGGTAAGTAAAAAACATGGCCGCGCGCATTTAGATCTTGCTGCCAGACTTTGGCAGCAAGATTTAAAGGGTTAATGGCCGCGGGTGGAAGCGATTCCACCCGTGGCTAGCAGGCACACGTCAGCTGTTGAAAACAGCTGATGTGTGCCGACCGCCGCCGCAGGGGGCGGGGCTTAACGGGACACGCTCCATGATGGATATATCTGTCCATGGTCGTGAAGGGGTTAATGTAGTAACTGGGCATAAATGTTCTCCTTGTCAGAGGGATGTGTCCCTACACTGTCTGACAATGCCAACACTGACTGGATAATGTCAGAAAAACTGATTAAACATAGAAAATCAATTAAACAATTTTAGGAGGAATACGGGGAACGGCAGAATAACAAATTCGATAAGACGTTGTAGAATTCTCACTTCATAATAGATACTATGTTACTTAGACATGTCAGAAGAGACCAGAGGGTCTTTTAAAGACGTAAAATGTAAACATTTTGCTCAGAAATAAATTTAAACATTTTGTATGCAAATAGCTAGTATTATTTAATATACCCAGATAGATCATCAAGTCCCGACTGAATGTCGCTCTCATCAGTAAAGAGCCCAAGTGAGGATTCCTCTTCACATGTCCGAGCAGCACACTGAGAGGAGAGATCCGCTTCCCCTGCGTTACAAGACTCGTGTGCATCAGCAACCTCAGGATTTTCAATCATCTCAAAGTCTCCTATAAGAGGACAAAAGTGAGAAAAAAAACCCAGCACTTTAGTCATCTTCTGTCACAAATCCAGTGATATTCTGTACATCTCCCATCATGGAAATAAAAAAGAGAATTTTGTTTACTTACCGTAAATTCTTTTTCTTATAGTTCCGTATTGGGAGACCCAGACCATGGGTGTTTAGCTTCTGCCTCCGGAGGACACACAAAGTACTACACTTAAAAGTGTAGCTCCTCCCTCTGAGCATATACACCCCCTGGTAGCCAGTCCTAGCCAGTTTAGTGCAAAAGCTGAAGGAGAATAGCCACCCACAAGTAGAACAGAGCAAGAGCCGGAACAACCGGAGACTCTGCCCTCGACAACAGCCGGTGATAACACGCGGAACAAGAAAATTGCTAACAGGCAACAGGGATGGTGCCGGGTCTCCCAATACGGAACTATAAGAAAAAGAATTTACGGTAAGTAAACAAAATTCTCTTTCTTTATCGTTCCTTTGGGAGACCCAGACCATGGGACGTTCCAAAGCAGTCCCTGGGTGGGAAATAAACAGAAAAAACTAAGAAGTAGGCAGAACCTAACTTCACAAATGGGCGACAGCCGCCTGAAGGATGCGTCTGCCCAAGCTCGCATCTGCCGAAGCATGAGCATGCACTTGGTAGTGCTTTGAAAAGGTATGCAGGCTAGTCCAAGTGGCAGCCTGACAGACTTGTTAAGCCGTAGCCTGGTGCCTGAAAGCCCAAGAGGCACCGACAGCTCTGGTCGAGTGTGCCTTGATCCCCGGCGGGGGAGGCACCTGAGTACTCTGGTAGGCGTCCGAAATGGTCGATCTAATCCAACGGGCTAAGGTCACCTTAGAAGCAGAGAGGCCCTTGCGCCGACCTGTGGTTAGCACAAAAAAGAGAAGTGCACCGCCTAAGTGCAGCGGTGCGAGACACATAGATCCGGAGAGCACGCACCAGATCCAGAGTATGCAGCGCTTTTTCAAAGCTATGAACAGGAGCCGGACAAAAGGAAGGTAGGGTAATGTCCTGGTTAAGGTGGAAATGAGAGACCACCTTAGGAAGAAAGTCCGGAGTCGGACGGAGAACCACCTTGTCTTGATGAAAAACCAAAAAAGGTGACTCCGAAGAGAGCGCAGCCAAATCAGAGACTCTCCTGAGGGAAGTTATGGCCACCAGAAAGGCCACTTTCTGTGAAAGACGATACAAAGAAACTTCCCTAAGAGGCTCAAAGGGGGGTTTCTGCAAAACCGTGAGAACCAAATTAAGGTCCCAGGGATCCAAGGGCCGCCGGTAAGGCGGAATGATGTGAGACACGCCCTGCATGAAGGTGCGGACCTGAGCCAGCCGAGCGAGACGTCGCTGGAACAGAACTGACAGAGCTGAGACTTGTCCCTTGAGAGAGTTGAGGGACAGTCCTAGCTGCAGACCGGACTGTAGAAAGGACAGAAGGGTCGGCAAGGAGAAAGGCCAAGGAGGATGGTCGGTAGAGCGACACCAGGACAGGAAAATTCTCCAAGTCCTGTGATAGATCTTAGCGGAGGAAGACTTATGGGCCCGAGTCATAGTGGAGATGACTTCAGGAGGAATACCAGAAGCCGTCAAAATCCAGGACTCAAGAGCCACGCCGTCAATTTGAGAGCCGCAGAATTCAGGCGGAAAAACGGACCTTGCGAGAGTAGGTCTGGACGGTCCGGGAGATGCCACGGCATCTCTACGGACAGATGGAGCAGGTCTGGATACCAAGCTCGCCTGGGCCAGTCCGGAGCAATGAGGATGACTCGACGGCCCTCCATTCTGATCTTGCGCGGGACTCTGGGCAAGAGAGCTAGAGGGGAAAACACGTAGGACAGACGAAACTGGGACCAGTCTTGAACCAGAGCATCCGCGGCGAATGCCTGAGGATCGTGGGAGCGAGCCACGTAAACAGGAACTTTGTTGTTGTGACGGGATGCCATTAGGTCCACGTCCGGAGTGCCCCATTTGTGGCAGATTGACTGAAACACTGCCGGGTGCAGGGACCACTCGCCACCGTCCACGGTTTGACGGCTGAGATAATCTGCCTCCCAGTTTTCCACGCCTGGGATGTGGACTGCGGATATGGTGGACTTGGAGTCCTCCGCCCATTGAAGGATGCGTTGTACCTCCAACATTGCAAGGCGGCTGCGTGTCCCGCCTTGGTGATTGATGTAGGCAACCGCTGTCGCGTTGTCTGACTGGACTCGAATGTGCCTGCCCGCCAACAGGTGGTGAAAAGCTAGGAGAGCTAGAAGCACGGCTCTGGTTTCCAGCACATTGATTGAAAGGGCTGACTCGGACGGAGTCCAAGTGCCCTGCGCTCTGTGGTGGAGACATACCGCTCCCCAGCCGGATAGACTGGCATCCGTGGTGAGGATCACCCAGGACGGGGCCAGGAAGGAGCGCCCCTGGGACAGAGAGAGGGGCCGAAGCCACCACTGAAGAGAGCTCCTGGTCTGTGTCGACAGAGCCACTAACCTGTGTAAGGAGGAAGGCCGCTTGTCCCAACAGCGGAGAATGTCCAGCTGCAGGGGGCACAGATGGAACTGGGCAAAGGGAACAGCCTCCATTGACGCCACCATTTGACCCAGCACCTGCATCAAACGCCTGAGGGTATAACGGCGGGGCCTCAGCAGAGAGCGCACCGCCAGTTGGAGGGACTGCTGTTTGACTAAGGGCAACTTCACAAGTGCCGGCAAAGTCTCGAACTGCATCCCTAGGTACGTGAGACTCTGGGTCGGAGTCAGAGTGGATTTGTGCAGATTGACCAGCCACCCGAATTGGGCTAGAGTGGCGAGAGTGAGCGAGACACTCCGCTGACAGTCTGCACTGGATGAAGCCTTGACTAGAAGGTCGTCCAGGTAAGGAATCACTGCCAACCCTTGTAGGTGCAGAACCGCAATCACTGCTGCCATGACCTTGGTGAATACCCGAGGGGCTGTGGCCAACCCGATGGGGAGAGCCACAAATTGGAAATGATCTTCTCCAATTGCAAAACGTAGCCAACGCTGGTGTGAAACTGCAATTGGCACATGCAGATAGGCATCTCTGATGTCGATGGACGCCAGGAAATCCCCTTGGGTCATTGAGGCAATGACTGATCGCAGAGACTCCATGCGAAAGTGCCGCACCTGAACATGCTTGTTGAGAAGCTTGAGATCCAGGATGGGCCGGAAGGTACCGTCCCTTTTGGGGACTAGGAAGAGATTTGAGTAGAAACCTCTGAACCGTTCCCGGGCGGGAACCGGTACAATTACTCCGTTGGCCTGCAAGGATGCCACGGCCTGTGAGCAGGGGGGAGTTGAGAGAAAAAAATCTGTTTGGCGGGCTGGAAGAGAATTCTATCCTGTAGCCGTGGGAGATGATATCTTTCACCCACTGATCGGAGACGTGTTGAAACCAAGCGTCGCCAAAGTGGGAGAGCCTGCCACCGACTAAGGACGTTGCTGGAGCGGGCAGATAGTCACGAGGAGGCTGCCTTAGTGGCAGCACCTCCTGCGGTCTTCTGTGGACGCGCTTTTGGGCGCCAGTTGGATTTCTGGTCCTTGGCTGAGTTAGTGGACGAGGCCGAGGGATAAGAGGACGACCAGTTGGAGGAACGAAAGGAGCGAAACCTCAACTGATTCCTACCCTGGGCAGGTTTCCTGGCTTTGGTTTGTGGCATGGAAGTACTCTTCCTGCCAGTATCTTCCTTAATAATTTCATCCAGCTGTTCTCCGAACAGCCGGGACCCAGCAAAAGGGAGCCCAGCAAGGTACTTCTTTGAGGAAGCATCTGCCTTCCACCCTCGAAGCCACAAGATCCTGCGGATAGCAAGGGAATTAGCCGAAGCCACCGCAGTGCGGTGAGAAGCCTCCAGCATGGCAGACATGGCATAGGATGAAAAAGCTGAAGCTTGGGAAGTCAAGGCAACCATTTCGGGCATAGATTCCCTGGTGAGGGAATGCATCTCCTCTAGAGAAGCAGAGTTGGCTTTGAGAGCCCACACTGCTGCAAAAGTCGGGGAAAACGAGGCCCCCGCCGCTTCATATACGGATTTGGCCAGAAGGTCAATCTGGCGGTCAGTGGAATCCTTAAGGGAGGTGCCATCAGCCACCGACAACGGTCCGGGCTGAGAGCCTAGACACCGGGGAGTCTACCTTTGGGGACTGAGCCCACTCCTTGACCACCTCAGGTGGAAAGGGAAAACAGTCATCAGAACCACGCTTTGGGAAGCGTTTGTCAGGACAGGCCCTGGGCTTGGTCACAGCGGCCTGAAAACTGGAGTGGTTAAAGAACACACTCTTTGCCCTCTTAGGCGAGGTAAACTGGTGCTTTTCTGCCAGAGAGGGTTGCTCCTCTGATACTGGCGGATTGAGATCCAGTACAGAATTAATGGAAGCAATCAAGTCACTAAGATCTGAGTCACTTTCGGACAGATCAATGGGGTACATGGAGTTAGCCTCCGAGCCCCCTGTAAAGGCATCCTCCTCATCCTGCGAGTCAGCTCTTGAATCAGAGCCGCGGGAGGAGGAGGGAGAGGGAACCCTTCTTAGGAGGACGGGGTCTGGGACCTGATGATGAATCCTCTGTGAGCTCCGGTCCTGAGAGACCCCTAGCAGCAGAGGCACCCTGTGAAGGGGGCTGATGCATATTCAGCAAAGTCCTGGACAGAAGTCCCATGGACTCAGCAAAAGACTGGGAGATTGACCTAGAAAAGGATTCTACCCAAGCCGGGGGCTCAGCCACAGGAGCAGGAGCAGCCTGAGAGACCACTGGGGGAGAGACTCCAGGCTGTGGCACCGCCAAGGTAGAGCAGGCATCACAATGTGGATAGGTGCTCTGTTCAGGCAGCAGGAGCTTACATGCAGCGCATACAGCATAAAGCTTTGGAGCCTTGCTCCTCGTGTGAGACATGCTGCTGGAGTGGGGGCTCTGCCAGAGAATGAACCCCAGAGAGTATATACAGAGGTCCAAAACCAGAGACCGGTTGTGGTTTACCAGACCGCTGGAGCGGTGTTGTATGCCCTCCAGATCCCGAAGCCCGGACCCCCAAACACAGCACCTCAGCAGGGATGCAGAACGCAGACCAGCGCTGAGTGAACTCTGAGAAAATGGCCGCCGGAGCGAAGAGAGGGGGCGGGACTTGCATGAAGAGCGGGATCTGGATGGCCATAGAGACCTACAGGGGAGGAGACACGCACAGCAGTGGGGAGTGTCCCTCCCCTGTGCAGAATGGCCGCCGGGAGGAGCCGAGCCTGTCCCTCTGCATGAGTGACATGCGAGGGCAGTGAAACGAAACTAGGCCTCCGGCGAAGCCGGGGCCTAAATTTGAGCGGCGAGGCCGACGCGCGGGAACTATCGGCGCGGTTCTCGGGCGACAGCTAGAGAACCCGCAGGAAATGTCAGAAAATACAGTAAGCACACTCTCCACAAACAATAAAGCACAGGGACCCCCAAATATAAACGTCTCAGATACTTAGCTGCTGAAACGCAGGGCCAGGTCCCTGGGGATGAGTGCTCCGGTCCAGCAGGGTCCTGAAGGGCTGCGGATGGAGACCGGTCTCCTGCCAGGCATGGAGACCGTGCTGGCTCCCACTTCAAGCCAGAGCCCAGGAGGGATGGTGAAGGAGCACGGCATGTAAGGCTCCAGCCTAGGAAATCAACCTTACAACACCGCCGACACAGTGGGGTGAGAAGGGACATGCCGGGGGTCCAGACGTGGACCCGCAGTTCTTCAAACTCATTCCAAAAGGAAAAAATCATATGAGAATGCATGTGTGGATGTATGCCTCCTGAACACAAAGCGATAAACTGGCTGGGTCTGCTCACCAGGGGGTGTATAAGCTCAGAGGGAGGAGCTACATTTTTAAGTGTAGTACTTTGTGTGTCCTCCGGAGGCAGAAGCTAAACACCCATGGTCTGGGTCTCCCAAAGGAACGATAAAGAAAAGCAGTTTTACATTTTGGTTATCGGCATCAGCAGAGTAGCCATAATCCTCTATAGACCATGGGGCAGATTCAGGAAGATTGGCATTGAGCACATAATCTTAAATGGAACCTGTCTCCAGTTTTTCGGCCTATAAGCTGCGGCCACCACCAGTGGGCTCTTATATACAGAATTCTAAAATACTGTATATAAGAGCTCAGGCCGCTGTGCAGAACATAAAAAAAGAGAATTTTGTTTACTTACCGTAAATTCTTTTTCTTATAGTTCCGACATGGGAGACCCAGACCATGGGTGTATAGCTACTGCCTCCGGATGACACACAAAGTACTACACTCAAAACGTGTAGCTCCTCCCTCCGGGCTATATACACCCCCTGGATGACAATCTAACCAGTTCAGTGCAAAAGCTGAAGGAGGACATCCACCCATAAGTAGAGATAGAGTAAAACTCGGAAAAACCGGAACCTCTGTCTACAACAGCCGGTGAAACACACGGAACAAGAACTGGCAACAGGGAGGGTGCTGGGTCTCCCATGTCAGAACTATAAGAAAAAGAATTTACGGTAAGTAAACAAAATGCTCTTTTTCTTCATCGTTCCTTATGGGAGACCCAGACCATGGGACGTCTCAAAGCAGTCCATGGGTGGGAAATAAACAAAACTGAGAAGTAGGCAAAACCTAACTTCACAAATGGGCGACAGCCGCCTGAAGGATGCGTCTGCCCAAGCTCGCATCTGCCGAAGCATGAGCATGCACTTGGTAGTGCTTCGAAAAGGTGTGCAGACTAGACCAAGTGGCAGCCTGACAAACCTGCTGAGCCGTAGCCTGGTGCCTGAAAGCCCAGGAGGCACCGACAGCTCCGGTCGAGTGCGCCTTAATCCCCGGCGGTGGAGGAACCTGAGAACACTGGTAGGCATCGGATATGGCCGACCTAATCCAACGAGCTAGGGTCGGTTTAGAAGCCAAGAGACCCTTGCGCTGACCCGTGGTTAGCACAAAAAGTGAGGTGCACCGCCTAAAAGCGGCGGTGCGTGACACATAGATTCGGAGCGCTCGCACCAAATCCAAGGTATGCAACGCCTTCTCAAAGCGATGCACAGGGGCCGGACAAAGGGAAGGCAATGAAATGTCCTGGTTAAGGTGGAAAGAAGACACCACCTTAGGGAGAAAATCCGGAGTCGGACGGAGAACCACCTTGTCTTGGTGAAACACCAAGAAAGGTGACTCCGAAGAGAGCGCAGCCAAATCAGAGACTCTCCGGAGAGAAGTTATGGCTACTAGAAAAACCACCTTCTGTGAAAGTCTAAACAAGGGAACCTCCCTAAGAGGCTCAAAGGGGGGTTTCTGTAAGGCCGTGAGGACCAGATTAAGATCCCAGGGATCCAAAGGCCGCCGGTAAGGAGGAATGATGTGAGATGCGCCCTGCATGAAGGTGCGCACCTGAGCCAGTCGGGCGATACGCCGCTGGAATAATACCGACAGAGCCGACACCTGTCCCTTGAGGGAATTGAGGGACAGTCCTAGCTGCAGACCGGACTGTAGAAAAGACAGGATGGTCGGCAAAGAGAACGGCCAAGGAGCATGGCCGTAAGAGCGACACCAGGACAGGAAAATCTTCCAAGTCCTGTGGTAAATCTTGGCCGAGGAAGACTTCCGAGCCTGAGTCATAGTGGAGATGACCTCAGAAGGAATGCCTGAAGCCGTCAGGATCCAGGACTCAAGAGCCACGCCGTCAATTTGAGAGCCGCAGAATTCTGGCGGAAAAACGGACCTTGAGAGAGAAGGTGTGGGTGGTCCGGGAGATGCCACGGCATTTCTACGGACAGACGGAGCAGATCTGGGTACCAAGCTCGCCGGGGCCAGTCCGGAGCAATGATTATGACCCGACGGCCCTCCATTCTGATCTTGCGCAGAACCCTGGGCAAGAGAGCTAGAGGGGGAAACACATAGGCCAGACGGAACTGAGACCAAACTTGAACCAGCGCGTCCGCTGCGAAGGCCTGAGGATCGTGGGAGCGAGCCACGTAAACCGGGACCTTGTTGTTGTGCCGGGATGCCATTAGATCCACTTCCGGAGTGCCCCACTTGCGGCAGATTGACCTGAACACTGCCGGATGCAGGGCCCACTCGCCGCTGTCCACGGTTTGACGGCTGAGATAATCGGCCTCCCAGTTTTCCACGCCTGGGATGTGGACTGCGGATATGGTGAACTTGGAATCCTCCGTCCACTGAAGGATTCGTTGAACCTCCAACATCGCCAGGCGGCTGCGAGTCCCGCCCTGGTGATTGATGTAGGCAACCGCTGTCGCATTGTCCGACTGGACTCGAATGTGCTTGCCCGCCAACAGGTGGTGAAAGGCTACGAGAGCTAGAAGAACAGACCTGATTTCCAGCACATTGATCAAGAGGGCTGATTCGGACGGAGTCCAAGTGCCCTGTGCTCGGTGGTGGAGAAATACTGCTCCCCAGCCGGAGAGACTGGCATCCGTGGTGAGGATCACCCAGGACGGAATCAGGAAGGAGCGTCCCTGTGACAGAGAGAGGGGCCGAAGCCACCACTGAAGAGAGCTCCTGGTCTGCGGCGACAGAGCCACTAGCCTGTGCAAGGAAGAGGTCCGCTTGTCCCAACAGCGGAGAATGTCCAGCTGCAGGGGACGCAGATGGAACTGGGCAAAGGGAACCGCTTCCATTGACGCCACCATCTGACCCAGCACCTGCATGAGGTGCCTGATGGAATGACGGCGGGGCTGCAACAGAGAGCGCACCGCCAGATGAAGGGACTGCTGTTTGACTAAGGGCAGCTTCACAAGTGCCGGCAGAGTCTCGAATTGCATCCCTAGGTACGTGAGTTCCTGGGTCGGGGTCAGAGTGGACTTGGGCAGATTGACAAGCCACCCGAATTGAACAAGCGTGGCGAGAGTGAGCGAGACACTCCGCTGGCAGTCTGCACTGGATGAGGCCTTGACAAGAAGGTCATCCAGGTAAGGAATCACTGCCAACCCCTGGAGATGCAGGACCGCAACCACTGCTGCCATGACCTTGGTGAAAACACGAGGGGCCGTGGCTAACCCGAAGGGGAGAGCCACGAATTGGAAATGTTCCTCTCCGATTGCAAAGCGTAGCCAACGCTGGTGTGAAACCGCAATAGGCACATGCAGATAGGCATCTCTGATGTCGATGGATGCTAGAAAATCTCCTTGGGTCATTGAAGCAATGACCGATCTCAGAGATTCCATGCGAAAGCGCCGCACCTGAACATGCTTGTTGAGAAGCTTGAGATCCAGGATGGGCCGGAAGGAACCGTCCTTCTTGGGGACTAGGAAGAGGTTTGAGTAGAAACCTCTGAACCGTTCCCGGGCGGGAACCGGTACAATTACTCCGTTGGCCTGCAAGGATGCCACGGCCTGAGAGAAGGCGGCGGCCTTGGAGCAGGGGGGAGCGGACAGAAAAAATCTGTTTGGCGGGCTGGAAGAAAATTCTATCCTGTAGCCGTGGGAGATTATATCCCGCACCCACTGATCGGAGACGTGTTGAAACCACACGTCGCCAAAGTGGGAGAGCCTGCCACCGACCAAGGACGTTGCTGGCGCAGCCAGATAGTCAAGAGGAGGCTGCCCTAGTGGCAGCGGCTCCTCCGCTCTTCTGAGGACGCGGCTTCGCGCGCCAGTTCGGTTTACGATCCTTGGCTGAGGTAGTGGACGAAGCTGAGGGCTTAGAGGATGACCAGTTAGAGGAACGAAAGGAACGAAACCTCGACTGGTTCCTGCCCTGGACAGGTTTCCTGGTTTTAATTTATGGCAAGAAAGTACTCTTCCCGCCAGTAGCTTCCTTAATAATTTCATCCAGTTGTTCACCGAACAGCCGGGACCCAGCAAAGGGGAGCCCAGCAAGGTACTTCTTAGAAGAAGCGTCTGCTTTCCACTCTCGAAGCCACAAGATCCTGCGGATCGCGAGAGAATTAGCGGAAGCCACCGCCGTGCGGTGAGAAGCCTCTAGAATGGCAGACATGGCATAGGATGAAAAAGCCGAAGCCTGGGAAGTTAAGGCAACCATCTCGGGTATAGAGTCCCTGGCGAGGGAATGTATCTCCGCCAGAGAGGCAGAGACTGCCTTAAGAGCCCACACTGCTGCAAAAGACGGGGAGCACGAGGCTCCTGCCGCCTCATATACAGATTTGGCCAGAAGGTCAACCTGGCGGTCAGTGGGATCCTTAAGAGAGGTGCCATCGGCCACAGAAACGACTGTCCGGGCTGAGATTCTAGACACCGGAGGGTCCACCTTTGGGGACTGAGCCCACTCCTTAACCACCTCAGGTGGAAAGGGAAAACGGTCATCAGAACTACGCTTTGGAAAGCGTTTGTCAGGACAGGCCCTGGGCTTGGTAACAGTGGCCTGAAAACTGGAGTGGTTAAAAAACGTACTCCTAGCTCTCTTAGGAGAGGTAAACTGGTGTATTTCTACCAGAGAGGCTTGTTCCTCTGACACTGGTGGATTGAGGTTCAGTACGGAGTTAATGGATGCAATCAAGTCACTAACATCCGCATCACCCTCAGATAAGTCAATGGGGGTAGCGTCTGAGCCCACAGTAAAAGTATCCTCCTCGCCCTGCACCTCAGCTCGTGAATCAGAGCCGTGGGACGAGGAAGGAGAAGGGTCCCTGCGTCTCAGTTTAGGGGGACGGGGTCCTAAAACATGTTCTGAGAGCTCTGCAGAGCTCGGAGCAGCAGAGGCACCCTGAGAAGGGGGCTGATGCATGGTCAGCAGAGTCCGGGACAGCTGTCCCATGGAGTCGGCAAAAGACTGGGAGATAGCACTGGAAAAAGATGCTACCCAAGCCGGGGGTTCAGCCACCGGGGCCGGAGCGGCCGGGGGGACCCCTGAAGAGGCTCCAGGCTGAGGCACCACCATGTTAGAGCAGGCATCACAATGTGGGTATGTGCTCGGTTCAGACAGAATGAGCTTACATGCAGTGCATATAGAGTACAGCTTAGCAGACTTGCTCCTAGTGACAGACATGCTGCTGAGGTGGAGGCTCTGCAGTAAATAATACACTCCTATAGAATGACCCCCTGAGAGAGTGTATAATAAAGCCCACAACCAGAGGTTGTGGCTTACCAGACCGCTTTTTGTGTGCCCTCCGGATTCCACAGCTCAGACCCCCAGTTAATGCAGCAGCTGCAGCAGCCAGCGCCGATCAGTGTGAGAACGCTGATAAAATGGCGCTGGAGTGAGGAGGGGGGGCGGGGATTAGCCCAAGAGCGGGAATCCGGAGGGCCAAGGAGAGATACAGGGGAGGAAAACATCTCCTCAGAGAGGAGTGTCCTCCCCTCTGCTGAACGGCCGGTGGGCGGCGCCGCACTGCTCCCCTGCAAAAACTGACATGCAGAGGGACTGAAACCGAAACTAGGCCGCGACTGAAGCCGGGGCCTAGATTTTTACATGCGGCCGACGAGCAGGCACCCTCGGCGCGGTTCCCTTGGAAAAACCTAGAGAACCGGCCGGAAAACACAGCAGAGTTACAAAACATACTCTCCCCTCAATAAATGTACCCGGGACCTCTGAAAAACGTCTCAATACTTAGCTTTTGAGACGCAGGGCTAGGTCCCTGGGGGGGGGGTTAAGCGCTCCGTCCGGCAGGAACCTGACAGGGCTGCGGATGGAGACCGGTCTCCTGCAAGCAGAGAGGACCGTGATGGCTCCCACTTCAAGCCAGAGCCTCAGAGGATGGTGAAGGAGCGCGGCATGTGAAGGCTCCAGCCTTGTAAAGAAGGGAATTTTGTTTACTTACCGTAAATTCCTTTTCTTCTAGCTCCAATTGGGAGACCCAGACAATTGGGTGTATAGCTATTGCCTCTGGAGGCCACACAAAGTATTACACTTAAAAGTGTAAGGCCCCTCCCCTTCTGGCTATACACCCCCAGTGGGATCACTGGCTCACCAGTTTTAGTGCCAAAGCAAGAAGGAGGAAAGCCAATAACTGGTTTAAAGACCAATTCAATCCGAGGAAACATCGGAGAACTGAACCATACCACATGAACAACATGTGTACCCGAAAAAACAGAAAAACCCCGAGAAAACAGGGCGGGTGCTGGGTCTCCCAATTGGAGCTAGAAGAAAAGGAATTTACGGTAAGTAAACAAAATTCCCTTCTTCTTTTTCGCTCCTAATTGGGAGACCCAGACAATTGGGACGTCCAAAAGCAGTCCCTGGGTGGGTAAAAGAATACCTCGTGATAGGGCCGTCAAACAGCCCTTTCCTACAGGTGGGCAAACGCCGCCTGAAGGACTTATCTACCTAGGCTGGCGTCTGCCGAAGCGTAGGTATGCACCTGAAAATGCTTGGTAAAAGTATGCAGACTCAATCAGGTAGGTGCCTGACACACCTGCTGAGCCGTAGCCTGGTGCCGTAATGCCCAGGATGCACCCACGGCTCTGGTAGAATGGGCCTTCAGCCTTGAGAGAACCAGAAGCCCAGTAGAACTGTAGGTTTCAAGAATTGGTTCCTCGATCCCCCGAGCCAGGGTGGATTCCCGTGTCTTCCACCCACATCAGAACCTGCCGGACTTCCTGGAAGGCTTGCCGGTTGCGCGTTCTTCCTTGGTGGTTGATGTATGCCACCGCTGTGGAGTTGTCCGACTGAAGTCGGATTTGCTTGCTGTCCAGCTGCTGTTGGAAGGTTTGTAGGGCAAGATACACTGCTCTGTGTTCAAGAACATTGATCTGAAGGGTGGACTCTTGCTGAGTCCACGTACCCTGAGCGCTGTGGTGGAGAAAAACTGCTCCCCACCCTGATAGACTCGCGTCTGTCGTAACTATCGCCCAGGATGGGGATAGGAAGGACCTTCTTTTTGACCATGAGGTGGGAAGAAGCCACCACCGTAGAGATTCCTTGGCCGCCTGAGAAAGAAAGACGACTCTGTTGAGGGAGGTCGACTCCCCGTCCCATTGGCGGAGAATGTCACATTGTAGTGGACGCAGATGAAACTGCGCGAAAAGAACTGCCTCCATTGCTACCATCTTACGTAGGAAGTGCATGAGGCGTCTCAATGTGTGCGACTGGTTCTTAAAGAAGAGATTGCAGCCCGTAGTGAATGCTGTTTGTCTAGCGGAAGCTTCACTATCGCTGAGAGAGTATGAAACTCCATGCCTAGATATGTTAGCGATAGGGTCGGGGTCGGATCTGACTTCAAAAAGTTGATGATCCACCCAAAACTCTAGAGAGTCTCCAGCGCAACGTTCGGGCAGTGTCGGCATGTTTCCTAAGAGAGTGCCTTGACAAGTAGATCGTCTAAATATGGGATCACAGAGTGACCCTGAGAGTGCAGGACTGTGACTACTGCTGCCCTGACCTTGGCGAAGACCAGTGGGACTGTCGCTAGCCGGAAGGTAGAGCTACGAACAGAAGGTGTTCGTCTCCTATAACGAAGCGTAGAAACGCTAGTGCTCTGGATCAATCGGCACGTGTGGATAAGCATCCTTGATGCCTAATGATGCTAGGAAATCTCCTTGGGACATTGAGGCGATGACATGGCGGAGGGATTCCATCCGGAACCGCCTGGTGTCCACGAGCTTGCTGAGCAGTTTTAGATCCAGAACGGGACGGAACGGCCCGTTCTTATAGGCACCGCAAATAATTTGGGGTAAAAACCGTGACCTTGTTCCTGAAGAGGAACGGGGGTCATCACTCTTTCTGCCTATAGAGTGCACCCTGTTTGCAGAAGAGCAGCGGCTCGGCCGGGAGGTGGAGAAGTTCTGAAGAATCGAGTTGGAGGACGAGAAGTGAGCTCTATCCTGTACCCGTGAGACAGAATGTCTCACACCCAACGGTCATTGACCTATGGCAGCTAAATATCGCCAAGGCGGGTGAGCCTGCCACCGACCGAGGATGCGGAGAGAGGAGGCCGCAAGTCATGAGGAAGCCGCCTTGGAAGCGGGTTTTCAGACTGTCTCTTTTTTGGGCGTGACTGAGCCCGCCAAGAATCTGAGCTCCTCTGATCCTTTTGAGTCCACATTGGACGAGGAAAAATGGGACCTGCCCGAGCCTCGAAAAGACCGAAACCACGACTGCCTCCTGCTCTGTTGGGGTTTGTTGTGTCCGGGCTGAGGAAAGGATGAATCCTTACCCCTGGACTGTTTAATGGTTACATCCAAACGCTCACCAAACAGTCGGTCAGCAGAAAAAGGCAACTGGTTAAGCAACCTTTTTTGGAAGCAGAATCTGCCTTCCATTCACTTAACGAGCAGACCAGGCTCTGCTTAAAAACACGGAGCAGCGGAGGCTACTGCCGTACGGTTCGCAGAGTCTAGGGCAACCTGAATCGCGTAAGAAACAAATGCAGACATTTGAGAGGTTAAGGATGCCACCTGCGGCACAGATGTACGTGTAACCGTGTCAATCTGTGTAAGACAAGCTGAAATAGCTTGGAGTGCCCCAAGGGTGAGAATGCTGGAGCCAACGGTGCGCCGACAGTCTCATAGATGGATTTAGACCAGAGATCCATCTGTCTGTCAGTGGCATCTTTAAGTGCAGCTCCATCTCCCACTGCAACTATGGATCTAGCTACAAGCCTGGAGATTGGAGGATGCCGCTTGGGACACTGGGTCCAGTCCTTGACCACGTCAGAGGGCAGGGATAACGTGTATCCTAAGCCGTTTGGAGAAGCGCATATCTGGATAAGTGTGGTGTTCCTGGACTGCCTCTCTGAAGGCAGAGTGGTCCAGAAAAATACGTGAAGCTGACTCCTCCACTGGAGGAGCTGGGTGAGAAATAACCAACATTCTATTGATGGACGCTATAAGATTATTCACTATGGCGTCACCATTAGGTGTATCCAGATTGAGAGCGGTCTCAGGATCAGAATCCTGAGCCGCTACTTCCGCCTCATTACACAGAGAGTCCTTCTGCTAGGACCCTGATGAAACTGAGGGCCGCTCATAGTGAGCCCGCTTAGGCTGTCTGGGACTGACGTCTGTGCAGAGTCGTGACTCTGGGATGCGTGTGACATTCCCGGAGCTGTTAGTTGTTCACACTGAGGGGGGCCATGGATCAATGATTCAACAGTGCCCATGTTGTGAGAGACATGTCCGGACTGCTAGGCTTCTAGTATCATAGCCATAGTCTCAGAAAATCTGTCAGTAAATACTGCAGACACCGTCCTCATCCTCTGGCCATTAGCAGAGACTCCGGCTGAGTTGGATATAATGGGGGTCTATGTAACCTGCCGGCCGTATAGCCGTACATGCTGTACCGGCTGCATAGAAAAACATGTGGTTCTGCACCTTTGTTTTACACAGAGAATATGCTGATAACTCCTCCGCACAATCCAGGAGGGTATATACAACGTGCGACCAAACAGTGCAATGTATATAGTACAAGCATATCTATAAGTGCACTTCTGCACTAGTGGGGTTAGCACCACAGGTGCTGCTTAACGCCTGTTGCAGCGATTGTGTGACTATCAGAATGCCAGGGTCTTCCACACTTGTCTCTGTATCGTACAGAAACTGACACTAATGGCTGCCGGCGTCCTTGTAGAGAAGGAAGCCGTGGGCGTGCCTGAGAAAGTGCGGGAATCCGGTTTCACAGTGCACACAGTGAGAGGGGTGGAGTATGCAAAACATACTCCAGCTCTCAGCGCTGCTGTGCTATGCAGCGTCACGCCCCTACCCTGACTGTCAGGCCTGTGGGCGGTAACGAAGGGAGACTAGGCCCAGAAGCCGGGGACTCGAGTTAATAAGCGCGGCCGGCATATCAGTGCTGGCCGGCGCGGAAGTCCCCGGCGCACCACAAATCCCAGCGGCGCCTTAAATAAAAATGGCAGCGGCGGTTAGCGCAGTAGTCACCCAATACACTAACACACCCAGCAACGCTGTGGTGTGCGATGGCACTAGTGCGGACAGCGCCGCTGTCCCTGGCGCACTAACACACCCAGCAGTGCTGCCGTGTGTCTGCGCGGTCCCCACAGGGACACAGAGTACCTCCATGTAGCAGGGCCATGTCCCTGAAGATACTCCGCTCCATGTCCAGCAGATACCAGGGGCTGTGGATGGAGCACGGTCTCAGTGCCTGGAGACCGATAGAATCCCACTTCACCCAGAGCCCTGTAAAAAGGGATGGGGAAGGAAGCAGCATGTGGGCTCCAGCCTCCGTACCCGCAATGGGTACCTCAACCTTAACAAACACCTCCGACATGAAGTGGGGTGAGAAGGGAGCATGCTGGGAGCCCTGTATGGGCCCTCTTTTCTTCCATCCGACATAGTCAGCAGCTGCTGCTGACTAAACAGTGGAGCTATGCGTGGATGTGTTGCCTCCTTCGCACAAAGCACAAAACTGGTGAGCCAGTGATCCCACTGGGGGTGTATAGCCAGAAGGGGAGGGGCCTTACACTTTTAAGTGTAATACTTTGTGTGGCCTCCGGAGGCAATAGCTATACACCCAATTGTCTGGGTCTCCCAATTAGGAGCGAAAAAGAAGTCAACCTTAACAGCACCGCCGACACAGTGGGGTGAGAAGGGACATGCCGGGAGTCCAGACTGGACCCGCTTTTCTTCCATATCTTTGAAATCAAAAATCTTAAAAATTAAAAAATCAGAAAATGCATGTGTGTGTGTGACCTCCTGAACACAAAGCATTGAACTGGTTAGATTGTCATCCAGGGGGTGTATATAGCCCGGAGGGAGGAGCTACACGTTTTGAGTGTAGTACTTTGTGTGTCCTCCGGAGGCAGTAGCTATACACCCATGGTCTGGGTCTCCCATAAGGAACGATGAAGAAAAACACTTTAATACTCACCTAACGGTCGCGCTACGGTGGATTTGGGTCAGATGGGCTTATCCGGTGCCAGCACCCCCTCTTTCGTGTCCTACGTCATCCACACTCGTCTGCATTGAGGTCCTGCGCAGGCGCACTTTGATCTGCCCTGAGGGCAGATGAAAGTATTGTAGTGCGCTTGCGTGGGAGTGGCAAGTGTGTATGACGTAGAATGCGTCATGCACACAAGCTTCAGAAGAAGGATGAAGATGGCTGAAAGAGCAGGCACCGGACAACAGAGACGCCCATCTAACCCAAATCCACCGTAGCGTGACCGTTAGGTGAGTATTAAAGTGTTTTTTATGTTCTAACGGTCACGCTACGGTGGATTTGGGTTAGATGGGCGTCTCTGTTGTCCGGTGCCGGCGCCTGCTCTTTCAGCCATCTTCATCCTTCTTCTGAAGCTTGTGTGCATGACGCATTCTACGTCATACACACTTGCCACTCCCACACAAGCGCACTACAATACTTTCATCTGCCCTCAGGGCAAATCAAAGTGCGCCTGCGCAGGACCTCAATGCAGACGAGTGTGGATGACGTAGGACACAAAAGAGGGGGTGCTGGCACCGGATAAGCCCATCTGACCCAAATCCACCACAGCGCAACCGTTAGGCGAGTATTATAAAGTGTTTTTAACGTTCTACACAGCGGCCTGGGCTCTTATGTACAGCATTTTAGAATGCTGTATATAAGAGCTCGGTGGTGGTGGCCGCAGCTTATAGGCCCTAAAACTGGTGACAGGTTCCCTTTAATGAAGAATTGGGGAATTCATTAGGAGGCTATGCCACAACTCCGCATCTTCACAGCACCATGTGTCAGTGCACCTCGCCAGAAATATTACTCCAGGTCAGAGACTAGTGTAACATTTCGGGCATAAGAAACGCTGGCACTTTTGCTAAATTTAAAGAGCAGACGTAACTCATGTAAATGCCAAAAGTCACAACATTTTTGCTCCACTCTGAATTCCGTAAAATTTTTACAAAAGTATTTTCTTATTTTATTTTCTGGCAGAAACATTTTGATAAATCAGTCCTGGAATGTCTTCCAACTGACAAAGCCCTTAGGGACAGGTTCACACAGCAACTTTTCCAGCATGGCAAAAATGAAGAATTTTTCAAGAGGAAGACTCTTCAAGAAGCACGGGCGTATATTTAACTCCAGTCAACAATGAAGAAACACTAGCAGTTTTTCATTCAAAAATTAACTTGTATTTTAAGTATAGAGCATCTCCCAAGCACAAAAAACACCTGCACAATGGTGAGATCATGTCTTTTAACCACTTGGTGTCTTTGGAAACCCGAAGAGATTAAGAATAGCTAAAAAAAAAAAACCTGAACATATGAACAGTGAGTGATTTATCCATAGAAATGTATAAGTTTATTCTTTTCAGCATTTAGTTATAGGAAACTAGTCGCAAGGGCATTAGTACCTGCGCTCATTCTGCCCTCTTAGCAGGTTAGCACATCCACAGAGCCAATGCCAACAGCCTAGTGTCATCAGCGGTGACACGCGCTCCTGTGTCTGCGGTCATTGCTTCAGATGCCAGGCAGTGTGTATAATCAGAAGTCCCCGGCACTTCCGGTCATGCGCACTATGAAGTCGGGTGTATGCATCCCGCTTTTAGAGAGGTCTAGTGCGCATGACCGGAAGTGCCCGGTCTTCTCATCATGCGCACTGCCTGGCATCTGATGCAATGACAGCAGACTCAGGTACACGCGTCACTGCTGATGATGCTGGGCAGTGGGCATTGAATAACGTGTTCACACGCTTCTGTGGGCATACTAACATGCTAAGAGAGTGGAATGAGCGCAGGAACTAACGCCCATGCGACTAGTCCCTGCCCTCATTATCATATCATAAAGGATCTTTAGAAATACTTTTTCTAACGATCTCTTTATCTATGCTAGTGTATACAGGGACGGTTAGGCAGGGATTAGCAATATGCATCCAGAACTGCTCGTGGTTCTGGATGCATATTGCACCTGACAGGTTCCCTTTAAGAGTTTTTCAGGCAGGTTTTGGAAAGGAATCTGCCAGAAAAGACAAAGTGTCCAGATATCTAACGGGGGCAAATCTACGAGCTAGTGAAACATGCAGAGTCTAGTGTGCAGCTGAAAAGGACATCTGGGAGGAGCACGGTCTAGAAGACTTTTTTTTTTTAGACACTTGTACAGGAGCTACTCCCAATTTTCTAAATAGAATGGTGCTGAGAGAAATAAGCAAACCCTCAGAGGCCCCCCACCTTACCCCCAATACTGGAGAGCCTTTAGCCACCCGTTTCATTGTCAGCCAATACTGCTGGAAATGTTTGGATTTCAATCCAACAGCTGTGGGTAGCTGAAATCTATAATTTACCATCATTTTCATCATCCTCTTCCGTCACAGTTTCTTCGTAATTAGGTTTCTTTTTCTGCACCCTCGTCTTCTTTTCAGCCAGGGTCTCCTTAGGATTTCCATCCCCGTCTACTGAGTGAAGCTCAGATTGGTTGTCAGTATCCGGTGCGGGGGTCTTACCTATATAGACATAATGAGCACCTCATTCAGATAAGGAAAGGCTGTACATTACAGTACCAATGGATGCATAGAAGCAAGGTACATTATAGCACGAGAGTTCTCTACGTTGTGTACACTGGATCTCCTCCCACCTAATCACTGGTAAGTTCCAGCCTATGGGCAAAGGCTTGCAATAAATAAAACACAAAAGTATCTATTGCGGTCTATAACTATCAGAACATTGGGGGGGGGGGGGTATGATTTTATTTCCTTCCTTATTTTCCCACAAACCTCAATTCGGTTTTCCACTACAAAACATAACTTTTAGGCTATATAAGTGCCCTATGGGTTTTACGCACAAGTCTGATAAATAAGGGCCGTTTCACACATCCAGTATTTCGCCGGATGCGTCACACTCCAGTACAGTGTAATACAGTACAATGGCATTGTGGCAAACTCCGGTCACATGCTGTCATGTGACTGGAGCATGTGCCCGGAGCTTGCCGCAATGCCATTTTGTATTACACTGTACTGGAGTGTGACGGATCCAGCAAACTGGCGAAATGCCGGATGTGTGAAATGGCTCTTTTCCTTGTTGGGAAACCATAGTAAAATGGTAAAAAAAAACAATCCGATGGGATAATTGTACCAACACCTGTATGTGTAGACTGTATAAAGAAAATACCCAGTTCTGTAGGGGAAGAGAATGATATCTCACTTTTCCTAGGCTTCTTTTTTGGCATCCGTGTTAAATCATCATCCTGCGACTCACGATTTTCCTCCTCCGGCTTCTTTGTGTTATCTTTTTTCCTCTTGGCCTTTTTCTTTTTGAGAGGATCAGCCGCCCCTGAGCATTCATCAGCCACTAGAGATCGCTTGTTCTCCTTCTCAGCTGTTCCTGTATCCGCTCCTTCCTCCTCCGATATGACAGATTCCTCATCACAAAGGATTTGTTCTGCGGCAGTTTTATCTGTTGTTACAGCAATCAAATCTATTAATATGCTATAAAGAGGTTGCCCAATACTTTAACATTGATTGATTATTCATAGGATAGGTCATCAACGTCTGATCGATCGGGGTCCAACACCCTGCACCACCACCAATCAGCTGTTCTCAGTGCCGGTGGCGGCAGCAGGGGGCCAGAAATGCTAAGTTCTGCAGCTGCCCAGTCTTCTGATGGCAACCACGGCCGGGTACTGCAGATCCACCTCCTATTGATTTCAATGGCAGTACCTGGCCGCTATCAGAAGATGGGCCAGCTCTAGAACTGAGTACTTCAAGCTGCTTGCTGCTGCCGTTGACACCAACAACAGCTGATCTGTGGAGGTGCCGGTGTCAGACCCTTGCTGATCCGATCAGAAGCCATTAACAGATCAGCAAACCATTTTGTAAGAGATTCCCAACCCTAAACACTTCACATCTCATTTGTGGACGAGAAGCTTCTTTAAAATCAGTAAATCCCATTCTTTATCCATTTAGATATTTCTAAGGTGCTGGTTGCCGCAAGTTTCTCGTAACGTTCTGACATTATCAGTGTCAGGTGTACACAGATAAGGAGAACGTTTAATCATTGTTTCCCTCTCTACTCCTCAAGTTTGGGGTTGGTGTATTGAATGGCTTTGGGCATTTTCTAATTCTTATTATTACATGAAAAAAAGAGAATTTTGTTTACTTACCGTAAATTCTTTTTCTTATAGTTCCGACATGGGAGACCCAGACCATGGGTGTATAGCTTCTGCCTCCGGAGGACACACAAAGTACTACACTAAAAGTGTAGCTCCTCCCTCCGAGCATATACACCCCCTGGATGACAAATCTAACCAGTTTAGTGCAAAAGCTGAAGGAGGACAGCCACCCATAAGTAGAGATAGAGTAAAACCAGGAATAACCGGAACCTCTGTCTACAACAACAGCCGGTGAAAACACACGGAACAAGAACTGCCAACAGGCAACAGGGAGGGTGCTGGGTCTCCCATGTCGGAACTATAAGAAAAAGAATTTACGGTAAGTAAACAAAATTCTCTTTTTCTTCATCGTTCCTTATGGGAGACCCAGACCATGGGACGTCTCAAAGCAGTCCATGGGTGGGAAATAAACAGAAACTGAGAAGTAGGCAAAACCTAACTTCACAAATGGGCGACAGCCGCCTGAAGGATGCGTCTGCCCAAGCTCGCATCTGCCGAAGCATGAGCATGCACTTGGTAGTGCTTCGAAAAGGTGTGCAGACTAGACCAAGTGGCAGCCTGACAAACCTGCTGAGCCGTAGCCTGGTGCCTGAAAGCCCAGGAGGCACCGACAGCTCTGGTCGAGTGCGCCTTAATCCCTGGCGGTGGAGGCACCTGAGAACATTGGTAGGCATCGGATATGGCCGACCTAATCCAACGAGCTAGGGTCGGTTTAGAAGCCGAGAGACCCTTGCGCTGACCCGTGGTTAGCACAAAAAGAGAGGTGCACCGCCTAAGAGCGGCGGTGCGTGACACATAGATTCGGAGCGCCCGCACCAAATCCAAAGTATGCAACGCTTTCTCAAAGCGATGCACAGGGGCCGGACAAAGGGAAGGCAAGAAATGTCCTGGTTAAGGTGGAAAGGAGACACCACCTTAGGGAGAAAATCCGGAGTCGGACGAAGAACCACCTTGTCTTGGTGAAAAACCAAAAAAGGTGACTCCGAAGAGAGCGCAGCCAAATCAGAGACTCTCCTGAGAGAAGTTATGGCCACCAGAAAGACCACTTTCTGTGAAAGTCGAAACAAAGGAACCTCCCTAAGAGGCTCAAAGGGGGGTTTCTGTAAGGCCGTGAGGACCAGATTAAGGTCCCAGGGATCCAAAGGCCGCCGGTAAGGAGGAATGATGTGAGATGCGCCCTGTATGAAGGTGCACACCTGGGCCAGTCGGGCGATACGCCGCTGGAACAATACCGACAGAGCCGAGACCTGTCCCTTGAGGGAATTGAGGGATAGTCCTAGCTGCAGACCGGACTGTAGAAAGGACAGGATGGTCGGCAAAGAAAACGGCCAAGGAGCATGGCCGGAAGAGCGACACCAGGACAGGAAAATCCTCCAAGTCCTGTGGTAAATCCTGGCAGAGGAAGACTTCCGAGCCTGAGTCATAGTGGAGATGACCTCGGAAGGAATGCCTGAAGCAGTCAGGATCCAGGACTCAAGAGCCACGCCGTCAATCTGAGAGCCGCAGAATTCTGGCGGAAAAACGGACCTTGAGAGAGAAGGTCTGGGCGGTCCGGGAGATGCCACGGCATTTCTACGGACAGACGGAGCAGTCTGGAGCAGTCTGGGCCAGTCTGGAGCAATGATTATAACCCGACGGCCCTCCATTCTGATCTTGCGTAGGACTCTGGGCAAGAGAGCTAGAGGGGGAAACACGTAGGCCAGACGGAACTGGGACCAATCTTGAACCAGCGCGTCCGCTGCGAAGGCCTGAGGATCGTGGGAGCGAGCCACGTAAACCGGGACCTTGTTGTTGTGCCGGGATGCCATTAGATCCACTTCCGGAGTGCCCCACTTGCGGCAGATTAACCGGAACACTGCCGGATGCAGGGCCCACTCGCCGCTGTCCACGCTTTGACGGCTGAGATAATCTGCCTCCCAGTTTTCTACGCCTGGGATGTGGACTGCGGATATGGTGGACTTGGAGTCCTCCGTCCACTGAAGGATGCGTTGAACCTCCAACTTCGCCAGGCGGCTGCGAGTCCCGCCCTGGTGATTGATGTAGGCAACAGCTGTCGCGTTGTCCGACTGGACTCGAATGTGCTTGCCCGCCAACAGGTGGTGAAAGGCTACGAGAGCTAGAAGTACAGCCCTGATTTCCAGCAAATTGATCAAGAGGGCTAATTCGGACGGAGTCCAAGTGCCCTGTGCTCGGTGGTGGAGAAATACTGCTCCCCAGCCGGAGAGACTGGCGTCCGTGGTGAGGATCACCCAGGACGGAGTCAGGAAGGAGCATCCCTGAGTCAGAGAGAGGGGCCGAAGCCACTACTGAAGAGAGCTCCTGGTCTGTGGCGACAGAGCCACTAGCCTGTGCAAGGAAGAGGTCCGCTTGTCCCAAAAGCGGAGAATGTCCAGCTGCAGAGGACGCAGATGGAACTGAGCAAAGGGAACCGCTTCCATTGACGCCACCATCTGACCCAGCACCTGCATGAAGTGCCTGATGGAATGACGGCGGGGCTTCAACAGAGAACGCACCGCCAGATGAAGGGACTGCTGTTTGACTAAGGGCAGCTTCACAAGTGCCGGCAGAGTCTCGAATTGCATCCCTAGGTACGTAAGTTCCTGGGTCGGGGTCAGAGTGGACTTGGGCAGATTGACAAGCCACCCGAATTGAACAAGCGTGGCGAGAGTGAGCGAGACACTCCGCTGGCAGTCTGCACTGGATGAGGCCTTGACTAGAAGGTCGTCCAGGTAGGGGATTACTGCCAACCCCTGGAGATGCAGAACCGCAACCACTGCTGCCATGACCTTGGTGAACACACAAGGGGCCGTGGCTAACCCGAAGGGGAGAGCCACGAATTGGAAATGTTCCTCTCCGATTGCAAAGCGTAGCCAACGCTGGTGTGAAACTGCAATTGGCACATGCAGATAAGCATCTCTGATGTCGATGGATGCTAGAAAATCTCCTTGGGTCATTGAGGCAATGACCGATCGCAGAGATTCTATGTGAAAGTGCCGCACCTGAACATGCTTGTTGAGAAGCTTGAGATCCAGGATGGGCCGGAAGGAACCGTCCTTCTTGGGGACTAGGAAGAGGTTTGAGTAGAAACCTCTGAACCGTTCCCGGGCGGGAACCGGAACAATTACTCCGTTGGCCTGCAAGGATGCCACGGCCTGTGAGAAGGCGGCGGCTTTGGAGCAGGGGGGAGTGGACATAAAAAATCTGTTTGGCGGGCTGGAAGAAAATTCTATCCTGTAGCCGTGGGAGATGATATCCCGCACCCACTGATCGAAGACGTGTTGAAACCACACGTCGCCAAAGTGGGAGAGCCTGCCACCGACCCAGGACGTTGCTGGCGCAGCCAGATAGTCAAGAGGAGGCTGCCTTAGTGGCAGCGGCTCCTCCGTTCTTCTGAGGACGCGGCTTCACGCGCCAGCAGGGTTTTCGATCCTTGGCTGAGTTAGTGGACGAAGCTGAGGGCTTAGAGGATGACCAGTTAGAGGAACGAAAGGAACGAAACCTCGACTGGTTCCTGCCCTGGACAGGTTTCCTGGTTTTAGTTTGTGGCAAGGAAGTACTCTTCCCGCCAGTAGCTTCCTTAATAATTTCATCCAGTTGTTCACCAAACAGCCGGGACCCAGCAAAGGGGAGCCCAGCAAAGGGGAGCCCAGCAAGATACTTCTTGGAAGAAGCGTCTGCTTTCCACTCTCGAAGCCACAAGATCCTGCGGATCGCGAGGGAATTAGCGGAAGCCACCGCCGTGCGGTGAGAAGCCTCCAGAATGGCAGACATGGCATAGGATGAAAAAGCCGAAGCCTGGGAAGTTAAGGCAACCATCTCGGGAATAGAGTCCCTGGCGAGGGAATGTATCTCCGCCAGAGAAGCAGAGACTGCCTTAAGAGCCCACACTGCTGCAAAGGACGGGGAGAACGAGGCTCCTGCCGCCTCATATACAGATTTGGCCAGAAGGTCAACCTGGCGGTCAGTGGGATCCTTAAGAGAGGTGCCATCGGCCACAGATACGACTGTCCAGGCTGAGACTCTAGACACCGGAGGGTCTACCTTTGGTGAGTGAGCCCACTCCTTGACCACTTCTGGTGGAAAGGGAAAACGGTCATCAGAACTACGCTTTGGGAAGCGTTTGTCAGGACAGGCTCTGGGCTTGGTAACAGTGGCCTGAAAACTGGAGTGGTTAAAAAACATACTCCTTGCTCTCTTAGGTGAGGTAAACTGGTGTTTTTCTACCAGAGAGGCTTGTTCCTCTGACACTGGTGGATTGAGGTTCAGTACGGAGTTAATGGATGCAATCAAGTCACTAACATCCACATCACCCTCAGATAAATCAATGGGGTACATAGAGGTAGCGTCTGAGCCCACAGTAAAAGTATCCTCCTCGCCCTGCAATTCAGCTCGTGAATCAGAGCCGTGGGACGAGGAAGGAGAAGAGTCCCTGCGTCTCCGTTTAGGAGGACGGGGTCCTAAAACATGCTCTGTTAGCTCTGCAGAGCGAGTCGGAGCAGCAGAGGCGCCCTGAGAAGGGGGCTGATGCATGGTCAGCAGAGTCCGGGACAGCTGTCCCATGGAGTCGGCAAAAGACTGGGAGATAGCTCTGGAAAAAGATGCTACCCAAGCCAGGGGTTCAGCCACCGGGGCCGGAGCAGCCGGAGGAACCCCTGAGGAGGCTCCAGGCTGAGGCACCACCATGTTAGAGCAGGCATCACAATGTGGCTATGTGCTCGATTCAGGCAGAATGAGCTGACATGCAGTGCATATAGAGTACAGCCTTGCAGCCTTGCTCCTAGTGAGAGACATGCTGCTGAGGTGGAGGCTCTGCAGTAAAGAATACACTCCTTTAGAATGACCCCCTGAGAGTGTATAATAAAGCCCACAACCAGAGGTTGTGGCTTACCAGACCGGTTTTTGTGTGCCCTCCGGATTCCACAGCTTGGACCCCCAGTGGATGCAGAAGTTGCAGCAGCCAGCGCCGATCAGTGAGTGAATGCTGATAAAAAGGCGCCGGAGTGAGGAGGGGGGGCGGGGTTTAGCCCAAGAGCGGGAACCGGAGGGCCAAGGAGAGATACAGGGGAGGGAAACATCTCCTCAGAGAGGAGTGTCCTCCCCTCTGCTGAACGGCCGGTGGGCGGCGCCGCACTGGTCCCCTGCAAAAACTGACATGCAGAGGGACTGAAACCGAAACTAGGCCGCGACTGAAGCCGGGGCCTAGATTTTTACATGCGGCCGACGAGCAGGCACCCTCGGCGCGGTTCTCAAGAAAAACCCAGAGAACCGGCCGGAAATCACAGCAAAGTTAACAAACACACTCTCCCCTCAATAAATGTACAAGGGACCCCTGAATAACGTCTCAATACTTAGCTTATGAGACGCAGGGCCAGGTCCCTGGGGGGGGGGTGAGCGCTCCGTCCGGCAGGATCCTGACAGGGCTGCGGATGGAGACCGGTCTCCTGCAAAGCAGAGAGAACCGTGATGGCTCCCACTTCAAGCCAGAGCCTCAGGGGATGGTGAAGGAGCGCGGCATGTGAAGGCTCCAGCCTTGTAAAGTCAACCTTAACAGCACCGCCGACACAGTGGGGTGAGAAGGGACATGCCGGGAGTCCAGACTGGACCCGCTTTTCTTCCAAATCTTTGAAATCAAAAATCTTAAAAATCAAAAATCAGAGAATGCATGTGTGTGTGTGTGTGTGACCTCCTGAACACAAAGCATTGAACTGGTTAGATTTGTCATCCAGGGGGTGTATATGCTCGGAGGGAGGAGCTACACTTTTAGTGTAGTACTTTGTGTGTCCTCCGGAGGCAGAAGCTATACACCCATGGTCTGGGTCTCCCATAAGGAACGATGAAGAAATAAAAATTGCACATTTCACAGCAGCAAACTGGGTACAATCACATACAACTGATCTGCTGCAGAATTTTCTTAAAATTTCCCCATTCTTCTGGATGGGGATTGTATGACTCAATGCACATGCTGCAGAAAAATAAATCCCAATGGTAGAACAATTTTTTTTTAAAAAAAACACTCCTATTAAATATGATTACATAATAAGGCTATGTGCGCACTTTGCGTTTTTTCTTGAATTTCCGCAGCGTTTTGAACTGCAGTGTTTTAATGTCAAAATGCATGCGTTTTGATTTTCAAGCAAAGTCTATGTGAAGAAGGGAATTTTGTTTACTTACCGTAAATTCCTTTTCTTCTAGCTCTAATTGGGAGACCCAGACAATTGGTGTATAGGCTATGCCTCCGGAGGCCGCACAAAGTATTACACTCAAAAGTGTTAAGCCCCTCCCCTTCTGCCTATACACCCCCCGTGCTCCCACGGGCTCCTCAGTTTTGGTGCAAAAGCAAGAAGGAGGAAAAGATTATAAACTGGTGTAAAGTATATTCAATCCGAAGGAATATCGGAGAACTGAAACCAAACAACATGAACAACATGTGTACACAAAAAAACAGGGGCGGGTGCTGGGTCTCCCAATTGGAGCTAGAAGAAAAGGAATTTACGGTAAGTAAACAAAATTCCCTTCTTCTTTGTCGCTCTATTGGGAGACCCAGACAATTGGGATGTCCAAAAGCAATCCCTGGGTGGGTAAAATAATACCTCGTAATAGAGCCGTAAAACGGCCCCTTCCTACAGGTGGGCAACCGCCGCCTGAAGGACTCGTCTACATAGGCTGGCATCCGCCGAAGCATAGGTATGCACCTGATAGTGTTTCGTGAAAGTGTGCAGACTCGACCAGGTAGCCGCCTGACACACCTGCTGAGCCGTAGCCTGGTGCCTCAAAGCCCAGGACGCGCCCCCGGCTCTGGTAGAATGGGCCTAGAGCCCTGAGGGAACCGGCAGCCCGGTAAGCTTCGAGAATTGGTTCCTTGATCCACCGGGCCAGGGTTGATTTGAAAGCCTGTGACCCTTTACGCTGGTCAGCGACAAGGACAAAGAGTGCATCCGAGCGGCGCAGGGGCGCCGTACGAGAAATGTAGAGTCTGAGTGCTCTCACCAGATCTGACCAGTGCAAATCCTTTTCACATTGGTGAACTGGATGATGACAAAAAGAGGGTAAGGAGATATCCTGATTGAGATGAAAGGGGGGTACCCCCCTTGGGAGAAATTCCAGAACCGGACGCAGAACCACCTTGTCCTGGTGAACACCAGGAAAGGGGCTTTGCACGACAACATTGCTAGCTCAGACACTCTCCGAAGTGAAGTGACTGCTACTAGGAAAATCACTTTCTGCGAAAGGCGCGAGAAAGAAATATCCCTTATTGGATCGAATGGTGGTTTCTGAAGAACCATCAGCACCCCGTTCAGATCCCAGGGTTCTAACGGCCGCTTGTAAGGATGAACGATGTGACAACCCCCTGCAGGAACGTGCATACCTGTGGAAGTCTGGCTAGGCGCTACTGGAAAAAACACAGAGAGCGCTGAGACTTGTCCCTTAAGGGAGCCGAGCGACAAACCCTTTTCCAGTCCAGATTGAAGGAAGGACAGAAAAATGGGCAAGGCAAAAGGCCAGGGAGAAAAACCCCGAGCAGAGCACCACGACAGGAAAATTTTTCCACGCCCTGTGGTAGATCTTGGCGGACGTTGGTTTCCTAACCTGTCTCATAGTGGCAATGACCTCTTGAGATAATCCTGAAGACGCTAGATCTAGGACTCAATGGCCACAGTGTCAGGTTGAGGGCCGCAGAATTCAAATGGAAAAACGGCCCTTGAGACAGCAAGTCTGGACGGACTGGTAGTGCCCACGTTTGGCCTACCGTGAGATGCCACAGATCCGGGTACCACGACCTCCTCGGCCAGTCTGGAGTGACGAGGATGGCGCGGCGGCAGTCGGCCCTGATCGTGCGTAACACTCTGGGCAACAGTGCCAGCGGAGGAAACACATAAGGGAGTTGAAACTGCGACCAATTCCGAACTAAGGCGTCTGCCGCCATAGCTCTGTGATCGTGAGAGCGTGCCATGAATGCCATGACCTTGTTGTTGTGCCGGGACGCCATTAGGTCGACGTCCGGCCTCCCTCAGCGGCAACAGATCTCCTGAAACACGCCCGGGTGAAGAGACCATTCCCCTGCGTCCATGCCCTGGCGACTGAGAAAGTCTGCTTCCCAGTTTTCGACGCCCGGGATGTGAACTGCGGAGATGGTGGAGGCCGTGGCTTCCACCCACATCAAAATCCGCCGGACTTCCTGGAAGGCTTGCCGACTGCGTGTTCCGCCTTGGTGGTTGATGTAAGCCACCACTGTGGAGTTGTCCGACTGAATTCGGATCTGCTTGCCTTCCAGCCACTGCTGGAACACATTTTAGGGCAAGATACACTGCCCTGATCTTCAGAACATTGATCTGAAGCGAGGACTCTTGCTGAGTCCACGTACCCTGAGCCCTGTGGTGGAGAAAGACTGCTCCCCACCCTGACAGACTCGCGTCCGTCATGACCACCTCCCAGGATGGGGGTAGGAAGGATTTCCCATGCGATAATGAAGTGGGAAGAAAGCCACCCCCTAAGGGAAGCTTTGGTTGCCTGAGAGAGGGAGACGTTCCTGTCGAGGGACGTCGGTTTCCTGTCCTATTTGCGTAGGATGTCCCAATGAAGAGGACGCAGGTGAAACTGCGCGAAAGGAACTGCCTCCATTGCTGCCACCATCTTCCCCAGGAAGTGCATGAGGCCCTTCAAGGGGTGTGCTTGACCTTGAAGGAGAGATTGCACCCCTTTCTGTAGTGAACGCTTGTTGATCAGCGGAAGCTTCACTATCGCCGATAGGGTATGAAACTCCATGCCAAGATATGTCAGCGATTGGGCTGGTGTCAGATTTGACTTTGGAAAATTGATGATCCACCCGAAACTCTGGAGAGCCCCCAGAGAAGCGTCGGGGCTGTGTTGGCATGCCTCTTGAGAGGGTGCCTTGATCAGCAAATCGTCCAAGTAAGGGATCACCGAGTGACCCTGAGAGTGGAGGACCGCAACTACTGTAGCCCTGACCTTGGTGAAAACCCGTGGGGCTGTTGCCAGGCCGAACTGCAGTGCCACGAACTGCAGGTGTTCGTCTCCTATGGTGAAGCGCAAGAAGCGTTGGTGCTCTGGAGCCACCGGTACGTGGAGAAAAGCATCTTTGATATCGATCGATGCAAGGAAATCTTCTGGGGACATAGAGTCGATGACGGAGCGGAGGGTTTCCATCCGGAACCGTCTGGTCTATACGTGTTTGTTGAGCAGTTACGGGTCCAGGACAGGACGGAAAGACCCGTCCTTCTTTGTAACCACAAACAGGTTGGAGAAAAACCCGTGACCCTGTTGCTGAAGAGGAACAGGGACCACCACTCCTTCTGCCCTCAGGGTGCCCAGCGCCTGCAGAAGAGCCTCGGCTCGCTCGGGAGGCGGGGATAACCTGAAGAATCGAGTCGGGGGACGAGAGGCGAACTCTAACTTGTAACCGTGAGACAGAATGTCTCTCGCCCAACGGTCTTTTACCCTTGGCAGCCAGGAGTCGCAAAGGCGGGAAAGCCTGCCACCAACCGAGGATGCGGATTGAGGAGACCGAAAGCCATCAAGAAGCCGCTTTGGTAGCGGCACCTCCGGTGGTCTTTTTGACTTAGACCGCCATGAATCGGAGAGCCCTTGATCTATTCAGAGGCCTTTTGGACGAGGAGAATTGGGACCTGCCCGCGCCCCGAAAGAACCGAAACCTCGACTGCCCCATCCTCTGTTGGGGTATGTTCGGTTTGGGCTGGGGTAAAGATGTATCCTTTCCCTTGTATTGTTTGATGATTTCATCCAAATGTTCGCCAAACAGTCGGTCGCCAGAAATTGGCAAACTGGTTAAACGCTTTTTTGGAAGCAGAATCTGCCTTCCAGTTCCGTAGCCACAAGGCCCTGCAGAGTACCACCGAATTGGCGGAGGCAACCGCCATACGGCTCGCAGAGTCCAGGACAGCATTAATAGCGTAAGACGCAAATGCCGACGTCTGTGTGGCTGCGTCAATTTGCGCTTGACCTGCTGAGATAGCTTGTAGCACCCATACGGCTGCAAATGCTGGTGTAAAAGAAGCGCTGATAGCTTCATAGATGGATTTCAACCAGAGCTCCATCTGCCTGTGAGTGGCATCTTTGATTGATAGACGCTATAAGATCGTTCACTATGGCGTCCCCGTCAGGCGTATCAAGATTGAGAGCGGCCTCAGGATCAGAATCCTGATCAGCTGTCTCCGCTTCATCATCCAGGGATTCCCCCCGCTGAGACCCTGACCAATATGAAGATGTCGAGGGAATTTCCCAGCGAGCTCGCTTAGACGGTCAGGGGCTGGGGTCTGTATCAGAGACCTCACTCTGGGATCTATGAGACACCCCGGGGAGACCTCTGGTCCAACTGAGGTGGGCCAGGGAGCAATGATTCAACAGTGCCCCTGTGCTGAGATACCGGTCTGGATTGCTCAGTGGATCCTGCCGGCAGAGGGGTCGTACATGCGGCGCAGGCAGCATAGTAAGCCTGTGGTTTGGCGCTCCTGCCTTTTATGGGCGCCATGCTGTTGACTTCCCTGAGCAACACAATATATATATATATACAGAATCAACTGTGCACCATACAGTGTAAAGCATATCTTATAAACATATGATTTAAAATTACACTCCTGCACAAATGTGGCTAGCACCACAGATGCTGCATACCCCCCGCATAAAGCGGTTGTGAGGCCACCAGGGTCCCTGCCTGGGTCTGTCAGAATTTGTCCCCCTCTGCAGCATTCAAGGAGCTGACAGGAATGGCTGCCGGCTTCTGAGGAGAGGACAGTGAGGGGGGTGGAGTATGCAAAGCATGCTCCAGCCCTCAGTGCTGCTCATCCTGTGCAGCGTCCCGCCCTTCCCCTGCTTGTCAGGGCTGTGGGCGGGAGGAAGAAAGACTAGGCCGCAAAAGCCGGGGACTCGAGTAATAAACGCGGCCGCCGTAAAAGCGCGGCCGCGCGGAAGTCCCCGGGGCACTACAAGTCCCAGCCGCGCCTCAGTGTCAAAACATGACGGCGGCGGTCAGCGCGGTAGTCTCCCTACATAAACACACTCAGCGATGCTGAGTGTGTAATGGCACGGCTGCCGGCGTCCTGAGAGAGGAGGAAGCCGTGGGCGTGACCCTTAGAAAGTGCGGGAACTGGTGCCTCACAGTGCAGTGAGGGGAGTGGAGTATGCAAAGCATGCTCCAGCCCTCACTGCAGCTCGTCTGTAAAGCGTCCCGCCCTTCCCCTGCCTGTCAGGGCTGTGGGCGGGAGGAGGAAACACTAGGCCGTACAAGCCGGGGACTCAAGTAATGAGCGCGGCTGCCATAAAAGCGCGGCCGCGCGGAAGTCCCCGGCGCACTACAAGTCCCAGCCGCGCCTCAGTGTTAAAAACATGGCGGCGGCGGTAGTACGGTAGTCCCCCTACATAAACACACTCAGCGACGCTGAGTGTGTAATGGCACATTAACCCGGTCAGCGCCGCGGTCCCCGGTGCACTAGCACACCCAGCAATGCTGGAGTGTTGCTGTGCGCGGTCCCCACAGGGACACAGAGTACCTTCAAGTAGCAGGGCCATGTCCCTGAACGATACCCGGCTCCTATCCAGCAGAGTCTTAGGAGCTGTGGATGGAGCACGGTCTCAGTGCCTGGAGACCGGTAAGATCCCACTTCACCCAGAGCCCTGAGGGGGATGGGGAAGGAAAACAGCATGTGGGCTCCAGCCTCCGTACCCGCAATGGATACCTCAACCTTAACAACACCGCCGACAAGAGTGGGGTGAGAAGGGAGCATGCTGGGGGCCCTATATGGGCCCACTTTTCTTCCATCCGACATAGTCAGCAGCTGCTGCTGACCCATCTATGGAGCTGTGCTGTGCGTGTCTGACCTCCTTCGCACAAAGCAAAAAACTGAGGAGCCCGTGGGAGCACGGGGGGTGTATAGGCAGAAGGGGAGGGGCTTAACACTTTTAAGTGTAATACTTTGTGCGGCCTCCGGAGGCATAGCCTATACACCAATTGTCTGGGTCTCCCAATAGAGCGACAAAGAAATTGGGATTTCTTGTGCACACAATGCTGTTAAAAACACAGCGCAGCGTTTTGCTAACATTAGAGTCAATGATAAGTTTCTAAACGCATCCTAAATCAAAATCCTAGCGTTTTACATGCTTTTTTGTCATTATATTAAGGGCATGATATGTTCCTTTACACACACACACACACACACACACACACACACACACACACACACACACACACAATTAAATTTATGAAAATCAATAATTTAATGTTATTTTATACACTAATATTAGCACAGTTATCATTTTAATAGAATAAGCTATTTTGTGTATGATTTTAATCATGATATTTATCATATTTTTCCCTTTTTTTCCATAGTTTTGAATGTTTAATCTTTATTTAGCAGTGTATTTGTATTCAAAATGCATCTGACTTTAAACAATAAAAAAAGGATGTAAATCGCGTTAAAAACGCATGCGTATTTATAGCATTTTTGTGGTCAAAACCAAAATGTGACAAAGACCACTTCTGCCAGAGGATGCGTTTAGAACTGCAACTAACTCAACGCAAAGTGCGCACACAGCCTAAAGGTACAATCACCCTTAGCTGCATACTTTACACATTTAATATTACAGTGCAGATTAATGCAGTTTTACATCTCATTCATTTGCTTTTAAAATCTCTAAGATTTACTGCAAACTGTAAAAATCCAATTAGAAAATCAGAGATCCATTCAAATCACTTATTCGGCCAAACGCACATCAACTTTTATGGAAAAGGGGAGAGTGGACAAAGAATGGATCTTGGATGAAAGCAATAGATCTTACTATATAAGAAAGACAATGATAGCTCTGCTCGACATAAGAGCAGACCCATCATGAGCAGCGTTTGGGTCACTGTAACTGGAGATATTAGCATTACCTTTTTGTTTCTGGCGTGGTTTACTGCTGGCCTTACGTGGCTGTCTAGTTCTGGTTTTCTTTTGCTTTCCTTGCTCTAGAGCTTGCTCCAGAAGTTGAGCAAAGAATTCAAAATCAAAATCACTCTTCTCCCCTGATGACAATAAATATAGTTGAAACATGTTCACAATTTCATAAATAGCTATACTTGACTATTATTAGTTAGGTTGAGGACTAAAAATCCAATTTTTTAACCAAAGGCACAACAGTAACTACTTTGGATTTCTTTGGTGATCAAAACATACTTTTGTTAATTTACAGAAACTTACAGTGAATATTTCACTCTGTTTAAAGCATACAGTATCTATTTTAGGGCAGGATCATATATCAATGTCAATAATCAGAAATGACACGCGTGACCCCTGACACGGTTTTCTTATATTACTACCTAAATATCAAATCAATTAATAATGAACATATAGATTAATCGTAAAGTATCGTGTCACACATAGTATTATCCACACAAATAAGAAAAAAAAAAAATTCTGTCCAGTATGGGGACTAGAACCCAGAGCTCTGCATCTGTAAGACAGGACACTTACCACTGAGCTATGTACTCAGTACAGGAAGCTCAGCCTTTAACCCCTTCACGACCATGGACGGATATATCCGTCATGGAGCGTGTCCCGTTAAGCCCCGTCCCCTGCCGCGGGCAGGCGGCGGCGGTCGGCACACATATCAGCTGTTTTCAACAGCTGACATGTGTGCCTGCTAGCCGCGGGTGGAATCGCTTCCACCCGCGGCCATTAACCCCTTAAATCTTGCTGCCAAAGTCTGACAGCAAGATCTAAATGCGCGTGGCCATGTTTTTTACTTACCGCCGCCCCCAAGGAAGTCACGTGTGTGATCACGTGACTATCGGTGGTTGCCATCGTAGCACAGGGTCATGTGATGACGCCTGCAGCTACGAAGTTTCACTTTCGTTTTCCCTCGGCCGAGAGCAGAGGGAAAAAGAAAGTGACTGTATCTGCTGTTTACAGCTGTATAGCTGTGATCAGCAGATAGATAATAGCGATCGGATTGCTGATCGCTATAGCCCCCTAGGGGGACTAGTAAAATAAAAAAAAAAAAAGTAAAAAAAAAAAAAATTAAAAGTTCAAATCACCCCCATTCCCCCCCATTGAAAATTAAATGGTTAAAAAATAATATACACATATTTGGTATCGCCGTGTTCAGAAATACCCGATCTATTAAAATATAAAATCAATTAATCTGATTGGTAAACGGTGTAGTGGCAAAAAAATTCCAAACACCAAAATTACGTTTTTTGGTCGCCGCAAGTTTTACGCAAAATGCAATAACAGGCGATCAAAACGTAGCATCTGCGCAAAAATGGTACCATTAGAAACGTCAGCTCGAGACGCAAAAAATAAGCCGTCACTGAGCCATAGATCCCAAAAAATAAGAACGCTACGTGTTTCGGGAAATGGCGCAAAACGTGCACCACTTTTATTGGACAAACTTGAGGGTTTTTTTAACCCCTTAGGTACAAGTAAACCTATACATGTTTGGTGACTACAAACTCGCACCAACCTCAGGCATCATACCCACACATCAGTTTTACCATATAGTGAACACCTTGAATAAAACATCCCAAAAACTATTGTGCCATCACACTTTTTTGCAATTTTTCCGCATTTGGAATTTTTTTGCTGTTTTTCAGTACACCATATGGTAAAACGTATGGTTTCATTTAAAAGTACAACTTGTCCCGCAAAAAAACAAGCCCTCATATGGCAAGATTGACGGAAAAATAAAAAAGTTACGGCTCTTGGAAGAAGGGGAGCAAAAACAAAAATGCAAAAACGGAAAGTGCCCCGGGGCTGAAAGGGTTAAATTGGTTACATAATTTGCAGTTCAATGGTGTCTGAAACACATTGGGCCTTTCCCACTGATCTCCTCCAAGCCAAAGTCAAATGATGTTTGACTCTGATCAGTGACTTTGATAAGTGAAGAAAGTCACATATCAGATATCACATATCAGAATGAGAATCAGGCCTAGGACACACGGCATGAAAAATCGGAGCGAGGAGTGTAAAAAAACATCGCATTCTACTCGGACAAATATTAGCCTATGTGCCAGCACCCATGAGCGATTGTATGTATGTATGTATGTATTGTTGGTTTCTATGTATGGTTTTTCTTTGTATGGTTGGTATCTATGTATGGTTGTTCTGTTTCTCTTCCTACTGCTAATACACTAAACTGGCATAGATCCTCCTTCGGCTCGGGGTGTACACTGCTAGGGAGGAGTTAACATCTTTTTGTCTACTTAGTGTCAGCCTCCTAGTGACCGCAGCATACACCCATGGTTCTGTGTCCCCCAATGCAACGAGAGAGAAAGAGATTTTACGGTGAGTACACAAAAATCATTCTTTCTGGGTTCAAATCCCCGTAGCAGAAAGAAGGGAATTTTGTTACTTACCGTAAATTCCTTTTCTTCTAGCTCCTATTGGGAGACCCAGACGATTGGGTGTATAGCACTGCCCTCCGGAGGCCACACAAAGCATTACACTAAAAAGTGTAAGGCCCCTCCCCTTCTGGCTATACACCCCCAGTGGGATCACTGGCTCACCAGTTTTAGTGCAAAAGCAAGAAGGAGGAAAGCCAATAACTGGTTTAAACAAATTCACTCCGAAGTAACGTCGGAGAACTGAAAACCGTTCAACATGAACAACATGTGTACCCGAAAAACAACCAAAAATCCCGAAGGACAACAGGGCGGGTGCTGGGTCTCCCAATAGGAGCTAGAAGAAAAGGAATTTACGGTAAGTAACAAAATTCCCTTCTTCTTCGGCGCTCCATTGGGAGACCCAGACGATTGGGACGTCCAAAAGCTGTCCCTGGGTGGGTAAAGAAATACCTCATGTTAGAGCTGCAAAGACAGCCCTCCCCTACGGGGAGGCAACTGCCGCCTGCAGGACTCTTCTACCTAGGCTGGCGTCCGCCGAAGCATAGGTATGCACCTGATAATGTTTGGTGAAAGTGTGCAGACTCGACCAGGTAGCTGCCTGGCACACCTGTTGAGCCGTAGCCTGGTGTCGTAATGCCCAGGACGCACCCACGGCTCTGGTAGAATGGGCCTTCAGCCCTGATGGAACCGGAAGCCCAGCAGAACGGTAGGCTTCAAGAATTGGTTCTTTGATCCATCGAGCCAGGGTGGCCTTGGAAGCCTGCGACCCTTTGCGCTTACCAGCGACAAGGACAAAGAGTGCATCCGAGCGGCGCAGGGGCGCCGTGCGGGAAATGTAGATTCTGAGTGCTCTCACCAGATCCAACAAATGTAGATCCTTTTCATACCGATGAACTGCATGCGGATAAAAGGAAGGCAAGGAGATATCCTGATTAAGGTGAAAAGAGGATACCACCTTAGGGAGAAACTCCTGAATGGGGCGAAGCACCACCTTGTCCTGGTGGAAGACCAGGAAAGGAGCCTTGGATGACAGCGCTGCTAGTTCAGACACTCTCCGAAGAGACGTGACCGCTACCAGAAAAACCACTTTCTGTGAGAGTCGAGAAAGTGACACATCCCTCAGGGGCTCGAAAGGCGGCTTCTGGAGAGCAACAAGGACCTTGTTTAGATCCCACGGATCTAACGGCCGCCTGTACGGAGGTACGATATGACACACCCCCTGCAAGAACGTGCGCACCTTAGAAAGTCGCGCTAGACGCTTCTGAAAAAACACGGATAGTGCTGAAACTTGCCCTTTAAGGGAGCCGAGCGACAAGCCCTTTTCCAACCCAGATTGCAGGAAGGAAAGAAAGACAGGTAACGCGAATGGCCAGGGGGATACTCCTTGTGCAGAGCACCAGGATAAGAAAATCTTCCACGTTCTGTGGTAGATCTTAGCAGAAGTGGACTTCCTAGCCTGTCTCATGGTGGCCACGACCCCTTGGGGTAATCCTGAAGACGCTAGGATCCAGGACTCAATGGCCACACAGTCAGGTTCAGGGCCGCAGAATTCCGATGGAAAAACGGCCCTTGGGACAGTAAGTCTGGACGGTCTGGTAGTGCCCACGGTTGGCCTACCATGAGATGCCACAGATCCGGGTACCACGACCTCCTCGGCCAGTCTGGGGCGACGAGTATGACGCGGCCGCAATCGGATCTGATCTTGCGTAACACTCTGGGCAGGAGTGCCAGAGGTGGAAACACATAAGGGAGCCGGAACTGCGACCAATCTTGCACTAAGGCGTCTGCCGCCAGAGCTCTTTGATCGCGAGACCGCGCTATGAAGGTCGGGACCTTGTTGTTGTGCCGAGACGCCATTAGGTCGACGTCCGGCACCCCCCAGCGGCGGCAGATTTCCTGAAACACGTCCGGGTGAAGGGACCATTCCCCTGCGTCCATGCCCTGGCGACTGAGGAAGTCTGCTTCCCAGTTTTCTACGCCCGGGATGTGAACTGCTGATATGGTGGATGCTCTTTCCTCCACCCACATCAGAATCCGCCGGACTTCCTGGAAGGCTTGCCGACTGCGTGTCCCTCCTTGGTGGTTGATGTATGCCACCGCTGTGGAGTTGTCCGACTGAATTCGGATTTGCTTTCCTTCCAGCCACTGCTGGAAGGCCAATAGGGCAAGATACACTGCCCTGATTTCCAGAACATTGATCTGAAGTGTGGACTCCTGCTGAGTCCACGTCCCTTGAGCCCTGTGGTGGAGAAAAACTGCTCCCCACCCTGACAGACTCGCGTCTGTCGTGACCACTGCCCAGGATGGGGGCAGGAACGATCTTCCCTGTGATAATGAGGTGGGAAGAAGCCACCATTGCAGAGAGTCCTTGGCCGTCTGAGAAAGGGAGACCTTCCTGTCTAGGGAAGTCGTCTTCCCGTCCCATTGGCGGAGAATGTCCCATTGAAGTGGGCGCAGATGAAACTGCGCGAACGGGACTGCCTCCATTGCTGCCACCATCTTCCCTAGGAAGTGCATGAGGCGCCTTAAGGGGTGCGACTGACCCTGAAGGAGAGACTGCACCCCTGTCTGTAGAGACCGCTGCTTGTCCAGCGGAAGCTTCACTATCGCTGAGAGAGTATGAAACTCCATGCCAAGATACGTTAGTGATTGAGTCGGTGCCAGGTTTGACTTTGAAAAGTTGATGATCCACCCGAAAGTCTGGAGAGTCTCCAGCGCAACATTCAGGCTGTGTTGGCATGCCTCTTGAGAGGGTGCTTTGACAAGTAGATCGTCCAAGTAAGGGATCACCGAGTGTCCCTGAGAATGCAAGACTGCTACCACTGCCGCCATGACCTTGGTGAAAACCCGTGGTGCTGTCGCCAGACCAAATGGCAGAGCTACGAACTGGAGATGGTCGTCTCCTATCACGAAACGTAGAAAACGTTGGTGCTCTGTAGCAATCGGCACGTGGAGATAAGCATCTTTGATGTCTATTGATGCAAGGAAATCTCCTTGAGACATTGAGGCAATGACGGATCGGAGGGATTCCATCCGGAACCGCCTGGCGTTCACATGCTTGTTGAGCAGCTTTAGGTCCAGAACAGGACGGAACGAGCCGTCCTTTTTTGGAACCACGAAAAGATTGGAGTAAAAACCTTGCCCTTGTTCCTGCAGAGGAACAGGGATCACCACTCCTTCTGCTTTTAGTGAGCACACCGCCTGCAGAAGGGCATCTGCTCGGTCGGGATGTGGGGAGGTTCTGAAGAACCGAGGCGGAGGACGAGAACTGAATTCTATCCTGTACCCGTGAGACAAAATGTCTGCTACCCACCGGTCTTTGACCTGTGGCAGCCAAATGTCGCAAAAGCGGGAGAGCCTGCCACCGACCGAGGATGCGGAGGGATGAGGCCGAAAGTCATGAGGCAGCCGCCTTGGAAGCGGTTCCTCCGGTTGCTTTCTTGGGGCGTGACTGAGCCCGCCAGGAATCTGAGCTCCTTTGCTCCTTCTGAGTCCCTTTGGACGAGGAGAATTGGGTCTTGCTGGAGCCTCGAAAGGACCGAAACCTCGACTGCCACTTCCTCTGTTGAGGTTTGCTGGATCTGGGCTGGGGTAAGGAGGAGTCCTTACCCTTGGATTGCTTAATGATTTCAGCCAATTGTTCACCAAACAGTCTATCTACAGATAGCGGCAAGCTGGTTAAACATTTTTTGGAAGCAGAATCCGCTTTCCATTCCTTTAACCACAAGGCTCTGCGCAAGACAACAGAGTTGGCAGACGCAATTGAGGTACGGCTTGTAGAGTCCAGGACAGCGTTGATAGCGTAAGTCGCAAACGCAGACATTTGCGAGGTTAGGAACGCTACTCGCGGCACTGCTGGACATATGATAGAGTCCACCTGTGCCAGACCAGCTGAAATAGCTTGGAGTGCCCACACGGCCGCGAATGCTGGAGCAAACGACGCGCCAATAGCTTCATAGACAGACTTTAACCAAAGGTCCATCTGTCTGTCATTGGCATCTTTAAGTGAAGCCCCATCTTCCACTGCAACTATGGATCTAGCTGCCAGCCTGGAGATTGGGGGGTCCACCTTTGGACACTGGGTCCAGCGTTTGACCACGTCAGGGGGAAAAGGATAACGTGTATCCTTAAGACGTTTGGAGAAACGCTTGTCTGGGTAAGCATGGTGTTTCTGGACTGATTCTCTGAAGTCAGCGTGGTCCAGAAAAGTACTCAGTTTAGGCTTGGGATACCTGAAATGGAACTTCTCCTGCTGTGCAGCTGCCTCCTCTGCAGAAGGGGCAGGGGGAGAAATTTCCAATAGACTATTGATGGCCCCTATAAGGTCATTTACCATGGCGTCACCATCAGGAGTATCCAGATTGAGAGCGGTTTCAGGATTAGACTCCTGATCACCCTCCTCTGTCTCATCATGTAGAGACTCTTCTCGCTGAGACCCTGATCCGCGTGATGACGTGGGGGGTCTCTCCCAGCGAGGACGCTTAGGCTGCCTGGGACTGTCATCTGAATCAGAGCCGTCAGGCTGAGATGCCTGGGACCCCCTTGAAGCACTGATTAACTCCAACTGAGGGGGACCGGGGAACATTGACGCAGCAGTGTCCATGGACTGAGTAACTGGCCTGGCCTGCAAGGTCTCTAGGATTTTTGTCATAGTGACAGACATCCTGTCAGCAAAAACAGCAAACTCTGTCCCCGTCACCGGGACAGGGTTCACCGGCGACTCTGCCTGGGCCACTACCACCATAGGCTCCGGCTGACGAAGTGGCACCGGGACCGAACATTGCACACAATGGGGGTCATTATAACCTGCCGGTAGATTAGCCCCACAAGCGGCACAAGCAGCGTTCACAGCCCGTGTCTTGGCACCCTTGCGTTTTGCAGATGACATGTTGTCGTCTCCTCAGAGCAATAGGGGTATACAGCCAAGAAGCAACTTTACAGTGCAATATATATCGATATATCTGGTACAGGAAAAAGTACACTAAATAACACTGTGGCACTAGTGGGGCCAGCACGAATGTGCTGCTTACCAGTTACCGCCCGCTTAACGCGGGTGTGTGGTCGCCAGAAATCCCTTGTCTGGGTCTCCCAGAGCCTGTGTCCGTTCCCCAGCCAGACTGCATGCAGGAATGGCTGCCGGCGTCTCTGTGGAGGGGGGGCGGGCCCTGGGTGTGCTCAGACAAAAAGCGGGAAACCTGCGTCCCACTGTGCTCAGTGAGAGGGCTGGAGCATGTAAATAAGGCTCCAGCCCTCGGCGCTGACGATTGCACAACGCCTGTCCCCTTCCCTGATTGACAGGGAGGGGGCGGGAACGAAGCGGAGCTAGGCCGCAAAAGCCGGGGACTAGATTTATAAGCGCCGCCGTCGTAAAAGCACGGTCGGCGCTAAGTCCCCGGCGCACTACAAGTCCCAGCCGCGCCGCCGCTCCCGGAGCGACCGGCGCGGTAGTTCCCCAACACAAAGTCACTCAGCTAAGCTGCAGTGACTCAAACCCCAGCGCGCAGCGCTACTGTCCCCGGCGCACTAGCACACCCAGCAAGTCTGGAGTGTGCGCGGCCAGTCCATAGGGGGACACAGAGTACCTGAATGTTGCAGGGCCTTGTCCCTGAACGGTACCCCGGCTCCTTATCCAGCAGGTTCAATGGGTCTGTGGACGGAGCCCGGCCTCAGGGCTTGGAGGCCGGTAAGATCCCACTTCCTCAGAGCCCCTTCGGGGGATGGGGAAGGAAAACAGCATGTGGGCTCCAGCCTCCGTACCCGCAATGGGTACCTCAACCTTACAAACCGCAAGTGGGGTGAGAAGGGAGCATGCTGGGGGCCCTAATATGGGCCCTCTTTTCTTCCATCCGATATAGTCAGCAGCTACTGCTGACTAAACAGTGGAGCTATGCGTGGATGTCTGACCTCCTTCGCACAAAGCAGAAAACTGGTGAGCCAGTGATCCCACTGGGGGTGTATAGCCAGAAGGGGAGGGGCCTTACACTTTTTAGTGTAATGCTTTGTGTGGCCTCCGGAGGCAGTGCTATACACCCAATCGTCTGGGTCTCCCAATGGAGCGCCGAAGAAAACCCTGTTATACCCAAAAATCATTTCAAAATGTAATCATTCCAAAGCCCAAGCATTTCCCATCAGTTACACAATACATCTTATAGAAAATCACTTACTAAAAGCCTTGTCTATCCTCCATCCGTTCACTCGTTCTTCCCTCTTAAATTTGTTCTAAAAAGTTTAAAGAAAAGTAAGTATAACTAAAACATTGTCTCTTTAAAATGTTTAATGGCAAATACCAGAAACTTTATTTTTTTTGCTTCTGTATCCCCATATTCATAAGTCTGCAATTGCATATATGTGTCTCCCACACAGCTAAAGGATTGTTTGTTCCTTAGAGAAGATACAGCACATGGTCCCATCACACCATCTTGTGCTGGTAGCTGCTGACTGACCGAAAGTCAAAAGTTACGTCACAAACTCTCAATACAAGTCTATGAGGGCCAGAACAAGGCCAGAATGAGGCTCTCTTAGACTTGTATTGAAGGGTGACCTCCGGCGCGCTCCATGAAACACTAAAGCTGCCGGCAGGTCACAAATCACTAACGAGCAACTGGAGAGGTGAAGGCGCTAGGAGGGAAAGGAACTTAGATTTTAAGCACCACTCCAGCTGTGAAACACAGCAGAAAAACAAAAACAAAAAAACTCTGGAGTGGTGCTTTAAGGCAAAAAGTTAAAGTGGAACTGAAATTTTGTAAAAACTGTTTTTATATTACAGGCCCTGCATTGTGTGTCTGACATGTGGAGATCTGGGTCCAAAGACTCCCACCGACCAGTCAAAACATCGAGCTGCGTATACAAAGGCTGCGCACAGAGTGGTGTACAAGCCCAACAATAAGGCTATGGGTCCGTATACCGGCCTGTGAAAGAATGTATTAGACCCATAAATGTAATAGTCCGCTCCTACACCGCTCTGTGCGCGTGGCACACTACCAAACTTAAAAGCAGTGTTTTCACCAATCAATGGGGGTCTCAGGACCTGAACACCCACTGCTCAGAAATACCAAGCAGCACCACATATGACTGCCTTTATGAGATTAGTGACACTTTATAGCGGCCGTCCACCCCTTGACCCAAAAGTGAATATTCATTTCTACTCCTTCTCTACCATAGATCGGAACACTATTCTCTTCATGGGTCTGATCCACATCTCCCCTGTCTTTTCAGTGGTGTGGGGTGAGAACAATGAGGCAGAGACAGGAGATGCCCGATTCAGACTTTCAGCGTCCCCCATGCCTCTGCATCAGCCATTTTGGCCATGAAGAGAACAGGACACCGATCTCAGAGGGGCAAAAAGCTGCAGAATGGAGGCCAATAGGAATAATGACTAAATATTAGCAAAGAAGGGAATTTTGTTTACTTACCGTAAATTCCTTTTCTTCTAGCTCCAATTGGGAGACCCAGACAATTGGGTGTATAGCTTCTGCCTCCGGAGGCCACACAAAGTATTACACTCAAAAGTGTAACCCCTCCCCTCTGCCTATACACCCTCCCGTGCCTCACGGGCTCCTCAGTTTTGGTGCAAGAGCAGGAAGGAGGAAACTTATAAATTGGTCTAAGGTAAATTCAATCCGAAGGATGTTCGGAGAACTGAAACCAAAGAAACAATTGAACAACAAGCCCGAAGGGAACAGGGGCGGGTGCTGGGTCTCCCAATAGGAGCTAGAAGAAAAGGAATTTACGGTAAGTAAACAAAATTCCCTTCTTCTTTGTCGCTCCATTGGGAGACCCAGACAATTGGGACGTCCAAAAGCAGTCCCTGGGTGGGTAAAAGAATACCTCGATAAATAGAGCCGACACGGCTCCCTCTTACAGGTGGGCAACCGCCGCCTGAAGGACTCGCCTACCTAGACTGGCATCTGCCGAAGCATAGGTATGCACTTGATAGTGTTTTGTGAAGGTGTGCAGACTAGACCAGGTAGCTGCCTGACACACCTGCTGAGCCGTCGCCCGGTGCCGCAATGCCCAGGACGCACCCACGGCTCTGGTAGAATGGGCTTTCAGCCCCGAAGGAAGCGGAAGCTCCGAAGAACGGTAAGCTTCAAGAATCGGTTCCTTGATCCACCGAGTCAAGGTTGACTTGGAAGCCTGCGAACCCTTACGCTGACCGGCGACAAGTACAAGGAGTGCATCTGAACGGCGCAGGGGCGCTGTGCGAGACACGTAGTACCGGAGTGCTCTCACTAGATCTAATGAGTGCAAATCCTTTTCACATCGGTGAATTGGATTAGGGCAAAAAGAAGGTAAGGTGATATCCTGATTGGATGAAAAGGAGATACCACCTTAGGGAGAAATTCCGGAACAGGAAGCAGAACCACCTTATCCTGGTGAAAAACCAGGAAGGGGGCTTTGCATGACAGCGCTGCAAGATCCGACACTCTTCGGAGTGATGTAACTGCCACTAGAAATGCCACCTACTGCGAAAGACGTGATAAGGAGACATCTCGCAGCGGCTCGAAAGGTGGTTTCTGAAGAGCCGTTAGCACCCTGTAAAGGTCCCAGGGCTCTAGTGGGCGCTTGTAAGGTGGGACTATGTGGCATACTCCTTGCAGGAACGTGCGGACCTGCGGGAGCCTGGCCAGGCGCCTTTGAAAAAATACTGAGAGCGCCGATACTTGTCCCTTGAGAGAGCTTAGTGACAAACCTTTGTCCATTCCAGATTGAAGGAAGGAAAGAAAAATGGGTAAGGCAAAAGGCCAGGGAGTAAACCCATTCACAGAGCACCAGGACAAGAATATCCGCCAAGTCCTGTAATAGATCTTGGCGGACGTCGGTTTCCTGGCTTGTCTCATAGTGGCAATGACATCCTGAGATAACCCTGACGATGCTAGGAGCCAGGACTCAATGGCCACACAGTCAGGTTGAGGGCCGCAGAATTCAGATGGAAAAACGGCCCTTGTGACAGCAAGTCTGTGCGGTCTGGAAGGGCCCACGGTTGACCCACCGTGAGATGCCACAGATCCGGGTACCACGACCGCCTTGGCCAGTCTGGAGCGACGAGAATGGCGCGGCGGCAGTCGGACCTGATCTTGCGTAATACTCTGGGTAGCATCGCCAGAGGAGGAAACACATAAGGCAGTTGAAACTGCGACCAATCCTGTACTAATGCATCCGCCGCCAGAGATCTGTGAACTGCGGAGATGGTGGATGCTGTGGCTTCCACCCACTGCAGAATTCGCCGTACTTCCTGGAAGGCTTGACGACTGCGAGTGCCGCCCTGGTGATTGATGTAGGCGACTGCAGTGGCGTTGTCCGACTGGATACGGATCTGCCTGCCCTCCAGCCACTGATGGAACGCCAATAGGGCTAGATACACTGCCCTTATCTCCAGAACATTGATCTGAAGGGAAGACTCCCTCGGAGTCCAGGTCCCCTGAGCCCTGTGGTGGAGAAACACTGCTCCCCAACCTGACAGGCTCGCGTCCGTGGTGACCACAGCCCAGGTTGGGGGCAGGAAGGATTTTCCCTGCGATAGAGAAGTGGGAAGAAGCCACCACTGAAGAGACGTCTTGGTTGCCAGGGAAAGAGAGACATTCTTGTCGAGGGAAGTCGATCTCTTGTCCCACTTGTGGAGAATGTCCCATTGGAGTGGGCGTAGATGAAATTGCGCGAAGGGCACTGCCTCCATCGCTGCCACCATCTTCCCTAGGAAGTGCATGAGGTGCCTTATGTAGGACCGCCACAACGGATGCCATGACTTTGGTGAAAACCCGTGGGGCTGTCGCCAAGCCGGAAGGCAATGCCACGAACTGAAGGTGTTCGTCCCCTATGGCGAAACGCAAGAAGCGTTGATGTTCGGGTGCGATCGGCACATGGAGATAAGCATCTTTGATGTCGATCGATGCGAGAAAGTCTCCCTGTGACATCGAAGCGATGACCGAGCGGAGAGATTCCATCCTGAACCGTCTGGTTCTCACATGTTTGTTGAGCAGTTTGAGTTCCAGAACGAGACGGAATCCTGAGGGGGGAAGGGAATCACAACTCCTTCTGTCTTCAGAGCGGCCACTGCCTGAAGAAGTGCGTCGGCCCGAGCAGGGGGGGGGGGGAGGTTGTGAAGAAACGAGTTGGAGGACGAGAGATGAACTCTATCCTGTAACCGTGAGACAGAATGTCTCTCACCCATCGGTCTTGAACATGTGGCCACCAGGTGTCGCAAAAGCGGGAGAGCCTGCCACCGACCGAGGATGCGGTTCGGGGATGCCAAGAGTCATGAGGAGGCCGCCTTGGAGGCAGTGCCTCCGGCAGCCTTTTGGGGGCGTGACTTAGACCGCCACGCGTAGGAGTTCCTCTGACCTTTCTCCGGCCTATTGGACGAAAAGGATTGGGACTTGGCGGAGGGGCGAAAGGACCGAAACCTCGATTGTATCTTACGTTGCTGAGGTCGCTTCGGTCTGGAATGGGGTAAGGAGGAGTCCTTTCCCTCTCATCCAATCGTTCTCCAAACAATCGGTCGCCAGAAAACGGCAAACCGGTTAGGAATCTCTTGGAAGCCGAGTCTGCCTTCCATTCGCGCAGCCACATGGCTCTGCGGACTGCCACAGAATTAGCGGATGCGACCGCTGTACGGCTAGCAGAGTCTAGGACTGCATTCATGGCGTATGAAGAAAAACGCCGACGCCTGAGAAGTCAAAGACGCAACCTGCAGAGCAGAAGTACGTGTGACCGCATTAATCTCGGTTAGACAAGCAGAGATAGCTTGGAGTGCCCACACGGCTGCAAAAGCCGGGGCAAAGGACGCGCCCGTGGCTTCATAGATGGATTTCACCAGGAGCTCTATCTGCCTGTCAGTGGCATCTTTTAGCGATGAGCCATCTGCAACCGATACCACAGATCTAGCCGCCAATCTAGAGACTGGAGGATCCACCTTGGGACACTGAGCCCAACCCTTAACTACGTCAGAGGGGAAGGGGTAACGTGTGTCAGCAAGGCGCTTAGTAAAGCGCTTGTCCGGAACCGCTCTGGGTTTCTGGACAGCATCCTTGAAGTTAGAGTGGTCGAAAAACGCACTCCGTGTACGTTTGGGGAACCGAAACTGGTGTTTCTCCTGCTGAGAAGCCGAATCCTCTATAGGTGGAGGCGGGGGAGATAGATCTAACACCTGGTTGATGGACGAGATAAGATCATTTACTAAGGCGTCCCCTTCAGGTGTATCAAGGTTGAGGGCAACGTCATGGTCAGAGCCCTGAGCTGCGACCTCCGCCTCGTCCTCCAGCGAGTCCTCCAGCCGGGAACCTGAGCAGCGTGATGAAGCTGATGATTCCAAGCGGGCCCGCTTAGCTGGTCTGGGGCTGTGGTCCGTGGAGGAGTCCTCCACGTGAAACCTAGAGCCCACCCCGGGAGCGCGCTGCGGCGTGGACCGAGAGGGACCTGGAGGCGCCGATCCAACAGTGCCCGGGGCCTGTGTAAGGACCGGTCTGGACTGCAAGGCTTCCAGCAGCTTGGCAGACCATTTGTCCATAGACTTAGCCATGGATTGTGAAAGTGACTCAAAGAGCTTGTCAGCAAACACTACAAACTCTGTCTCTGCCGCCTGGACAGTGGTAGCATGGGGGTCTACCTGAGCCGAGGGGCCCACAAGTGGTCGCGGCTCCAGCTGAGTCAGTGTAACAGGGGTCGAGCATTGCTCACAGTGAGGGTAGGTGGAACCCGCAGGCAACATAGCCCCACAAGAGGTACAGGTCGCAAAGAAACCCTGTGCCTTAGCGCTCTTGCTCCTTGTGGACGACATGCTGTTGTGTCCCAGGAGAGTGATCACAGAGGGTATAAGGGAAGAGTATACAGCCCGGCCGAACAGAGATCTACATATATATATATATATATATATATATATAAAGATATATAATACGTATCTATTCAGGCAACCCAGGGGGACCAGCACCGAATGACCGGTGTGGCTTACCGACCGCTAAAAAGCGGCGTGTGTGTCCTCCAGATTCCCTGCTCCAGGTCTCCCAGCGGTGAAGAGCTCTTTCCTGATGATTCTCCAGCGCTGAAAAAAATGGCTGCTGGAGCTCTCAGAGGGGGAGTGGAGCGGTGGGCGGCACCAGGAAAAAGTGCGGGAATCTGGGGTCCCTATTGTGATCAAAGAGGGGGGAGGAAGCATACAGGATGCTCCGGCCCTCACTGCCGACGTCAGGACGGCTGTCCCGCCCCTACCCTGACAGACAGGTCCGGGGGCGGGAGTCTTGCCAGTAGGCCGCAACTGAAGCCGGAGACTAAATTTATGACCGCGGCCGACAAGCAGGCGCGGTCGGCGCGGAAGTCCCCCGGCTTTCACGGATCAGCAGCCGCTGTGTGTCCCAGGCAGCGTCCGGTCGGCTGTCCCGCCCCTACCCTGACAGACAGGTCCGGGGGCGAGATTTTGCAAGTAGGCCGCAACTGAAGCCGGGGACTAAATTTATGACCGCGGCCGACAAACAGGCGCGTTCGGCGCGGAAGTCCCCCGGCTTTCACGGCCTAGCAGCCCTTGCAGCGTCCGGGTGCCAGGCGCTCCATGAACCGTCCCCATGGGGACACAGAGTACCTGACAGATGCAGGGCCCGGTCCCTGATAAAGAAAATACTCCGGCCCGGCAGATTCCACACAGGGGCTGCGGAGGGAGCACGGTCCCAGTACCTGGATGACCGCTCAGGATCCCACTTCTCCCAGAGCCCCCAAGGGATGGTGAAGGAAATACGGCATGAGGCTCCGGCCGTCGTACCCGCAATGGGTACCTCAACCTTAACAGCACCGCCGACGTAGTGGGGTGAGAAGGGAGCATGCCGGGGGCCCCGTGGGAGCCCTCTTTTCTTCCAACCGATAACATCAGCAGCTGCTGCTGACTAAAATGGGAATGCATGAGTGGATGTGTGCCTCCTTCCACACAAAGCATAAAACTGAGGAGCCCGTCAGGCACGGGAGGGTGTATAGGCAGAGGGGAGGGGTTACACTTTTGAGTGTAATACTTTGTGTGGCCTCCGGAGGCAGAAGCTATACACCCAATTGTCTGGGTCTCCCAATGGAGCGACAAAGAAATGTACAGTTAGGCCTAAGTCACACGGCGAGAAAAACAGTGCGAGTGGAGTGCGATAAAACATGGCATTCCACTCGGACCAATGCTAGCCTGTGTGTCAGCGCACCTGAGCGATTATTTTCTCAGCCCTAATCGGACTGAGAAAACAATCGCAGCATGCTGTGATTGTAATCCGAGACTCTTTCTCTCGCACCCATTCAAGTGAATGGGGCGAGAGAAAAATCGCACTGCACTTGCGGTACACCGGTGTACTGCCAGTGCAGTGCGAGAATGGCAATAGCCGGCTACGCAGGAGAGAGGGAGAGAAATCCCTCCCTCCCCTCGCAGCTGAGGTCTGCTCGCACGAACGGACCTCAGTCGCAGGGACACTCGCATGACACTCTGCTCTGCTGTACTGCCAGCACAAGCTGAATGTCATGCAAGTGGATCGCAGTAGTCCCCGTGTGGCCCCAGCCTTAGGCTATGCTCACACACTGCATCTTTTCTTAACCACAAAGATGCAGCGTTTTTGACCCCAAAGAAACACACCCGCGGCAAAAGCCCAATGGGGTTTTTTTTGTTGTTTGTTTTTGTTTTTGTTTTAAAGTCAAATCTATTGACTGAAAGTGCTCAAAAAAGCTAGCAAAAAGAATTGACACGCTGCATCTTCAAAAACTCAGCCATGATGCAACCAACAAAAGATGCCCAGTGTAGACAGCAAAATAGAAATCTCATAGACTTTGCTAGGGGAAGGAAATGCATGCATGTAGGTGCATCTTTGTGACCTCTAAAATGCACCAAAAACGCAGTAAAAGATGCAGTGTGTGAACATAGCCTTACATCTACTATAGAGGGGGGGGTTCGGTATACATTTGTATAGCTGAGCAGGAATTTATTGTGAACATTTTTGGCCAGTCAGTGTAAGTGGCCACAGAATCCAGCCATTGGCCACTGCTTCTATTTCTACAGAGAACAGATGGAATATGTTATAAGAGAATAACCTATTCTTTAAATTCGGTTTTTCTACTAAATATATATTTTTTTTTACATCTTGGCAATGTTTTTTTTTTTTTCACTATATCACAATCTTTATTAACATTTAGAAGTCCCGCAGTTTTCACACTACCACAGGGGAATTTTTACACCAACTTTTTGTTTCAGGAAATCCATGTAAACATGAGCCGCCGTGAACACCGACATATAGCAAAAACAAAACCCGAGCACTCAATGAGGAAGGGGAGAGGTATATGGATGCAAGTGTATATTTTATTTACAACCGACAAAGTGCAAAATGTGAACCCTGACACATAGCAACAAACCAACGTTTCGGTTTATCAGACCTTTCTCAAGGCTGTTGCTTATTATAGAGATGCTAGGGCATATGGGTCTCGCAAGGAAAGCCGTCAGGGTAGAGAGTAAGTGGAGGGCATCACATTCAGCAGTATGCGGTATCGTGGTGGTGGTGGTGGTGATGTGGTGAATATACACAAAGGCAGAGACTGCTGTCCTTGCGACCCGTATGCCCTAGCATCTCTATAATAAGCAACAGCCTTGAGAAAGGTCTGATAAACCGAAACATTGGTTTGTTACCATGTGTCAAGGTTCACATTTTGCACTTTGTCGGTTGTAAAATATACACTTGCATCCATATACCTCTCTCCTTCCTCATTGAGTGCTCGGGTTTTGTTTTTGCTACATGTTATAGATTTATTACCCTACAGCACCTATATTTACAGCAGTTGTAGCCAGACTTTTCCCCTATTACCGTGAACACTGACGTCCTGAACGTCTACATCATTTTCTGATGACACATTCCCTTTAACCAAACAGAAAATGAATAAAACAGCAACTCACCTTAATCTCTATTCTCTTTCTGTGAGGGAAAAGGTGGCTGATCATAGAAAAGTCTGTTCCCACCATACTGATGGCCAAGAAGAACAGATCGGTTTCTAAAACATAAACAAGTGTGCCGTAAGATAGATACCTCTAAAATCAGAAGACAACTGAAGGAGGACATAGTATACGGACCTTGATTAGACCACGGCTTTGAATAAATGTTCTTCCGAAAACTAGTATATGTTGTGGTGGAACCTCTTTCAAAGATGGGATCGTTCCCTTCAACAATCGGCGCTTTATTTCTTGTCACTTCTACAGTTAAACTGAAATCCCAAAAACGATCAGTTAAATATTTGGACCTTTATCTGTAGTAGAGCACAATACTTATTTTAACACAGGACTTCTGGATTTTTTCTGGATTTTTTTCTGAGCTCCGAACCCCTGAAGTAATGCAAATCCCACTGGAAATGGCTACAATACTAAGCCAAATTGAGAAGGAAACCTGGAAAAAAAGGATTTTTGTGTACTCACCGTAAAATCGTTTTCTCTTAGCCATCATTGGGGGACACAGGACCATGGGTGTTATGCTGCCTATCCATAGGAGGACACTAAGTAGATGCAAAATCATAGCTCCTCCTCTGCAGTATACACCCCCTGGCCGGGCCAGGCAGTCTCAGTTTTAGTACACAAGCAGTAGGAGAAAAAAAGCAGTAAAAAACTTCTCAACAGAGTAACATGAGAAAAGAAGAGTCAAAACCAAATAAGGTACTGAGAGAACCAAGGCCCCGCAGGGCAACAGGGTGGGTGCTGTGTCCCCCAATGATGGCTAAGAGAAAACTATTTTACGGTGAGTACACAAAAATCCGTTTTTCTCTGATGCCTCATTGGGGGACACAGGACCATGGGATGTCCTAAAGCAGTCCATGGGTGGGAAACATAAAAGAAGACAACACAACCCAAGGACTAGGAACCAGTCCCAGACAGCCTGGAGCGCCTACTGAGAGAGGTGTTCTACTGCCGTTTGCAGAATTTTCCTACCCAGATTTGCCTCAGTTGAAACCTGGGTATGGACTCTTTGTGATGCATTGAAAAAGTATGTAGGCTAGACCAGGTCGCAGCCTTACACACCTATTCCACTGAAGCCTGATGCCGAATGGCCCACAAAGCGCCAACTGCTCGCGTGGAATGAGCCCGCAGCCCACTAGGAATGGGCTTGAGTTGCAGGCAGTAGACTTCCTGGATCGCAGAGCGAATCCAGCGAGCCAGAGTCGCCTTTGAAGCTGCCTGTCCCTTCTTAGACCCCTCAGGAATGACGAACAAAGAGTCCGTTTTCCTAAAGGGGGCTGTCCTGGATATGTAATATCTGAGAGCTCTGACGAGGTCTAACGAATGCAGAGACCTTTCCACCCTATGAACTGGGTGTGGACAAAATGAAGGCAGAACAATGTCCCCGTTCAAATGAAACGGGGTAAGAACCTTTGGAACGAAATCCAGAAGGGGGCGCAGAACAGATCAGGAAAGGCTCGCGGCAAGAGAGTGCTGCTAGCTCCAAAACCCGTCTGATGGACGTAATTGCCACCAGAAATGTTACCTTCCAGGACAGAAGAGCAAGGGAGGATTCCTTGAGGGGTTCAAAGGGAGACCTCTGGAGACCGTCCAGAACGAGGTTGAGGTCCCATGGGTCCAGCGGCCGTTTGTACGGGGGAACTAGATGGGAAACGCCCTGGAGGAAGGTCTTGACTTGCGGTTTTTGAGCCAGGCGGCATTGGTAGAAGATTGAGAGCGCTGAGACCTGCCCTTTAAAGGGAACGGAGAGGCAACCCCACTTGCAAGCCAGACTGTAGAAAATCGAGAATTCTGGGGATGGCCAGAGGAATAGGCTGGATGTTAGTTTCTCTGCACCATGAAAGGAAGATTTTCCACATACGGTGGTAAATGCGGGATGAAGCAGGCTTTCGGGCGCTGATCATGGCAATAACCGCGGGGGAGAATCCCGCTCTTGTTAAATACCCAGGTCTCAATGGCCATGCCATCAGCTTCAGGGCTCTGGAGTTCTGATGGGAAATGGGCCCTTGGGTCAGCAAGTCTGGGATGTCTGGAAGGCGCCACGGTGCGTCTGTGAGCATTTGTACTAAGTCGGCTTACCAGGCGCGCCTGGGCCAGTCCGGTGCTATCAGTATCAACGGGACTCCCTCTGCCTTGATCTTGTTGACTACCCGCGGCAGCAGGGGTAGAGGTGGAAATATGTAAGGCAGGCGGAAGTGGTGCCAGGAGCAGACTAGAGCATCCGCGCCGATGGACTGCGGGTCGCGTGACCTGGCTATGAACGCAGGTACCTTTGCATTCAACCTTGAGGCCATTAGGTCCACGTCTGGTGTGCCCCAGCAAGTGCAGATGTGTAGAAACACATCTGGGTGGAGAGACCATTCTCCGGCGGCCAGGCCTTGGCGACTTAGAAAGTCTGCTGCCCAGTTCTCTACTCCCGGTATGTGTACCGCTGATATCACTGAACCCGTCGATTCGGCCCAGCTGAGGATCTTGTGGGCCTCGAGATAAGCCGCTTTGAGCGGGTGCCCCCCTGCCGATCGATATAGGCTACAGCTGTCGCATTATCCGATTGGACTCGAATCTGACGACCCGCTAGCAGAGGGCAGACCGCTCTGAGCGCGAGAAAGATCGCGCGGAGTTCCAGGGTGTTTATGGGTAGGGACGACTCCTGGGGCGTCCAACGTCCTTGAGCAGTGTGGTGCCGGTACACTGCTCCCCAGCCTAGGAGGCTGGCGTCTGTGGTCAGGACCAGCCAGTTCACTGGGAGAAAGGATCTCCCCTTCGATAGGGATGAGGACCGAAGCCACCAGCGGAGTGCGTACCTGAATGAAGGCGTCAGGTGAAGATGTCTGTCCAGGGAGAAGGGGCTCTTGTCCCAGGCCGCTAGAAGGGCTAGCTGCAGTGGGCGGAGGTGCAGTTGAGCAAAGGGTACTGCTTCCATAGCCGCCACCATCCTGCCGAGCACTTTCATGCTGAATCGAATGGAGCGAGACGGAGGACGTAGAAGGCAACGTACCGCTTGTTGAAGAGCGATCACCTTGTCCTGAGGGAGAAGGATCAAGCCCCGATGGGTGTCCAGGGACATGCCCAGGAAGGTGGATCGTGATGGGACCGGGGATGATTTGTCCAGATTCACTAGCCACCCTAAGCGGGATAGGGTGTCCACAGTGATCTGTATGCTGGTTGAGCAGTCGCGGAAGGAGAGGGCCTTGATGAGGAGGTCGTCCAAGTAAGGCAGAATGACCACTCCCCTGGCGTGAAGGACGCTCATGGCGGCCGCCATGACTTTGGTGAAGACCCTTGGTGCGGTGGCAAGGCCGAAGGGTAGAGCTATGAATTGAAAGTGGGAGTCCTGAATTGCAAAGCGGGATCTGGGGCGATGGGTATGTGCAGGTACGCGTCCTTGATGTCTATGGAGGCGAGGAATTCCCCTTCGACCATGGATGCAATAATGGACCTTAGGGACTCCATTCTGAATCTCTGTAAGTGCACATGCTAGTTTAGGTGTTTGAGGTCCAGGATGGGTCGAACTGACCCATCCTTTTTGGGGACCACAAAGAGGTTGGAATAAAAAACCCCCGAACTTCTCGTTGTCTGGGACAGGTATTATCACTCCTGCTGTTAGATTTTCGGACCCGACCCCCGAGTCGGATCTATGTGGTAACCGGAAGACACAAGGTCTCACACCCATTTGTCGTCTGAGGCGGCAGCCCAGATGTGTTGAAAGAGCCGCAGTCGACCTCCTACAATGAGTGAGTCTTCCGGGGCGCCGAAGGAGTCATGAGGGGGGAAACGTCGTGGCAGAGTCTCCCTAGTCCTGGACTGTTTCGGTCTAGGCTGCCATGACGAAGTAGGTTTCGGGGAGAGCTGAGAAGGTCGGTCCATACGTAGTCCGCGGCTGCTGGCGTGGACAGCACGGGGTGTCGACCAACCAAATGAGTTCCAAAAGGAGCGGAACGAGGACTGTGGACGTCTGGTGAAGGACGTCCTGGACTTCAGCTGGGGGAGGGAGGTACTCTTTCCTCCCGTAGCGTCAGAAATGAGCTTGTCCAGACGTTCGCCAAACAATCGGTCTGGAAAAAAGGGGAGGCCCCGCTCGCCATTGTCGGAGACAGAGAGCTCTACGGATGGCTATGGTATTTGAGGCGGCAAATGCTGCGCAGGTAGTAGCGTCCATGGAGGCCTGCATGAGGTACTCCGCCGCAGCGGCAATTTGAGCTGTTACCTCCGTGAAGGTATGAGTGAACTGAGATTCCTCAAGCGAAGTGTTAAGGGATTCTGCCCAGACCGAGATCGCCTTTGCGACCCACACAGAGGCAAAGCAGGGCGAGAGGGAGGAACCCGCAGCCTCAAAAGAAGAGCGGGCGAGGTGCTCCACCTATCTGTCTGTCGGGTCCTTGATGGAGGAACCATCGGGCAAAGACAGGAGCGTCTTTGTGGTAAGGCGGGAGACCGGGGGGGGGGTCGACCGAGGGCGGATCGGTCCAGCCCTTAGGGGCAGGTGAGGCAAAAGGGTACCGGGACTCCATGAGTTTTCGGTTACCGAACCGCCTGTCAGGTTTCTCCCTTTGCTTTGTGAGTATATCCTGAAACTCAGGGTGATCAGCGAAAACCTTTTGGAGTTTCCTTGTCCTCCAAAAGGAGACCGCATGGTCAGTGTTAGTGGATGGGGGATCCTCCACATGCAGAGTTTGGTTGATTGCTGCTATAAGGGAGTCTATTGCAGTCTGATCATCTGGGGAGGCTGAAACCAAGGAATCCTCCTGGTACAAACAGCATTCTCCCTCCTCCAGCTCTTCAGAAGCCGTGGAGCGTGTGGGAGAGCCTGCCCTGTGTGCTCCCGAGGGAGAGCCCGCTGGAGACACCCGGCCGTGTGCTCTTTTCCTGATCCCTGCAACCGGTGAAGCATGTGCCCGGATTACCTCAAAAGGATCCTCCATAGGGGTATCCTCAGGCTGCGTTCCGTCCAGGGACCCAGAAGGGTGTGGAGGACGACATTGCATAGCCAGCACCAGGTTCTGTGACAGTTTTTCCATGGATTGGGACAGAAACTGTGCCCATTCCGGTGGGCTGGGAGCCCTAGGCTCTGGGCTGACTGTTGCGGCGGTGGTGGCAGGGGGGGTCTTGGGGGGCTATAGGGGCACAGGACTCACAGAGAGAAGAGGTGTGTTTACGTGGTAGCTCAGCGTGGCAGGCAGTACAGGCTGAATAATAGACTATGTGAGCCTTAGCCCTCTTAGTGCCTTTTGAATTCTGCATGTTCCTGATAGGAGTATGCCAGGAGGGGGAGCAATGCTCAGCAGAGCTACAGTGAGCAGCACCTTACCAGAATCAGCCGATGGCTGGAGATCTTCCCACGCTTTCCTGGGGGGAAGCGGGGCTTATTGCGTCCGCGAGGGGCGAGGCTTAGCGCTAAAAGAGCACGAAGAAGTAGTCAGTGGGCCCCCCACGCTGTGGGTAGTAAAAAACGTCGGGAAAGGAGCTTCTGATAGATTTCCTCCCTCTCCCTCTAGTCAGCACACAGTGCTTTTCTGCTAGATCAAATAAACAGAGCAGATAATAAACGTGAGTTCCTGAGTTCTGTGATTCTCTAGCCACCCCCTCCCCCCTGCCACCGGGAAATTATCTGTGCAGGAGTTTGCAAACAGGAGGGACTTCCCCCCCCTCCTCCAGCCAGCAAGCTAGGGAAAAGTTAACACTGTGTGTTCAGGATTCCTGGGGCTCTCTTCCTTGCATTAGCCAGAGACTTTCTCATAATAAATATTGTATATTCAGCAACCCTGGGAGCCTTTCCTGCACAGCCTTTTCACCCTTTGTCTGGGAAACCAGTCAGGGGGGATCTCACCTTGAACACTGCTTCAATCCAGGCAGTGACAATAGCAGAGTCAGCTTGCTGTATCCGGTCACAACGATGCCATATTCAACTCAGAGCCTGCGAAGAGGGGCTGAGGAATTGTGCCTCTGCCCTGGGCTTTGGAAAATCGGTGTCTATGGAACCCGTCGTCCAGCCCAGGATCCAGCGTCGCGGGAGGGGGGACATGTAGGCAACACTTCACATTCCCGCCCGTTGATGGTAGTGGGAGATCGGTCCCAAAAGGAAACCACCGCCCTCAAAAAATAACAAACCTTGAAAGGAAGTGCCTCCTATAGACACTAAGCTAAAACTGAGACAGCCTGGCCCGGCCAGGGGGTGTATACTGCGGAGGAGGAGCTATGCTTTTGCATCTACTTAGTGTCCTCCTATGGATAGGCAGCATAACACCCATGGTCCTGTGTCCCCCAATGAGGCGTCAGAGACAACTACTATTTCATTTTCATATCTTCCTTTAAAAGTGCAGTAAATTAACAATGTTTAATTACAGCTACAATTAAATTAGAGCAATTTAAACATTTGTTGTAAGTTGTTACCCATAGGCAGGGCCACCATCAGGGCATGACACCAATGACTGGTACACGGGGCCAGGGTAATTACTTAGCTTTATTACGCCTTGGGCCAGGCCCCCCCTCTTTACTGGACCCCAGTCACAGCCCCAGCACCATACATGGCTAATTTGCAAAGGGGTGTGTATGCAAATTAGCCATGTGCTGGGCTGGAGGAGTGGTCAGTGGGGCAGAGCAGGGCACCAGCGCGTGATCCCGCGGCCCAGGGTCCAGCAGTGTGATTGCTGGTTGGTAAAATCCTTGAGGGTTTCTTGAGAGATGCTATACTGGAGTATCTCAAGAAAAATAACCTTATGACAGAGTATCAACATGGGTTTATGAGGGATCGATCCTGTCAAACTAATTTGATCAGCTTCTATGAAGAGGTAAGTTCAAGCCTGGACCAGGGAAATGCAGTGGATGTTGTGTATATGGACTTTTCAAAAGCTTTTGATACGGTGCCACACAAAAGGTTGGTACATAAAATGAGAATAACGGGGATAGGGGAAAATATGTGTAACTGGGTTAAAGGGAACCTGTCATCAGAAATTTCGCCCAAAAGCTAAAAGATTCCCCCTCTGCAGCTCCTGGGCTGCATTCTAGGAAGGTCCCTGTTATTATTGTGCCCCATGTGAGACCAAAATAAAGCCTTTATAAAGTTCTACCTTTTTGTATGCAGCTTCTGTAAATCCGACACGGGGGCGGGCTCTCTGCCGTCCGTTATTCTGCCTCCTGGTCCTGTATGCCGCCCCCATCGCTCCTTTCCATATCTGATGCACCGCCCACTGCTCCAGCCATCCCCGTGCATGCCCAGTGCCAGTCTCACAGGACTGAGCACTGTGACTGCTGGTGATGTGTGCGCAGGCAAGTGATTATGGACGGGGCTGTGACTGTTATCAGCAAGTACCCGGCCATAATCTCTTGAGCGCGCAAACCTCTCCAGCGTCACACTGAGCTCAGTGTAGATGCTAGACTGTATGGGCTGCTTCCAGGGATGACGTCCCTTTGTCATGTGATAGGGGCGTGTTCGAAATACTATCACATGACAAAGGGACGTCATCCCTGGAAGCAGCCCATACAGTCTAGCATCTACACTGAGCTCAGTGTGACGCTGGAGAGGTTTGCGCGCTCAAGAGATTATGGCCGGGTACTTGCTGATAACAGTCACAGTCCCGTCCATAATCACTTGCCTGCGCACACGTCACCACCGGTCACACTGCTCAGTCCTGTGAGACTGGCACTGGGCATGCACGGGGATGGCTGGAGCAGTGGGCGGTGCATCAGATATGGAAAGGAGCGATGGGGGCGGCATACAGGACCAGGAGGCAGAATAACGGACGGCAGAGAGCCCGCCCCCGTGTCGGATTTACAGAAGCTGCATACAAAAAGGTAGAACTTTATAAAGGCTTTATTTTGGTCTCACATGGGGCACAATAATAACAGGGACCTTCCTAGAATGCAGCCCAGGAGCTGCAGAGGGGGAATCTTTTAGCTTTTGGGCGAAATTTCTGATGACAGGTTCCCTTTAAAAACTGGCTCAGTGATAGGAAACAAAGGGTGGTTATTAATGGTACGTACTCGGACTGGGTCTCAGTTCATAGTGGGGTACCACAGGGGTCAGTATTGGGCCCGCTTCTTTTCAACATATTTATAAATGACCTTGTTGGGGGCATGCGGAGTAGAATTTCAATATTTGCAGATGATACTAAACTCTGCAGGGTAATCAATACAGAGGAGGATAATTTTATATTACAGGGAGATTTATGTAAATTGGAGGATTGGGCTGAGAAGTGGCAATTGAAGTTTAATGTAGATAAATGTAAGGTCATGCACTTGGGTAGAGGAAATAACATTTATGATTATGTACTTAATTGTAGAACACTGGGTAAAACAGACACAGAAAAAGACTTGGGTGTATGGGTGGATGGTAAACTTCACTTTAGTGGACAGTGTCAGGCAGCTGCTGCCAGGGCTAATAAAATAATGGGATGTATTAAAAGAGGTATAAGTGTTCATGAAAAAAATATAGTTCTACCTCTGTACAAGTCACTAGTGCGACCGCACTTAGAATACTGTGTACAATTCTGGTCACCGATATATAAGAAGGACATAGCTGAACTGGAGAGGGTGCAAAGAAGAGCGACCAAGATTATTAGAGGAATGGGGGGGCTGCAATACGAAGACAGGTTATTAAACTTGGGGTTATTTAGTCTGGAAAAACGAAGGCTTAGGGGAGATCTAATCACAATGTATAAATATATGAGGGGACAGTACAGAGACCTTTCCAAAGATCTATTTACACCTAGGCCTGCGACTGGAACACGGGGGCATCCGCTACGTCTTGAGGAAAGAAGGTTTAATCATAATCACAGACGAGGATTCTTTACTGTACGAGCAGTGAGACTATGGAACTCTCTGCCGCATGATGTTGTAATGAGTGATTCACTACTAACATTTAAGCAGAGCCTGGATGCCTTTCTTGAAAAATTTAATATAACCAGTTATGTATATTAGATTTTATGACAGGGTATTGATCCAGGGAACTAGTCTGATTGCCGGATGTGGAGTCAGGAAGGAAATGTTTTCCCCATTGGAACTTGTTTGCCACATTGGGGTTTTTTGCCTTCCTCTGGATCAACATGTTAGGCTACGGGTTGAACTAGATGGACTTAGAGTCTCCCTTCAACCTTAAAAACTATGATACTATGATACTATGATACACTGACTCCATCACTCTGCTGCAGGTAACAGAACTGCGGAGGTGGCGAGGACGCGGCAACCAGCAGGGACAGGTAAGCGCTCCGTGATCTGAAGACAGGAGTCGGACGATTGCCAGGGGTGCTGGGGGCCCACCGATCCCAGTCCCTGCCTTGCTTCAGATGGATGTGAGTTACAGGGCGCCACATCCAGATGAAATACTGAATGGGGACATATATACCGGGAGGATATTATACAGAGAGGCAGTGTGTGTGTGTGTGTGTGTGTGTGTGTGTGTGTGTGTGTGTGTGTGTGTGTGTGTGAAGGGGGGTTATCATACAGAGGAGCAGTGTGTGGAGGATATTATACAGAGTAGCGGGTGTGTAGGGGATATTATACAGATACATAGGAGCAGGTGTGTTGTGGGGGGATATTATACAGAGGAGCAGTGTGGGTGGGAGAGATATTATACAGTTGGGTAGTGTGTGTGGGGGGGGGCATATTATTCATAGGGGTAGTGTGGGAGAGAGATTCTGGAGGGCATATGGAGCCGGGTGGTGTAAAGGGTGTATTAATTTTCTTTCATCTTCTGGAACAACTTCAAGGTTACTAACACTTTTGGCCATGTGTGGGTGTACACACACACACACACACACACACACACACACGTTTTTTCCAAGAATGGCAATGAGACTGTGGAAGATTTGAGGGGTGGAGGCGGAGCTGGGGTGGAGCATGGGCGAAGTCTCTATGGGGCCCAAAAATTCCTAGTGGCAGCCCTGCCCATAGGTGGTAACTACCTGTGATTCTTTTTCCATAGACCAGGTTGCTGGAAGGTTTTTTGGCACCGCTCTATTACAGCAGAGCTGTTATCAGTGACTACAGCTTAGCTATAAGTTCTACAGGGACTTTGAGGTAGACACACCTCCTGTCTGATCATTGGCTCAGGCTGCTCATCTCTCCTCCTCTCTGTAGCTCTGAGTCCTCTGGTTGGCTGCTGTATATAAGACAAGTCTGGTGCAGGCTTACCAGAAGGTCAGTGTAAGGAGAGCGGATCTGTACTACAACAACAGCAGATTGATTAAATAGTAGAGATTACTAGATTATTAAAGTAACGGTTACTTATATGGAGGGAAACCGCCTTAGTAAAAGGGATATGCTGTGCCTTTAATTTCTAGTACACTGAGGGAAAGCTGTAGAGGCGACCATCAGACGCCTGGCAGATATAGTGTTTCCCCAAATATAAGCCCTAGCAGAAATTTTCAGCCTTTTTGGAGCATGCATACAATATAAGCCCTACTCCAAAAATAAACCCTAGTTGCGGATCAATAAAGAAGAGTCCAGGCAGCTTAAAAAAAAAAAAAAAAGAAATACAGTAGGATACTTCATTATAGAGGGAAGACATAGGAAGAGTAAAGGAAGTCACAAATTCTAATTGACATCATAATGGCTGACCTCTCCTCATCCAGAATAATGGAGCCGTCCTCTGCCACCTTCACACGAGGAGCCAACAACTGACTATCATCTTCTTCATCGTTGTCATCCTCATCATCATCAAGATCCTCGTCTTCAGCATTACTTTTCCCTCCAAATCTAAGGTGTTAATTAATGTAAAAAAATGGAAAACAAGGACTAAATCTAGAAAACTAGTATAAACAAATTGTATTTAAAAAAAAAAAAAATAAATAAAAATCTTTCCCCATTATGTATGAATGGTTTTCGACAAGCATAGAAGAACAATTTAACTTCCAGATCATGTCTTCAGTGGCAATCAACCCAATATTGTAAGCAAAGGTCCAACGAAGGAAGAAAAGATTTTTAATCCTTACCCCATAACCGGTGGGTCCACGGGGGAAGACTTTTCACTGATTCTGCTATTTTCTTCAAGTGAAGCACTTCAGAGATGGGAAAAGGGGAAACTAATTAGTCCAGTATCGATAAAGAGAGAAGTCCTCAATAATATTTCACATCTGTAATAACTACCGTATTTTTCATTTTATAAGATGCATGGGATTATAAGATGCACCCCTAATTCAGAGGAAAAGAAAGGTAAGAAAAAAAAATATATGGGGTCTGTTTTATTATAATCCGGTGGTGTCTTAGGATATGTGCCCACGGGAGCTTGTTTCTGCGGATTTTGCCGCGGAAAACCTGCGGACTTTTCTGGATTTTCCAGAGAAATCCGCAGGTTTTAGCGTGTACAGACACTCCCCATGTTATCCTATGGTACATGGGGAGTGTGTGTCCATGCTGCGGAAAGTGCGGCTGCGGAATATGCTGCGGATGTCCCGCAGCCGCACGTAACTGCATGTCAATTATTCATGGGGAATTACCTGCGGAAATCCCGGCCCTCCGCTATGGAGATAAAGGCCGAGACGTCCGCAGGTAATTCGCATGAAAGTCCGCAGGTTTACCGCAGCTATATCGCTGGAATCCCGCAGCTAAAAATAGCTGCGGATGCCGGCGAGCAGCTGCGGTAAACCTGCGGCCGTACCTGCGGACATATCCACAGTTGCGTACTCCTGTGGACACATAGCTGCCTTACCACTGTGCTGGGGCTGCAGGCTTTGCTCCGCCCTGGCTCTGCTTCGCCCTGGGTCTGCTCTGTGCCCCATGTCGGCTCTGCCTTCTTCTGGCTGTGTTCTGTGAGGGGGCGGTGAGGCACGGGTTATTCAGAAGATGTGCTTCAAACAAATGGCGCCCAGAGGCAGCACGTGCGCAGATGGAGCTCTTGAGCAAAGAGCTCCATCTGCACACGCGCAGATTCTGGGCGCCATTATCTGAAGTCCTTATCACTGACGTCGTCAGAATGGCTTATACCTCGCCGGCCACAGCAGAAGCACCGGCCACAGCAGAAGCGCCGGCCACAGCAGAAGCGCCGGCCACAGCAGAAGCGCCGGCCACAGCAGAAGCGCCGGCCACAGCAGAAGCGCCTGCCACAGCAGAAGCGCCGGCCACAGCAGAAGCGCCGGCCACAGCAGAAGCGCCGGCCACAGCAGAAGCGCCGGCCGCCGCCGCACACAGCAGCTCTGCCGGCCACCGCACAGAGCCCCTGCCTCCTGTGACCCCTCCCAATCACCACCTGGTAAGCTACATTCGGTTTTTAAGACACACCTCTCATATTCCTCACAAATACTTGGGAGGAAATGTGCGTCTTATAATCCGAAAAATACGGTAAGTTTGTGTACATATATATGGGGAAAATATAAGCCACGACAGGCCTACCTCATCGGGTTATTCATCGGAATGAAGTGTATGAAATCTCTCATCGTCATCTTGGATCTTTCCAGCTCCACCACTGGACTGATCGGATGCTTCGCTCTCCAAGCTTTCTATACCACAAGACCAATAAGTCAAAACATTAGGATAACCAGGAAGGGTTAAATATACTGACTTCACTGTAAAGAAAAACACCTCTATATGGACTACGACTGCTCAAAGATTTCATTTTACAGAAACTGCCTGTATTACCCTGGAACCTGTCTCAAAGTTTTTGCCACCAATCTGAAAGCAGCATTCCAGCGGTGTCTCACTTACGTTACTGCTTGCTGTAGATTTGATAAAACCACTTATCAGCAAGAAACAATAATTATACTAGTAAGCCTGCTGACAGGTATTCTTCCATATTCATGAGCTTTGTGTAACCCCGCCCCCAAACACTGATGGGTAGCTTTCTGCCTATGCACAGTGTACACGTAAACCTGCCAATCAGTGGTGTAGGCGGGGTTATACAGAGCTCAGCATTCAGCAAATTAATAGATCTGCAGCAGAAAAACATTCATTTTATAAAAACTACACAATAAGTAAAACAGTATTTCTATGAAAATAAAGCAGGGTCTTATATAATTTTTTGCCATTTTTTTCAGGGGATGTCATATTATGCCATGAACAACAATCCACATTTATTTTTGAAAAAAAATAAGTAAATCAATATTTATTCAAATCTAATCCGGTCATCACATTCTGGAATATCAGCATTTTGTGTTAATCCTATTACTGGCTTAGATGCACATTTTCTTATCTGATCTGCTATGCTCATGGTGCAGAAGCAGTCCTATTGTGGTGGGTATATACCATATTTACAAAAGTTTAAATTACCTGCTTACATTTATTATTCTCTATGTACTGCTAAGTTTACCCCCAAAATAAAGCAGACACCGCCTAAAATAATTGCACTTTTCAGACACCAAACAATTAGCGTTGGAAAGTAAACAAACTCTCACGTACAAATCTACATCGCTGTCAGGTCCCTGTGTGCTCTACAGCAGTTAGCTCCCGCTAGAGACTGGAAGCAGTATCACCTGCGTCGAGTGACACTGGTACCCGATCTGTTTGAGAGACCTACAGTGCAATACAGCTGGAATGACTAGGGACCTGACCGTTATGCAGATCTCTGTGTGAGAGCCCATCCACCATTGGCACTTGTCAACTCTAATTGTTTGGTGTCTGGTGAGTGCTATATTTTTCTGCTTTCTTTTGGGGATGTTTGCTTTCTTTGATAAAGAATACAGCAGGACTCTTCAACTTTTAATTTGCTTGGACACTTCCTTAGGCCTTGTGCGCACTGGGAAATGGAATTTTCTTGAGAAAATTCCGCATGCTCTCAAAGATTACCGCACCCGCGGTAAAAAACCGCGGGAAACCGCACCCGAAAACCGCATGCGGTTTGCCGCGGTTTTACCGCGGTATTATTCGCGGTATTGCCGCGTGCGGGTTGGGATGTGCTTTATTGCATTCAATGCAATAAAGCACATTGAAAAAAAAAAAAAAAAGAAAAAAAAAAAAAAAGTCATTTAATTCGGAGATAGTAGATAGACAGAAGAATAGATAGAGGGATAGATAGACAGACAGAGGGATAGATAGATAGATGACAGATCGCTGCATTTCCCACGGTCGGCAGTGAGTTCACATTACCGGCCGTGGGAAATGACCGGTAATTACCTCTGCTGTCTGCTGCTTTCATTCAGCGCTGTGTCTGTGACAGTCGCGGCTGGATGGAAGCAGCGCAGGACCTGTGGATTACGCCGGAGCGGTGGATTACGCCAGAGCTTTGGTGCGGGAGGGGTTAATAAAAGGGTGAACGAGGCTTGTTTGTTTTATTTAAAATAAAGGATTTTTCGGTGTCTGTGTTTTTTTCACTTTACTTACGGGTTGATCATGTCAGCTGTCACATAGACGCTGCCATGATCAAGCCTGGAGTTAATGGCGGTGGCCCCCACCACCATTAACCCCTTGTATTACCTTGCTGCCACTGCTACACGGTGGCAAGAAGAGCCGAGGACACGCCGGTGCTGCCGCATAATGAATGCGACAGTGCCGGGGCAGCTGCGGCTGATATTCTCGGCTGCGGGAGGGGGAGTGAGGCGGGGGACATTAACCCTGCCCCTCGCCCTCCCCAGCCTGAGAATACCGGGCCGCCGCTGTGTGCTTACCTCGGCTGGACGGTGAATATGCAGCGGAGCCCATGTTCTTTGTTTTCTATATTTCCGTTTTCTTTCTATGTGTGTTCTATGTGTCTGTGTCTATGTGTTCTATGTCTGTGATGTGTTCTGTGTCTGTGATGTGTGTGTGTGTGTGATCTGTGTGTGTTTACTCTCTGCACGGCTTCCTCTTCCTGTAATGACATCACTTCCCTGCAAACCGCAGACAAGCGATGTACATTACCGGAGGTAAACCGCGAAATACCGCAGGGAATAACGCAGGAAAACGCAGTGAACCGCACAGAATTTGCTGCCTGCGTTATTCCCTGCGGGATTTCATGATTATCATTGGAGTCAATGGAGTGAAATCCCGCAGCGATGTGCGGAAAAGAAGTGACATGCACTTGTTTTTGCTGCGGGATTCCCGCAGCAAAACATGCAGCTGTCAAATTCCGCCCAGTGCGCACAGGATTTTTTTTCTCCATAGGATTTGCTGGTGATTCACTGCAGAGATGTTATGAACATTTTCTTCAGCGAAACATGCAGCAAATCCGCGGAAAATCCGCGGCAAAATCCGGTAAGTGCGCACATAGCCTTATGGGTCATTCCGTGTCAAGTGGACCAGTTTTAAAAATCGTCCCCACTCGACGTTCTCCGATTTTGCTGAAAATTTATAAGGATGTACATGTATGTTTGAAAAGAGGTTCTGTAAATTTTTAGGGCCAGATCTCAAATATATTGGGCACTGTTGACCTTTCACTGGAGGCCCCCCCAAGCCTGCGGCTTCAGCTAAGAGGATTTTGCAAACTTTGGCACATAGCCATTAGAGTTCTATACTGGCTATGATGCTGAAATTTGGCATACTAGCTCAACGTTTGCTGCTAAACGCGTTAAAATTATTACCGGCTATGACAAAACAATATTTCGGCCGCAATTTTGTGTCAAAGTAGCTTGCAAAACGCCTCGCATAAAATTTATGCCAAACTTTGCCCATATATAACTCAAGACCAAAAACCAATAGGAACTGGTGCTTTACCCTGTACAACAAACATCTTCATGACTTTGCATTGCTGCAATATCATGGTCAAAGCATATGTATTTGTGGAAATATTCACACCCACATATGATGAAAAACTTAAAAAAAAACTAATTTTACCTATTTTTAGGTCAAATTTCCCAAAAAGGGTACCCCTAAAATATATTAATTCTGTTATCATTTGAAAGAGCACATTTTTCTCTACAAGGATCATTGGGGGTTTTTTTGGAGTCTCTGCATTTAAGAAAAGAAAAATGCCACTGAACATGGTGTTATTTATTAATACGCAATGAATGCTAACTGCACTATTCAAACCCTTGCGTTGGTCCATGGTGGTTAGACCACAACCAATTCCCTAAGAATTGGTATTATAATCCTCTTAAGAATTGTAATAATGCTGTCTTTCGAGAATTGGCAGCCCCATCGCCTAGGAGCCATGGCCGATAGCCGTGCAAGGCAAGTCGCGGGTGGTCTCTTTATCGCAGGTTCCAAAGCCTGAGGGTGAGTGTCTTTGCCTAGAATCCCAAGCCTAATATTGGGTATCTTTTGTTGGTTCCCAAGCCATAATGTTCAGTCTACGTAAGTGGTCTGGAATTGTTGCTGAATTTGCAATGAAAGATGAAGGGTCATTTGACACCCTTGTTGCAGTCCACACTTTCTTAACAGTAATTGTGGAGTATCTCAAGACTCATCAATGGGATTCGTCATATCCACTACTTCAGTGATGGATCTGCAGCCCAGTACAAAAATTTCAAACATTTTCTCAACTTGTGCCACCACAATGCTGATTTCAATATCAGCGCTGAATGGAATTTTTTTGGTACCAGTCATGGAAAGTTGCCCTGTGATGGGATTGGAGGGACAGCAAAGAGGTTGGCAGCTTGTGCCAGTCTTCAACGCCCAACTGAAAACCAAATACTGACCCCGGTGGATTTATTCAACTTTTGCAACGAGCAACTGCATGGAATCAAGTTTTTTTTTTGTTCCAAAGAAGGGAATTTTGTTTACTTACCGTAAATTCCTTTTCTTCTAGCTCCAATTGGGAGACCCAGACAATTGGGTGTATAGCTTCTGCCTCCGGAGGCCACACAAAGTATTACACTTAAAAGTGTAAAGCCCCTCCCCTTCTGCCTATACACCCCCCCGTGCATCACGGGCTCCTCAGTTTTGGTGCAAAAGTAGGAAGGAGGAAAACTTATAAATTGGTCTAAAGTAAATTCAATCCGAAGGAAGTTCGGAGAACTGAAAACCATTCAACATGAACAACATATGTACACAAAGAACAACAGCCCGAAGGGAACAGGGGCGGGTGCTGGGTCTCCCAATTGGAGCTAGAAGAAAAGGAATTTACGGTAAGTAAACAAAATTCCCTTCTTTGTCGCTCCATTGGGAGACTTAGACAATTGGGACGTCCAAAAGCAGTCCCTGGGTGGGTAAGATAATACCTCGTAATAGAGCCGTAAAAACTGCCCCTTCCTACAGGTGGGCAACCGCCGCCTGCAGGACTCGCCTACCTAGGCTGGCATCTGCCGAAGCATAGGTATGCACCTGATAGTGTTTCGTGAAAGTGTGCAGGCTCGACCAGGTAGCTGCCTGACACACCTGCTGAGCCGTAGCCTGGTGCCGCAAAGCCCAGGACGCACCCACGGCTCTGGTAGAATGGGCCTTCAGCCCTGAGGGAATCGGAAGCCCAGAAGAACGGTAGGCTTCGAGAATTGGTTCCTTGATCCACCGAGCCAGGGTTGACTTGGAAGCCTGTGACCCTTTACGCTGGCCAGCGACAAGGACAAAGAGTGCATCCGAGCGGCGCAGGGGCGCCGTACGAGAAATGTAGAGTCTGAGTGCTCTCACCAGATCTAACAAGTGCAAATCCTTTTCACATTGGTGAACTGGATGAGGACAAAAAGAAGGTAAAGAGATATCCTGATTGAGATGAAAGGGGGATACCACCTTCGGGAGAAATTCCGGAACCGGCCGCAGAACCACCTTGTCCTGGTGAAACACCAGGAAAGGGGCTTTGCATGACAGCGCTGCTAGCTCAGACACTCTCCGAAGTGATGTGACTGCTACTAGGAAGACCACTTTCTGCGAAAGGCGTGAAAGAGAAATATCTTTCATTGGCTCGAACGGTGGTTTCTGAAGAGCCATCAGCACCCTGTTCAGATCCCAGGGTTCTAACGGACGCTTGTAAGGAGGGACTATGTGACAAACCCCCTGCAGGAACGTGCGTACCTGTGGAAGTCTGGCTAGGCGCTTCTGAAAAAACACAGAGAGCGCTGAGACTTGTCCCTTAAGGGAGCCAAGCGACAAACCCTTTTCCAATCCGGATTGAAGGAAGGAAAGAAAAGTGGGCAAGGCAAATGGCCAGGGAGTAAAACCCTGATCAGAGCACCAGGATAAGAATATCCTCCACGTCCTGTGGTAGATCTTGGCGGACGTTGGTTTCCTGGCCTGTCTCATAGTGGCAATGACCTCTTGAGATAACCCTGAAGACGCTAGGATCCAGGACTCAATGGCCACACAGTCAGGTTGAGGGCCGCAGAATTCAGATGGAAAAACGGCCCTTGAGACAGCAAGTCTGGTCGGTCTGGTAGTGCCCACGGTTGGCCCACCGTGAGATGCCACAGATCCGGGTACCACGACCTTCTCGGCCAATCTGGAGCGACGAGGATGGCGCGACGGCAGTCGGACCTGATCTTGCGTAACACTCTGGGCAGCAGTGCCAGAGGAGGAAACACATAAGGCAGTTGAAACTGCGACCAATCCTGAACTAATGCGTCCGCCGCCAGAGCTCTGTGATCTTGAGACCGTGCCATGAATGCCGGGACCTTGTTGTTGTGCCGTGACGCCATTAGGTCGACGTCCGGCATCCCCCAGCGGCAACAGATCTCTTGAAACACGTCCGGGTGAAGGGACCATTCCCCTGCGTCCATGCCCTGGCCACTGAGAAAGTCTGCTTCCCAGTTTTCTACGCCCGGGATGTGAACTGCGGATATGGTGGATGCTGTGGCTTCCACCCACAGCAGAATCCGCCGGACTTCCTGGAAGGCTTGCCGACTGCGTGTTCCGCCTTGGTGGTTGATGTATGCCACCGCGGTGGAGTTGTCCGACTGAATTCGGATCTGCTTGCCTTCCAGCCACGACTGGAACGCCTTCAGGGCAAGATACACTGCCCTTATCTCCAGAACATTGATCTGTAGGGAGGACTCCGGCTGAGTCCAGGTACCCTGAGCTCTGTGGTGGAGAAAGACCGCTCCCCACCCTGACAGACTCGCGTCCGTCGTGACCACCGCCCAGGATGGGGGTAGGAAGGATTTCCCTTTCGACAATGAAGTGGGAAGAAGCCACCACCGAAGGGAGGCTTTGGCTGCCTGAGAAAGGGAGACGTTCCTGTCGAGGGACGTCGACTTCCTGTCCCATTTGCGGAGAATGTCCCACTGAAGTGGACGCAGATGAAACTGCGCAAAAGGAACTGCCTCCATTGCTGCCACCATCTTCCCTAGGAAGTGCATGAGGCACCTCAAGGGGTGTGACTGGCCTTGAAGGAGAGATTGCACCCCTGTCTGTAGTGAACGCTGTTTGTTCAGCGGAAGCTTCACTATCGCTGAGAGAGTATGAAACTCCATGCCAAGATATGTCAGTGATTGGGCCGGTGTCAGATTTGACTTTGGGAAATTGATGATCCACCCGAATCTCTGGAGAGTCTCCAGAGCAATGTCCAGGCTGTGTTGGCATGCCACTCGAGAGGGTGCCTTGACAAGCAGATCGTCTAAGTAAGGGATCACCGAGTGTCCCTGAGAGTGTAGGACTGCTACCACTGTTGCCATGACCTTGGTGAAAACCCGTGGGGCTGTCGCCAGGCCGAAAGGCAGTGCCACGAACTGAAGGTGTTCGTCCCCTATGGCGAAACGCAGGAAGCGCTGATGCTCTGGTGCAATCGGTACGTGGAGATAAGCATCTTTGATGTCGATTGATGCTAGGAAATCTCCTTGGGACATTGAGGCGATGACGGAGCGGAGCGATTCCATCCGGAACCGCCTGGTTTTTACGTGTTTGTTGAGCAGTTTTAGGTCCAGAACAGGACGGAAAGATCCGTCCTTTTTTGGCACCACAAACAAGTTGGAGTAAAAACCGTGACCCTGTTGCTGAAGAGGAACAGGGATCACCACTCCTTCTGCCTTCAGAGTGCTCACTGCCTGAAGAAGAGCATCGGCTCGCTCGGGGGGCGGAGATGTTCTGAAGAAACGAGTCGGAGGACGAGAGCTGAACTCTATCCTGTAACCGTGAGACAGAATGTCTCTCACCCAACGGTCTTGTACCTGTGGCAGCCAGGCGTCGCAAAAGCGGGAGAGCCTGCCACCGACCGAGGATGCGGTTTGAAGAGGCCGAAAGTCATGAGGAGGCCGCTTTGGGAGCGATTCCTCCGGCGGTCTTTTTAGGACGTGACTTAGACCGCCATGAATCGGAGTCCCTCTGACCCTTCTGTGGCCTGTTGGACGAGGAGAATTGAGACCTGCCCGCGGGCCGAAAGGACCGAAACCTCGATTGTACCTTCCGTTGTTGAGGTCTGTTTGGTTTGGACTGGGGTAAGGATGAGTCCTTTCCCTTGGATTGTTTAATGATTTCATCCAATCGCTCACCAAACAGGCGGTCGCCAGAAAGTGGCAAACCGGTTAAGAACTTTTTGGAAGCAGAGTGCCTTCCATTCACGTAGCCACAAGGCCCTGCGGACTGCCACCGAATTGGCGGATGCTACCGCCGTACGGCTCGCAGAGTCCAGGACAGCATTAATGGCGTAGGACGCAAATGCCGACGCCTGAGAGGTTAAGGACACCACTTGCGGAGCAGAGACACGTGTGACTGCATTAATCTGCGAGTGACAAGCTGAGATAGCTTGGAGTGCCCATACGGCTGCGAATGCCAGAGCAAAGGAAGCGCCGATAGCTTCATAGATGGATTTCAGCCAGAGTTCCATCTGTCTGTCAGTGGCATCTTTGAGTGAAGCCCCATCTTCCACTGCAACTATGGATCTGGCCGCCAGTCTGGAGACTGGAGGATCCACCTTGGGACACTGAGCCCAACCCTTGACAACTTCAGGGGGGAAGGGATAACGTGTGTCCTTAAGGCGCTTAGAAAAGCGCTTATCTGGACAAGCTCGGTGTTTCTGGACTGCCTCTCTGAAGTCGGAGTGATCCAGAAACGTACTCATTGTACGCTTGGGAAACCTAAAACGGAATTTCTCCTGCTGAGAAGCTGACTCCTCAATTGGAGGAGCTGGGGGAGAAAGATCCAACACCTGATTGATGGACGCTATAAGGTCATTCACTATGGCGTCTCCCTCAGGTGTATCTAGGTTGAGAGCGACTTCAGGATCAGAATCCTGATCTGCCATCTCCGCTTCATCCTCTAGAGAGTCCTCCTGCTGAGACCCTGAGCAGTGTGATGAGGTCGAGGGAAGCTCCCAGCGAGCCCGCTTAGGCGGTCTGGGACTGCGGTCCGTGTCAGAGACCTCACCTTGGGACCTATGAGTCACCCCAGGAGCACTTTGCTGCTCCAACCGAGGGGGGCCTGGGGTCAATGATTCCACAGTGCCCGGGGCCTGTGTTACCGTTCTGGACTGCAAAGCTTCTAGTATCCTAGCAGACCATTTATCCATAGACTCAGAAAGTTTGTCAGCGAATACTGCAAACTCCGTCCCTGTCACCTGGACAGTGGTAGCAGGTGGTTCCACCTGGGCCACCAGTGGCAGAGGCTCCGGCTGAGTAAGTGCCGCAGGGGCCGAGCATTGTACACAATGAGGGTAGGTGGAACCTGCCGGTAGCATAGCCGCACATGAGGTACAGGTTGCAAAGTAAGCCTGTGCTTTGGCACCCTTGATTTTTGCGGACGACATGCTGTTGTCTCCTCTTAGAGCAATCAGAGAGGGTATATAGCCAAAAATCAACAGTGCGACCGTACAGAGTATATGTATAGCCTATAAGCATATATATATATATATATATATATATATATATATATAAACTTCGGCACCCAGGGGGGCCAGCACCTAGTAACAGGTGCGGCTTACCGACCGCCCAAAGCGGTTGTGTGACCACCAGATTCCCTGCCTGGGCCTCCCAGAGCCGTGTTGTCTCTCCTCTCCAGCTTCTGAAGTGCTGACAGGAATGGATGTCAGCGTTCTGTGAGGAGGAGGGGGCCGTGGGCGTGCCCTAAAAAGTGCGGGAATCTGGTGCCCCACTGTGCTCAGTGAGGGGGGAGGAGGATACAAAGTATGCTCCAGCCCTCAGCGCTGACGTCCAGTGCAGCGTCCCTCCCTTCCCCTGACTGGCAGGCCGGGGGGCGGGAGTATGTGGTACTAGGCCGCAGAAGCCGGGGACTAAAGTTATAAGCGCGGCCGGCAAACAAGCGCGGCCAGCGCGGTAGTCCCGGCGCACCAATACACCCAGCAGTGCTGCAGCGTGTATAACACAGGCGCTCTATGCGCCGTCCCCAAGGGGACACAGAGTACCTCACAGTAGCAGGGCCTTGTCCCTGACGATACCCGGCTCCTGTCCAGCAGATACCCCAGGGGCTGCGGAGGGAGCACGGTCCCAGTGCCTGGAGACCGATTAGGATCCCACTTCACCCAGAGCCCTTAAGGGATGGGGAAGGAAAACAGCATGTGGCTCCTGCCTATGTACCCGCAATGGGTACCTCAACCTTAACAACACCGCCGACCAGAGTGGGGTGAGAAGGGAGCATGCTGGGGGCCCTGTTATGGGCCCTCTTTTCTTCCATCCGATATAGTCAGCAGCTGCTGCTGACTAAATTGTGGAGCTATGCGTGCATGTGTGCCTCCTTCGCACAAAGCATAAAAACTGAGGAGTCCGTGATGCACGGGGGGGTGTATAGGCAGAAGGGGAGGGGCTTTACACTTTTAAGTGTAATACTTTGTGTGGCCTCCGGAGGCAGAAGCTATACACCCAATTGTCTGGGTCTCCCAATGGAGCGACAAAGAAAGAAAAAATTGACGAAATACGGGTAGTTCAAGAGGAAAGGTTCAAAAATGGACATACAATTGCTGGAACAAGAGAAAATCACCAGTTTGTGCCAATTGATGACAAAAAGATTCGCATTTCAGGGGTGTCAAATGACCCTTCATCTTTCATTGCCCATGTAGATGGATCTGTCAGATCAGAAATGCCTTTTGTGCCAATTGCAAACCTCCAGCCAGGGCAATACATTGCCTGCATTTACGATAGGAACTGGTGGATTGGAAATATTTCTGAAATTTCAGTCGACGATCATGATGCATTAATACATTTTATGCATCCTCATGGAGCAGCTAGCTTCTTTCACTGGCCTGTGAGAAATGATACATGCTGGATTCCCGAGCAGTCGATCATTGCAATAATTCCAGCACCAGCTGCAACAGCAATGGGCCGACAATACAGCTTCTCTGAACCCATTATGTTGCAAATTCAGCAACAATTCCAGACCACTTACGTAGACTGAACATTATGGCTTGGGAACCAACAAAAGATACCCAATATTAGGCTTGGGATCCTAGGCAAAGACACCCACCCTCAGGCTTTGGAACCTGCGATAAAGAGACCACCCGCGACTTGCCTTGCACGGCTATCGGCCATGGCTCCTAGGCGATGGGGCTGCCAATTCTCGAAAGACAGCATTATTACAATTCTTAATAGGATTATAAGACCAATTCTTAGGGAATTGGTTGTGGTATAACCACCATGGACCAATGCAAGGGTTTGAATAGTGCAGTTAGCATTCATTGCGTATTAATAAATAACACAATGTTCAGTGGCATTTTTCTTTTCTTAAATGGAGAGACTCCAAAAAAAACACCAATGATCCTTGTAGAGAAAAATGTGCTCTTTCAAATGATAACAGAATTAATATATTTTAGGGGTACCCTTTTTGGGAAATTTGACCTAAAAATAGGTTTAATTCGGTTTTTTAAGTTTTTCATCATATGTGGGTGTGAATATTTCCACAAATACATATGCTTTGACCGTGATATTGCAGCAATGCAAAGTCATGAAGATGTTTGTTGTACAGGGTAAAGCACCAGTTACTATTGGTTTTTGGTCTTGAGTTATATATGGGCAAAGTTTGGCATAAATTTTATGCGAGGTGTTTTACAAGCTACTTTGACACAAAATTGCGGCCGAAATATTGTTTTGTCATAGCCGGTAATAATTTTATCGTGTTTAGCATCAAAAGTTGAGCTAGTATGCCAAATTTCAGCATCATAGCCAGTATAGAACTCTAATGGCTATGTGCCAAAGTTTGCAAAATCCTCTTAGCTGAAGCCGCAGGCTTGGGGGGGCCTCCAGTGAAAGGTCAACAGTGCCCAATATATTTGAGATCTGGCCCTAAAAATTTACAGAACCTCTTTTCAAACATACATGTACATCCTTATAAATTTTCAGCAAAATCGGAGAACGTCGAGTGGGGACCACTGGTCCACTTGACACGGAATGACCCTTATGGAACCACAACTAGGGCTTATTTTTGGAGCAAGGCTTATATTTTAAGCATACTCCAAGAAGCCTCAAAAATCCTACTAGGGCTTATTTTCGGGGTAGGTCTTATTTTAGGAGAAACAGGGTATGTCACAGAAATTATGGTCCGTGGGTGAGGGTTATACACAGAACTACATGGCACATAACTACTTCTCTAGTGATAATCTCCTGCTGATAAAACATTTTTTTTTTTTTTTAAACTACAAAAAGCAGCTCAGTAAGGCATATATCACTGGAGTCAGGGTCTCTGCGTCTACATTATGCTCTCAGATGGGGTAGCAAAAACTGGTGACAGATTACCTATAAATGGTATGATAGAGCGGACTACAAAAATAATAATCTATCCACTGAATAGCTGATAATTATTAACTCCCACATATATCCAGATCACTTAGCCATCATAGACAATGAAGGGCACAGGGATTGTGCAGTACTGAACTCCTCACAGACCCATTCTGATGATATGACGTGGGCTCCCCATATTATATATATATAAAAAAAAAATGAAAAAAAAAAAAAAATAATATATATTATTTACTATCTTTATTATTTATTGTGTGGTGTGTATGTATGTATGTATGTATGTATGTATGTATGTATGTATGTATGTATGTAGGCGGCACGGTGGCTCAGTGGTTAGCACTGCAGCCTTGCAGCGCTGGGGTTCTGGGTTCAAATCCCACCAAGGACACCATCTGCAAGGAGTTTGTATGTTCTCCCCGTGTTTGCGTGGGTTTCCTCCGGGCACTCCGGTTTCCTCCCACACTCCAAAGACATACAGATAGGGACTCTAGATTGTGAGCCCCAAAGGGGACAGTGTTGCAAATGTATGTAAAGCGCTGTGGAATTAATAGCGCTATATAAATGAATAAAATTATTATTATTATTAATATATATATAAATATATATATATATATATATATATATATATATATATATATATATATATATGTGTGTGTGTGTGTGTGTAAAATAGAATATATTTATACTTTTTTTATTATTATTTTTTGGGGTTTTTTTCTTAATAGAAGAGGTTCTCTTAGATCTGAGCTGTTGCATCAAGCTTTTATTAAAGCTTTAAGTCACTGCTGATTGTAAGGGCACATCTCGTGCTATAAGGTAAGAGGAAAAATAAAAAAATGTAAAAGACTTAAATACAGATGGAAAAATATATCAACAACAAATCCTAATTTTTAATTTTTTTTTGCAAAGGTTCAACTACTAAAGTCTACAGACACCGCTAATGATATATTTACTGTAAAGGATGCGTAGACACAGACATTAAAATGAATATCTATAAAGGGTTAAACTAGTGTATGCTCAGAAGAACCAATATGCAGCCTCCAGAATCTGAGCTTGGGGCGGGTGAGGGAGGGGACTGCATAATTTGCTTGGTATCCAACTGAAAAGGACAGGTGGAAACAGCAGTGTGAGCAGCTCCGCACAACTGGCATTGCAGTGTCATGTTTGGCTGACAACTGCTGACAGGTTGGATTCGCCTCATTCTTTCTGAGGAACCATATATACCTGAAAAAGGGTCATTCTCCCAATCGATGAGGTTATTATACCCCCCTACTACTGCTGCACAGCCCTGGTCCTATGTACTTCGCTGTCTGCTGTCACCATTAGTATGGCTGTGAATAACTATTACATATAGGTTTGGCGAACAAAGCACAGGAGTCAGAACACCTTGTCTAACGCGCTTCATGTTACAGTAATGACACTTTAGGCTGGTGGAGGATGAACATTTGCCGTCATTCTCACCTGCTCTTTCCGCAGTTCCTCTTTCAGCAGGTCACGCAGTTTTTGTGCTCGTCTAAGCCTCTCCTTTTCCAGGTTAGTGTTGATAATCTTTTTCGTACTTGTTTTTTTAACTGGTTCGTAAAGATCATTGAGAGAGGACTTCTGGGACGGCCGTTCCTTCAGCGGACTGGGATCCTCCTTCTGGGCGCTCTCCGCAGGTTTAGTAGGACTAACATCCTGGTGTTTTAGGACAGATTTTTTATATGGGGAAAACTGAGGAACTTGAGGTACAGGCGTCCTTTTTTCAGGTAAAGTTACGAGTTGACCTTGAGGGGGAGACAGATGCCCCTGTGATTTTTGAGGGCTCAACACCTTGCCCTTCTCAGCCGAGGACCCCTCATTCTTACATGAGGCAGGGGTAACGGGTAGTGATGAAGGAACGTCCACTTGAGAAGGTTTGGGAGGTGGAACAGCAGAGGCTGAATTTGACACACGCGGTTTTATAAGGTTGGGCAAAGTTGAAATTCTCTTCCGTCTTTGGAGCGGAGCAGACGTGGTCCGAGCGGGTGTTTCATGGCTGACTGAGGCCGCTGTTTCAATGCTAAATAGGTTTCAAAACAAAAATGGATAACTTTAGTGACACAAATGTGATACCAATCATTTAAATACATTTTATATTGGATCAGGAGGTATAATAATTGTGATTTTGAAGCCGGGGCAGGCCAGGGAAGAAGCCGGGGCAGGCCAGGGAAGAAGCCGGGGCAGGCCAGGGAAGAAGCCGGGGCTAAGGAGAGTGATGGGGTGCTACGCTAGATGACCTGGCCTCCACAGTCACCAGACCTGAACCCAATCGAGATGGTTTGGGGTGAGCTGGACCGCAGAGTGAAGGCAAGAGGGCCAACAAGTGCTAAGCATCTCTGGGAACTCCTTCAAGACTGTTGGAAGACCATTTCTGGCGACTACCTCTTGAAGCTCATCAAGAGAATGCCAAGAGTGTGCAAAGCAGTAATCAAAGCAAAAGGTGGCTACTTTGAAGAATCTAGACTATAAGACATTTTCAGTTGTTTCACACTTTTTTGTTAAGTATTTCATTCCACATGTGTTAATTCATAGTTTCGATGCCTTCAATGTGAATCTACAATTTTCAGTCATGAAAATAAAGAAAACTTTTTGAATGAGCAGGTGTGTCCAAACGTTTGGTCAGTACTGTACATACAAAGTCAATGGCCAGACTATCATATTTAGTAGACTATTTCACCTTAACATTCAAACAGTCTGGTCATCGTTTGTACATTTGCTCGACTGAGTGTCCTTGAGTTCTATACGGGAAGGCTTTTGGAGTAAGCATGTGCCAGGTTCCTCATCATGAATCCCGTTGCACAGGCCCTGGATCAGCCTTGTTGTAATGTAGGAACCTAAAACTTTCTGCATCTTTCAAACTTTGAAACGATTGCGGCATATATAAGGATCGTGACGTTAGTCCCCATACAGCATCATGTTATCAGCCACACGTCTGCACTTTGTACTGGGCGATGTGCTGCTGAGAACAAGGATATTTGTTCCTCTATACACAACCCAATCGCCGAATGAAGGGGCGGCATTTTGCTCGTTCGTTGGGTGATTGCCGACATGTTTACACCTATGGTCTCTCATCTGCGCTGGCAGGATTTAAAAAATGTGGATGCTACATATATACAGTATGATACAAACGCTATATATTACGCTCACATATGTATACACACAGCACGCACCAAGCACATACACACACTGAGCACATACATACATATCTATACACAGAGTACCATCACACAGACACATGCATACAGGCACAGGCATACAGGCACAGGCATACAGGCACAGGCATACTGGCACAGGCATACAGGCACAGGCATACTGGCACAGGCATACTGGCACAGGCATACTGGCACAGGCCTACAGGCACAGGCCTACAGGCACAGGCCTACAGGCACATGCACACCTAACAGGAGCCAATGCATTCTGATGCCCTTGTTAACCCCTTCATAACAGGGCCAATGTTTGTGTTGACGTTTTCATTTTTCCTTTTGCCCAGCATCAAAACTATGTCGTTTTACTGTCCACATAGACATTGAACGGTTTGCTTTTTGCAAAAGTTTTACTTTTGAATGATACTATTAATTTTGTCATATTGTGTACTGAAAAACTGGGAAAAAAATCAAATGTGGAAAAATTGTGAAAAACAAAAAAAAAAAAAAACCCCCACACAATTCTGACTTTTTTGGGCAGGAATTGTTTTTATGATGTACATTCTTTAAGACGGTTTTAATTTTTGGTCAATGAAGCTGTGTGATGGCTTATGTTTTGTGGGGAAAGACAACGCTTTTATTGATACCATTATGGGATAGAAGTAACGTTTAGTAACGTTTCTACAGCAACCAAAAAATAAATAATTTTGTGGGTTTTTTTTTTTTTTTTTTTAGGCTATGTGCCCATGGGGACATTGTCCTGCGGATATATCCGCAAGACATTCCGCAGGTGCTCCCAGAAATCCGCAACAGAACTTTCTCTGTTTCAATGCTGCGGATATACAGCGGAATGTCGTGCGGATATGGTGCGGGCATTCTGCAATGAGGATACAATACCATGGCTTCGACACTGCATCCTCAATGCAGAACAAGTGCTGCAGTGATCGGGGTGCTCATACTTACCTCCATCATGCAGCACCTCGCTTTCCGGCGGCCGGGTCACTGTCAGGCAGCGTCTGGTTCACTGTGCTGGAGGTGGGCGGGCCTGAACTAGCTCTGGCTGTCACATGACCGGAGCTCGTGCAGGCCCCGCCCACCTCTTCCTTCCTGTACCTACCTGGATCCACCGCGCTGCTGCCGCTACACCGGACGGAGAAAGTGACTCGGGTCTCTATCAAGGCAGGTAAGTATATGGGACCCTGCGGAGAAATCCGCAACAATAATTGACATGCTGCAGATTTTTCCGCACGATTTCCGCTGCGGAAAAATCTGCAGCGTGGGCACAGCATTTCCCAAATGCCATGGAAATGGCTGGGGAGTAGCTGTGCTGCAGATTTCTGGAAAATCCGCGGCTTTTCCGTGAGAAATCCGCGGCAAAAACCACACATTTTCCGCAGCGTGGGCACATAGCCTTACACTGTTCTTAAAGGGAAGGTGTCGCGGTTGTTTTATTTTTGTATTAAAAATAGTGATTATGAAATCGAGTATTTTTAATACAAAATTAAAATCACTGCTTATTTAGTTTTTATTTCATTCTAAATTTTACTGGAGGCTGCCATGCTGGATTTGCTGTGTGTGTAATGACAGTAACTCATTCCTTTATGGCAGCCCCTGTACATAGAGAACAGTGGTCGGGATCCGACCCCATTTAGCAACGTTACAGTGGGCGTCTGCTGTGACCTAGACGCGCCCCCTGGGCTGTCCAGATCACAGCAGACGGAGGAGATCAGCGCCATCATTGTGGAGCTCACAGCCATGCTGTTTGCTCCACTTTACCCCTGTCAACCGCCGGGATGTGTGAGTACGGGCCGCCTACCTTCCCCTCCCCCCGCTGTTACCGTCTCCAATGACACCCCCTCCCTCCGCTCTATCCAGCCCTGCTCTGCCCCCGCTACTGCTGCCGCCGCCCCCCCCGCCGTTACCGTCTCCAATGACACTCCCTCCGCTCTACCCAGCCCCCGCTCTGCCCGCCGCTGCCGTGTGTGTGTTTGTGTGCCTCTGCATGTGAGTACCGGCGCCCCTCCCCCACCACCGCCGCTGCTACAGTCATCAAAAACACCCCCGCTCAACCCCCCCTTCCTCCTGTCGGCCTGTGCGTGAACCGGTGATACTGTATGCAGGGCTGTGTATCTAATCCTATCATGTGTGATACTGTCTGCTGAGCTGTGTATCTAATCCTATCCTGTGTGATATTGTCTGCTTAGCCGTGTATCTAATCATATCCTGTGTGATACTGTCTGCTGAGCCGTGTAACTAATCATATCCTGTGTGATACTGTCTGCTGAGCCGTGTATCTAATCCTATCCTGTGTGATACCGTATGCAGGGCCGTGTAGCTAATCCTATCCTCTGTGATACTGTATGCAGGGCTGTGTATCTAATCCTCTCCTGTGTGATACTGTCTGCTGAGCAGTGTATCTAATCCTGTCCTGTGTGATACTTTAGCTGTCCTTGGTGACACTTTAGACATTTCTGGTCACCAACAAAATGGCTCCACTGTGTCCCTACATGGCATTCTCTGTTATCTATTGTAAACACTCAGGAGGTGGGGGGGGTGAGATCACACACAGGAGAGCAGACTCCGCCCACTTTACTGCAGCTGTAATTCAGGCTATTTCTACAGTGGGATTTCTGTAGGATTTCAGCAGCTGCTCCCCCTAGTGACACACAGTGGAAAAGATCAAACTTTTTTATATTTTGCTCAATTAAAAATAAATATTATTTAAACAAAATATTAATACTTTACATTTTTTCAGTTATTGAAATTTTTTTTTTTTTGACGACACCATATAGTCCCTTTAGGGGACTATAACCTGCATGCATGTGATCGCTTGTGTTATATACAGCAATGCCCTAGCATTGCTGTATATAGAATAAATCACTGTCCCCTTTGCAGCCCGGCCACAAGCAGGTTTCAGAGGAGCGCTGTAATGACAAACACAGAGGTCTTCAACAGCCCAACTGCTGTCATAGCAAACTATTGGCGACCTGTGATGATGTAACGGGGCGCCGATAGGTGCTTAAAATGTCAGGTCCCCATGCCGCTGCTTGTTAAAGCCCACTGTCAGAGTTTGACAATGGTATTTAACGAGTTAACAAGTTTAACAGGTTAATGATTGTTAGACGCATGTCCTGGCTATAATACACAGGCATTACCTGCGAGTATGGGGTGAGCTCAACCCATGAGCCCGCTCTATACACCTGCTTCTGACTTGCGCTGTACATGTATGGGGGATTTCATGGAGGGGTTAATATACATCAGCAGACGCCCATACATTCTTGGTACACACTATAGAGGACTCACCGCTTTTGCCCCTATGCAGCTGCCCAGGTTACAGTAATGAAACTGTGTATATATGTATATAACCATGCCCACCCACATATTGTGTGTGTATCTATCATACATTGTACACATATGCACTATAGGTGTATAGCTTCCTATTCACCCAGCTGATTATATACCAGTTACTATGTACACACGCTGTTATGCTCGGGTGACAGTTCAGATGGTGACAAGGAAGAATAAAACCTGATAAACACATCACAAGAAATGATGTAACCGCCTGACACCGACCGGTCTCCTCCTCCTCACATTACAGATCTTTATTACAGCCACATAATACCCAGCCTGGAATATAACTGTACATCTTGTATGATAACAGTAGTGTTAATGGGGCAGGTGCACGTACGTTTCTGTACAGATTGTGTAACATAATTTGCTGATAATACAGCAAAAAATACCTAAAATATAACGTTTATTAATAATTCCTTAAAGTAATAATAAAAAGTTATATTTTAGGTATTTTATTGGTTCTATATATCCAAATAGGGACATACTAAAAAGAATGATGAAAAGGAATAAATAAAAAGAATGAGGGTAATAACTTATTAGGTGTATATTATGTAGATGTATAAAAGGTTTCTTGGGCAAGTTAGACATAGAATGAACATGAAATATCTGTAGATAATAGGAGAATGAATGCATATGGCATATAACCAGGTGTATATTATGTTACCTGAGCATTATAGGTGTGGAATGATCATGAAATATCTGTAGATAATAGGAAAATGAACACATATGGCATATAACCAGGTGTATATTATGTTACCTGAGCATTATAGGTGTGGAATGATCAAGAAATATATGTAGATAATAGGAGAATGAATGCATATGGCATATAACCAGGTGTATATTATGTTACCTGAGCATTATAGGTGTGGAATGATCACGAAATATATGTAGATAATAGGAGAATGAATGCATATGGCATATAACCAAGTGTATATTACGTTACCTGAGCATTATAGGTGTGGAATGATCATGAAATATCTGTAGATAATAGGAGAATGAACGCATATGGCATATAACCAGGTGTATATTATGTTACCTGAGCATTATACGTGTGGAATGATTATGAAATATCTGTAGATAATAGGAGAATGAATGCATATGGCATATAACCAGGTGTATATTATGTTACCTGAGCATTATAGGTGTGGAATGATCATGAAATATCTGTAGATAATAGGTGAATGAATGCATATGGCATATAACCAGGCGTATATTATGTTACCTGAGCATTATAGGTGTGGAATGATTATGAAATATCTGTAGATAATAGGTGAATGAATGCATATGGCATATAACCAGGCGTATATTATGTTACCTGAGCATTATAGGTGTGGAATGATCATGAAATATCTGTAGATAATAGGAAAATGAATGCATATGGCATATAACCAGGTGTATATTATGTTACCTGAGCATTATAGGTGTGGAATGATTATGAAATATCTGTAGATAATAGGAGAACGAATGCATATGGCATATAACCAGGTGTATATTATGTTACCTGAGCATTATAGGTGTGGAATGATTATGAAATATCAGTAGATAATAGGAGAATGAATGCATATGGCATATAACCAGGTGTATATTATGTTACCTGAGCATTATAGGTGTGGAATGATCATGAAATATATGTAGATAATAGGAGAATGAATGCATATGGCATATAACCAGGTGTATATTATGTTACCTGAGCATTATAGGTGTGGAATGATCATGAAATATATGTAGATAATAGGAGAATGAATGCATATGGCATATAACCAGGTGTATATTATGTTACCTGAGCATTATAGGTGTGGAATGATCAAGAAATATATGTAGATAATAGGAGAATGAATGCATATGGCATATAACCAGGTGTATATTATGTTACCTGAGCATTATAGGTGTGGAATGATCATGAAATATATGTAGATAATAGGAGAATGAATGCATATGGCATATAACCAGGTGTATATTACGTTACCTGAGCATTATAGGTGTGGAATGATCATGAAATATCTGTAGATAATAGGAGACTGAACGCATATGGCATATAACCAGGTGTATATTATGTTACCTGAGCATTATAGGTGTGGAATGATTATGAAATATCTGTAGATAATAGGTGAATGAATGCATATGGCATATAACCAGGCGTATATTATGTTACCTGAGCATTATAGGTGTGGAATGATCATGAAATATCTGTAGATAATAGGAAAATGAATGCATATGGCATATAACCAGGTGTATATTATGTTACCTGAGCATTATAGGTGTGGAATGATTATGAAATATCTGTAGATAATAGGAGAATGAATGCATATGGCATATAACCAGGTGTATATTATGTTACCTGAGCATTATAGGTGTGGAATGATTATGAAATATCTGTAGATAATAGGAGAATGAATGCATATGGCATATAACCAGGTGTATATTATGTTACCTGAGCATTATAGGTGTGGAATGATCATGAAATATATGTAGATAATAAGAAAATGAGTGCATATGGCATATAACCAGGTGTATATTATGTTACCTGAGCATTATAGGTGTGGAATGATTATGAAATATCTGTAGATAATAGGAGAATGAATGCATATGGCATATAACCAGGTGTATATTATGTTACCTGAGCATTATAGGTGTGGAATGATCAGGAAATATATGTAGATAATAGGAGAATGAACGCATATGGCATATAACCAGGTGTATATTATGTTACCTGAGCATTATAGGTGTGGAATGATTATGAAATATCTGTAGATAATAGGAGAATGAATGCATATGGCATATAACCAGGTGTATATTATGTTACCTGAGCATTATAGGTGTGGAGTGATTATGAAATATCTGTAGATAATAGGAGAATGAATGCATATGGCATATAACCAGGTGTATATTATGTTACCTGAGCATTATAGGTGTGGAATGATCATGAAATATCTGTAGATAATAGGAGAATGAACGCATATGGCATATAACCAGGTGTATATTATGTTACCTGAGCATTATAGGTGTGGAATGATCATGAAATATCTGTAGATATTAGGAAAATGAACGCATATGGCATATACCGTATTTTTGGACTATAAGATGCACCGGACTATAAGACGCACCCTGGTTTTAGAGGAGGAAAATAGGAAAATAAAACTTTAAGCAAAAAAATGTGGTCATGACACACTGTTATGGGGCGAGGATTTGCTGCTGACACTGTTATGGGGGTAATGTCCCCAAATTCTCTACTAAGGTACCCCATCCTGGTAATGATCCTCCAGCCTTGCATATGATCCTGCTATAAACCCCCATTTTGCTCATATACCCCCATCCTGCTTATATACCAGCATCCTGCTCATATTCCCCCATCCTATTCATATACCCCATCCTGTTCATATTCCCCCATCCTGCTCATATACTCCCATCCTGTTCATATACCCCCATCCTGTTCATATACTCCCATCCTGTTCATATACCCCCCATCCATCCTGCTCATATACTCCCATCCTGTTCATATTCCCCCATCCTGCTCATATACTCCCATCCTGTTCATATACCCCCATCCTGCTCATATACTCCCATCCTGTTCATATACCCCCCATCCATCCTGCTCATATACTCCCATCCTGTTCATATACCCCCCATCCTGCTCATATTCCCCCCATCCGTTCTGCTCATATACTCCCATCCTGTTCATATACCCCCATCCTGTTCATATACCCCCATCCTGTTCATATACCCCCCATCCCTCCTGCTATATGCCCCCATCGTGCTCATATACCATCCTGGTATATGGCCTGTATCCTATAGCATAGAGAAAAAAAAACCAAACGTTTATACTCACCTTTTCCTCACTCCCTGCAGCCGATCATTCTCCTATTATCTACAGATATTTCATGATCATTCCACACCTATTTTGCTCAGGTAACATAATATACACCTGGTTATATGCCATATGCATTCATTCTCCTATTATCTACATATATTTCATGATCATTCCACACCTATAATGCTCAGGAAACATAATATACACCTGGTTATATGCCATATGCATTCATTCTCCTATTATCTACATATATTTCATGATCATTCCACACCTATAATGCTCAGGAAACATAATATACACCTGGTTATATGCCATATGCATTCATTCTCCTATTATCTACAGATATTTCATGATCATTCCACACCTATAATGCTCAGGTAACATAATATACACCTGGTTATATGCCATATGCATTCATTCTCCTATTATCTACATATATTTCATGATCATTCCACACCTATAATGCTCAGGAAACATAATATACACCTGGTTATATGCCATATGCATTCATTCTCCTATTATCTACAGATATTTCATGATCATTCCACACCTATAATGCTCAGGTAACATAATATACACCTGGTTATATGCCATATGCATTCATTCTCCTATTATCTACATATATTTCATGATCATTCCACACCTATAATGCTCAGGAAACATAATATACACCTGGTTATATGCCATATGCATTTATTCTCCTATTATCTACAGATATTTCATGATCATTCCACACCTATAATGCTCAGAAAACATAATATACACCTGGTTATATGCCATATGCATTCATTCTCCTATTATCTACAGATATTTCATGATCATTCCACACCTATAATGCTCAGGTAATGTAATATACACCTGGTTATATGCCATATGCATTCATTCTCCTATTATCTACAGATATTTCATGATCATTCCACACCTATAATGCTCAGGAAACATAATATACACCTGGTTATATGCCATATGCATTCATTCTCCTATTATCTACAGATATTTCATGATCATTCCACACCTATAATGCTCAGGTAACATAATATACACCTGGTTATATGCCATATGCATTCATTCTCCTATTATCTACATATATTTCATGATCATTCCACACCTATAATGCTCAGGTAACATAATATACACCTGGTTATATGCCATATGCATTTATTCTCCTATTATCTACAGATATTTCATGATCATTCCACACCTATAATGCTCAGGTAACATAATATACACCTGGTTATATGGCATATGCGTTCATTTTCCTATTATCTACATATATTTCATGATCATTCCACACCTATAATGCTCAGGAAACATAATATACACCTGGTTATATGCCATATGCATTCATTCTCCTATTATCTACAGATATTTCATGATCATTCCACACCTATAATGCTCAGGTAACATAATATACACCTGGTTATATGCCATATGCATTCATTCTCCTATTATCTACATATATTTCATGATCATTCCACACCTATAATGCTCAGGTAACATAATATACACCTGGTTATATGCCATATGCATTTATTCTCCTATTATCTACAGATATTTCATGATCATTCCACACCTATAATGCTCAGGAAACATAATATACACCTGGTTATATGCCATATGCATTCATTCTCCTATTATCTACATATATTTCATGATCATTCCACACCTATAATGCTCAGGAAACATAATATACACCTGGTTATATGCCATATGCATTCATTCTCCTATTATCTACAGATATTTCATGATCATTCCACACCTATAATGCTCAGGTAACATAATATACACCTGGTTATATGCCATATGCATTCATTCTCCTATTATCTACATATATTTCATGATCATTCCACACCTATAATGCTCAGGAAACATAATATACACCTGGTTATATGCCATATGCATTCATTCTCCTATTATCTACAGATATTTCATGATCATTCCACACCTATAATGCTCAGGTAACATAATATACACCTGGTTATATGCCATATGCATTCATTCTCCTATTATCTACAGATATTTCATGATCATTCCACACCTATAATGCTCAGGAAACATAATATACACCTGGTTATATGCCATATGCATTTATTCTCCTATTATCTACAGATATTTCATGATCATTCCACACCTATAATGCTCAGGAAACATAATATACACCTGGTTATATGCCATATGCATTCATTCTCCTATTATCTACAGATATTTCATGATCATTCCACACCTATAATGCTCAGGAAACATAATATACACCTGGTTATATGCCATATGCATTCATTCTCCTATTATCTACAGATATTTCATGATCATTCCACACCTATAATGCTCAGGTAACATAATATACACCTGGTTATATGCCATATGCATTCATTCTCCTATTATCTACATATATTTCATGATCATTCCACACCTATAATGCTCAGGTAACATAATATACACCTGGTTATATGGCATATGCGTTCATTTTCCTATTATCTACATATATTTCATGATCATTCCACACCTATAATGCTCAGGTAACATAATATACACCTGGTTATATGCCATATGCATTTATTCTCCTATTATCTACAGATATTTCATGATCATTCCACACCTATAATGCTCAGGTAACATAATATACACCTGGTTATATGGCATATGCGTTCATTTTCCTATTATCTACATATATTTCATGATCATTCCACACCTATAATGCTCAGGTAACATAATATACACCTGGTTATATGCCATATGCGTTCATTCTCCTATTATCTACAGATATTTCATGATCATTCCACACCTATAATGCTCAGGAAACATAATATACACCTGGTTATATGCCATATGCATTCATTCTCCTATTATCTACATATATTTCATGATCATTCCACACCTATAATGCTCAGGAAACATAATATACACCTGGTTATATGCCATATGCATTCATTCTCCTATTATCTACAGATATTTCATGATCATTCCACACCTATAATGCTCAGGTAACATAATATACACCTGGTTATATGCCATATGCATTCATTCTCCTATTATCTACATATATTTCATGATCATTCCACACCTATAATGCTCAGGAAACATAATATACACCTGGTTATATGCCATATGCATTCATTCTCCTATTATCTACAGATATTTCATGATCATTCCACACCTATAATGCTCAGGTAACATAATATACACCTGGTTATATGCCATATGCATTCATTCTCCTATTATCTACATATATTTCATGATCATTCCACACCTATAATGCTCAGGAAACATAATATACACCTGGTTATATGCCATATGCATTTATTCTCCTATTATCTACAGATATTTCATGATCATTCCACACCTATAATGCTCAGGAAACATAATATACACCTGGTTATATGCCATATGCATTCATTCTCCTATTATCTACAGATATTTCATGATCATTCCACACCTATAATGCTCAGGAAACATAATATACACCTGGTTATATGCCATATGCATTTATTCTCCTATTATCTACAGATATTTCATGATCATTCCACACCTATAATGCTCAGGTAACATAATATACACCTGGTTATATGGCATATGCGTTCATTTTCCTATTATCTACATATATTTCATGATCATTCCACACCTATAATGCTCAGGTAACATAATATACACCTGGTTATATGCCATATGCATTTATTCTCCTATTATCTACAGATATTTCATGATCATTCCACACCTATAATGCTCAGGTAACATAATATACACCTGGTTATATGGCATATGCGTTCATTTTCCTATTATCTACATATATTTCATGATCATTCCACACCTATAATGCTCAGGAAACATAATATACACCTGGTTATATGCCATATGCATTCATTCTCCTATTATCTACAGATATTTCATGATCATTCCACACCTATAATGCTCAGGTAACATAATATACACCTGGTTATATGCCATATGCATTCATTCTCCTATTATCTACATATATTTCATGATCATTCCACACCTATAATGCTCAGGTAACATAATATACACCTGGTTATATGCCATATGCATTTATTCTCCTATTATCTACAGATATTTCATGATCATTCCACACCTATAATGCTCAGGAAACATAATATACACCTGGTTATATGCCATATGCATTCATTCTCCTATTATCTACATATATTTCATGATCATTCCACACCTATAATGCTCAGGAAACATAATATACACCTGGTTATATGCCATATGCATTCATTCTCCTATTATCTACAGATATTTCATGATCATTCCACACCTATAATGCTCAGGTAACATAATATACACCTGGTTATATGCCATATGCATTCATTCTCCTATTATCTACATATATTTCATGATCATTCCACACCTATAATGCTCAGGAAACATAATATACACCTGGTTATATGCCATATGCATTTATTCTCCTATTATCTACAGATATTTCATGATCATTCCACACCTATAATGCTCAGGAAACATAATATACACCTGGTTATATGCCATATGCATTCATTCTCCTATTATCTACAGATATTTCATGATCATTCCACACCTATAATGCTCAGGAAACATAATATACACCTGGTTATATGCCATATGCATTCATTCTCCTATTATCTACAGATATTTCATGATCATTCCACACCTATAATGCTCAGGTAACATAATATACACCTGGTTATATGCCATATGCATTCATTCTCCTATTATCTACATATATTTCATGATCATTCCACACCTATAATGCTCAGGTAACATAATATACACCTGGTTATATGCCATATGCATTTATTCTCCTATTATCTACAGATATTTCATGATCATTCCACACCTATAATGCTCAGGTAACATAATATACACCTGGTTATATGGCATATGCGTTCATTTTCCTATTATCTACATATATTTCATGATCATTCCACACCTATAATGCTCAGGTAACATAATATACACCTGGTTATATGCCATATGCATTTATTCTCCTATTATCTACAGATATTTCATGATCATTCCACACCTATAATGCTCAGGTAACATAATATACACCTGGTTATATGCCATATGCGTTCATTCTCCTATTATCTACAGATATTTCATGATCATTCCACACCTATAATGCTCAGGAAACATAATATACACCTGGTTATATGCCATATGCATTCATTCTCCTATTATCTACATATATTTCATGATCATTCCACACCTATAATGCTCAGGAAACATAATATACACCTGGTTATATGCCATATGCATTCATTCTCCTATTATCTACAGATATTTCATGATCATTCCACACCTATAATGCTCAGGTAACATAATATACACCTGGTTATATGCCATATGCATTCATTCTCCTATTATCTACATATATTTCATGATCATTCCACACCTATAATGCTCAGGAAACATAATATACACCTGGTTATATGCCATATGCATTCATTCTCCTATTATCTACAGATATTTCATGATCATTCCACACCTATAATGCTCAGGTAACATAATATACACCTGGTTATATGCCATATGCATTCATTCTCCTATTATCTACATATATTTCATGATCATTCCACACCTATAATGCTCAGGAAACATAATATACACCTGGTTATATGCCATATGCATTTATTCTCCTATTATCTACAGATATTTCATGATCATTCCACACCTATAATGCTCAGGAAACATAATATACACCTGGTTATATGCCATATGCATTTATTCTCCTATTATCTACAGATATTTCATGATCATTCCACACCTATAATGCTCAGGTAACATAATATACACCTGGTTATATGGCATATGCGTTCATTTTCCTATTATCTACATATATTTCATGATCATTCCACACCTATAATGCTCAGGTAACATAATATACACCTGGTTATATGCCATATGCATTTATTCTCCTATTATCTACAGATATTTCATGATCATTCCACACCTATAATGCTCAGGTAACATAATATACACCTGGTTATATGGCATATGCGTTCATTTTCCTATTATCTACATATATTTCATGATCATTCCACACCTATAATGCTCAGGTAACATAATATACACCTGGTTATATGGCATATGCGTTCATTTTCCTATTATCTACATATATTTCATGATCATTCCACACCTATAATGCTCAGGTAACATAATATACACCTGGTTATATGCCATATGCGTTCATTCTCCTATTATCTACAGATATTTCATGATCATTCCACACCTATAATGCTCAGGAAACATAATATACACCTGGTTATATGCCATATGCATTCATTCTCCTATTATCTACAGATATTTCATGATCATTCCACACCTATAATGCTCAGGAAACATAATATACACCAGGTTATATGCCATATGCATTTATTCTCCTATTATCTACAGATATTTCATGATCATTCCACACCTATAATGCTCAGGTAACATAATATACACCTGGTTATATGCCATATGCATTTATTCTCCTATTATCTACAGATATTTCATGATCATTCCACACCTATAATGCTCAGGTAACATAATATACACCTGGTTATATGGCATATGCGTTCATTTTCCTATTATCTACATATATTTCATGATCATTCCACACCTATAATGCTCAGGTAACATAATATACACCTGGTTATATGCCATATGCGTTCATTCTCCTATTATCTACAGATATTTCATGATCATTCCACACCTATAATGCTCAGGAAACATAATATACACCTGGTTATATGCCATATGCATTCATTCTCCTATTATCTACAGATATTTCATGATCATTCCACACCTATAATGCTCAGGAAACATAATATACACCTGGTTATATGCCATATGCATTCATTCTCCTATTATCTACATATATTTCATGATCATTCCACACCTATAATGCTCAGGAAACATAATATACACCTGGTTATATGCCATATGCATTTATTCTCCTATTATCTACAGATATTTCATGATCATTCCACACCTATAATGCTCAGGTAACATAATATACACCTGGTTATATGCCATATGCATTCATTCTCCTATTATCTACAGATATTTCATGATCATTCCACACCTATAATGCTCAGGTAACATAATATACACCTGGTTATATGCCATATGCGTTCATTCTCCTATTATCTACAGATATTTCATGATCATTCCACACCTATAATGCTCAGGTAACATAATATACACCTGGTTATATGCCATATGCATTTATTCTCCTATTATCTACAGATATTTCATGATCATTCCACACCTATAATGCTCAGGTAACATAATATACACCTGGTTATATGCCATATGCATTCATTCTCCTATTATCTACAGATATTTCCTGATCATTGCACACCTATAATGCTCATATATAATGTTCATTCCATGTCTAACTTGCCAAAGAAACCTTTTATACATCTACATAATATACACCTAATAAGTTATTACCCTCATTCCTTTTATTTATTCCTTTTCATCATTCTTTTTAGTATGTCCCATCCAAATACCATATCAGTGGCTGATTTGTAAACATAATTTGCTGCCAGAAAGTCCTTACAAAAAAAAAAAAAAAAAAAAAAAAAAAAAAAGTCTCCAAAAACAAATCCAATTGTTTACAATAAAACCCATCCCAGCCATTCATATAGCTGGAGTTTTTTCCCAATGCAATTTCCAAAACTGCTTCACAAAGTGGTGTGACTGAGGCTGCTTTCACACATCCGCTTTTTGCATCAGGCTCAATCCGGCTCAAAAACCCATGTAACGGATGCGTCGAAAAAACCGGATCCGTTTCATAAGTGTTTCCATGCGGCCCGTCCGTTTTTTGACGGATGCGGCTTCATGCTGAGCATGCGCAGTCCAAAAAAACGAATCCGGCGGCCAGATGCGGTTTTTGCCGCAGGACGCCGCATCCGGCATCCATAGGCTTGCATTGTAAATCGCGGCGATGCGTTTTTTTCCCCACACAAAAAAACGTGCCAGGCAACGTTCCATCCAGCTGCCACATGGGCTAAATATGTCGCATCCGGCAAACACCGGACGCAACGTAAGGCCATGCGGCGCTAATGCAAGTCTATGCGGAAAAAATGCAACCGGCGGCAAAAAAAAAAAAAAAAAAAAGGTTTGTGTTTTTTCTGCAAAGCGCCATATTGTGCCGCACTGCAAAAATTGGATGTGTGAAAGCAGCCTAAGGCTACTTTCACACATCCGGTTTGAGCCCTGCGGCTCAATCCGGCTGTGAAAACTATGCAACGGATGCGGTGAAAACACCGCATCCTTTGCATAAGTTTTTACATGCGGCCGGTCCGGTTTTTTCCGGTTGCGGCATGCTACTGAGCATGCGCAGTGGAAAATACCGCATGCGGCGACCGGATGCGGTTTTTTCCGCATCGCGCCGCATCCGGCCTCCATAGGGATGCATTGAAAAATGCGCCGCAGCGGCCGGATGCGGCGCGATGCGGTGTTTTTTGCCGGAGCAAAAAACGTTGCAGGGTACGTTCGATCCGGCCGCCGCATCGGCTAAATCTGCCGCATGCGGCAAAAACCGGACCGAACGCAAGCCCCTACGGCACAATGCGGCACTAATGTAAGTCAATGCAAAAAAAAACGCAATCGGCGTTACAAAAGCCGGTTGCGGTTTTTCTGCAGAACGCCGTATTGTGCCACAGAGCAAAAATCCGGATGTGTGAAAGTACCCTAAGCCGTCACCAGGAGTGTTCTCTCCTGCACATACAATAACAATCACTCAGTGGGGTGCGCCATGTGCAGACCTGCGGCAGGATGATGACAGAATTAAACAAACAATGCCAATGTGAGGTCGTCCGAATTAGTCAGGTCTCAGAAAGCTCCGCACAGAGGCCGGAGGCGTCCACCACACCCCGCTCCTAGTGACTGGCAATATGCAGAGGCCTCAGTCACAGCAGTATTTGTTATGCCAAACCTGGAGTGTCTATAAAACACACTCCGCTCCTGGCTGTGGCACTCACTGATGAAAATTACTGACGTGTGAAAAAGGCCATAGGCCAATAGACTGAGCCAACAATCGCTGTCACCTACAGCTCCATGAGGCCAGCATGAGGCCAGTGCGACCTGCAACGTACCGCAACACGCAAGTCACAACAATCCAACGCACAATCACATTCACCATACCATGATGTAGAGACAGAGCACAGCGCCACCTTCAGCTGCACGCACAACATGCTACACATTCATTGTATGCAGCACAACAGTAAATGATAAGGTTATCTATAAAGAGGACCGGTCACATTGTATATACTGTCATATCATCAGCACAGTACAGAGCAGAATTCTATATAGTTGTGTGGAAAAGCTTCAGTATAACTTGTGCATTGTTCATTTACATCCCTGCTCACCTTATACTTGGGAGTCCATATATCTGTATCTACAAGGAAAGTATAGGCCCCGCCCACTGGACTCCCATGTATAAGCAGACCATGGAGGGAAATGAACAACACACAAGTTATACTGAAGGTTTTCCCACAAGCATTCTGCACCCCCTCATAAATATTATATATATATATATATATATATATATATATATATATATATATATATATATATATATATATATATATATATATATATATATATATATATATATACTAGAAGGTGGCCCGATTCTACGCATCGGGTATTCTAGAATTTACGTATTGTGTAGTTCATGTATGATTTTTGTTATATATATGTGCGGTATGTGCGTATATTTGTGTGTGCAGCGTTGTCTGTGTGTGGGTGTCTGTGTAGGGCAGTTGTTTGTGGTTTCCAGTGTGTGTGTGTGTGGTGTGTTGTGCAGTGCGCGCGCGCGCGTGTGTGTGTGTGTTGGGGGGAGGTGTGCACTCTCCATCGTGCTCCATCCCCTATGCTGCGCACCCCTCATCGTGCTACATCTCCCATCCTGCGCACTCCCAAACGTGCTCCATCCGCCATGCTGCGCACTCCCAAACGTGCTCCATCCGCCATGCTGCGCACTCCCCATCGTGCTCCATTCCCCATGCTGCGCACTCCCCATCGTGCTCCATCCGCCACGCTGCGCACTCCCTATCGTGCTCCATCTCCCATGCTGCGCACTCCTAAACGTGCTCCATCCGCCATGCTGCGCACTCCCAAATGTGCTCCATCCACCATGCTGCGCACTCCCAAACGTGCTCCATCCGCCATACTCCACACTCCCCATCGTGCTCCATGCCCCATGCAGCGCACTCCCCATCGTGCTCTATCCCCTATGCTGCGCACCCCCCATCGTGCTCCATCATCTATGCTGCGCACTCCCAAACGTGCTCCATCCGCCATGCCGCGCACTCCCAAACGTGCTCCATCCGCCATGCCGCGCACTCCCAAACGTGCTCCATCCGCCATGCTGCGCACTCCTAAACGTGCTCCATCCGCCATGCTGGGCACTCCTGATCGTGCTCCATCCCCCATGCAGTGCACTCCCTATCGTGCTCCATCCCCTATGCTGCGCACCCCCCATCGTGCTCCATCTCCCATGCTGCGCACTGTCAAACGTGCTCCATCCGCCATGCTGCGCACTCCCAAACGTGGTCCATCCGCCATGCTGCGCACTCCCAAACATGCTCCATCCGACATACTCCGCACTCGCCATCGTGCTGCATCCGCCATGCTGCGCACTCCCAAACGTGCTCCATCCGCCATGCTGCGCACTCCCAAACGTGCTCCATCCGCCATGCTGCGCACTGCCAAACGTGCTCCATCCGCCATGCTGCGCACTGCCAAACGTACTCCATCCGCCATGCTGCGCACTGCCAAACGTGCTCCATCCGCCATGCTGCGCATTACCAAACGTGCTCCATCCGCCATGCTGCGCACTCCCAAACGTGCTCCATCCGCCATGCTGCGCACTGCCAAACGTGCTCCATCCGCCATGCTGCGCACTGCCAAACGTACTCCATCCGCCATGCTGCGCACTGCCAAACGTGCTCCATCCGCCATGCTGCGCATTACCAAACGTGCTCCATCCGCCATGCTGCGCCAGCATCAGCCTCTCTACCCGCATCATCAGCCTCTCTGCCCGCAGCATCAGCCTCTCTCCTCCCAGCATCAGCGTCTCTGTCCCTAGCATCAGGCTCTCTCCTTCCAGCCTCCCTCAGCATCAGCCTCCCTTTCCCAGCCTTCCCAAGGATCAGCCTCTCTCCTCCCAGCCTCCTTCCTCCCAGCCTCCCTCTCCCAGCCTCCCTCAGCATCAGCCTTCCTGTCCCAGTCTCTCCCAGCATCAGCCTCCCCAAGCATCAGCCTCCACCAGCATCAGCCTCTGTTCTTCCAGCCTCCTCCAGCATCAGCTTCCCTAAGCATCAGCCTCCCTCGTCCCAGCCTCCCTCAGCATCAGCCTCTCTCCTTCCAGCCTCCCTCAGCATCAGCCTCCTCTCCCCAGCCTTCCCTAGGATCAGCCTCTCTCCTCCCAGCCTCCTTCTTCCCAGCTTTCCCATCCCAGCCTCCTTCAGCATCAGCATTTCCCTCTTCCCCATGATCAGCCTCTCTGCTCCCAGCCTCCTCCAGCACGCCCTGCTCCTCTGCCGACACTCACACACCCGATCGCATGCACTCACACACACACCCGATCGCATCCACTCACACACACACCCGATCGCATCCACTCACACACACACCCGATCGCATCCACTCACACACACACCCGATCGCATCCACTCACACACACACCCGATCGCATCCACTCACACACACACCCGATCGCATCCACTCACACACACCCGATCGCATCCACTCACACACACAGACACTGACGATATCGCACTTACGCGCTCATACTCACAACATCCGGGGATATCACATGCTTCTGGCCATGTGATCCTCCGTCAGGTCCTGGAAGATCACAACAGCACATTTTCGCCGCCGAGAAGCAAGCGATATCCCAGGATGTCGTGAGTATGTGGATGCGATGTGAGGTGTGTGTGAGGTGTGTATGAGAGTGAGTGTGAGTGTGATCTGATGTGTGTGTATGTTTGTGTGTGTGCGTGTGGACCTTCCGGCGCAGCAGGACCTTGATGGGCTTGTAACCATGCGAGCATGGTTACCAACGTATCCACACCACTCCCACCACTGCCGTGGGAGCGGGGGCCGGGGGAGGGGGAGGGAGTACAGTACTCACCTCCGTGACAGCGCTTGTAACCATGCGAGTATCCACACCACCCCTTTGGGAGCGGGGGCCGGGGGGGGGGGGGGGGGGGTTGGGGGGGGATAGGGAGTACCGTACTCACCTCCGTGACAGCCGTGTCAGTTAGAGAAATGCGCGGGGAGAGGGAGGGGGTGGGGCCAGAGCTAACGTGCATTGCGTGAGGGGGGCGGGGCGTGGCGTGGCTGAATTGCCAATGCCTGCAGGGTGCCGGGGCGAGAGGCCAATCTGTGGGTGGGGCGGAGCCTGGGCGAGCGGCTGGCCAATCCGTGTGGGGGCGCAGCCTGGGTGAGCGGCCAATCCGTGTGGGGGGGCGGGGCCATGGCGAGCCCAGCGGCCAATCAGCTTTGTGTCACCGTAAGGACACAATTTTGGAGCATGACAGACAGACAGACAGACAGACAGAATAAGGCAATTATATATATAGATACATATACACATACACACACACACACACGCACATATCTCCGTATCCATGTCTGCCCGTGTATGTATGTACACTGCATGCAGAATTATTAGGTAAATGTGTATTTTGATCACATGATACTTTTTATACATGTTGTCCTACTCCAAGCTGTATAGGCTTGAGAGCCAGCTACCAATTAAGTAAATCGGGTGATGTGCATCTCTGTAATGAGGAGGGGTGTGGTGTAATGACATCAACACCCTATATACGGTGTGCTTAATTATTAGGCAACTTCCTTTCCTTTGGCAAAATGGGTCAGAAGAGAGATTTGACGGGCTCTGAAAAGTCCAAAATTGTGAGATGTCTTGCAGAGGGATGCAAAAGTCTTGAAATTGCCAAACCTTTGAAGCGTGATCACCGAACAATCAAGCGTTTCATGACAAATAGCCAACAGGGTCGCAAGAAGTGTGTTGGGCAAAAAAGGCGCAAAATAACTGCCCATGAATTGAGGAAAATCAAATGTAAAGCTGCCAAGATGCCATTGCCACCAGTTTGGCCATATTTCAGATCTGTAACGTTACTGGAGTATCAAAAAGCACAAGGTGTGCCATACTCAGGGACATGGCCAAGGTAAGGAAAGCTGAAAATCGACCACCTCTGAACAAGAAACATAAGATAAAACATCAAGACTGGGCCAAGAGATCTCTTAAGACTGATTTTTCAAAGGTTTTATGGACTGATGAAATGAGAGTGACTCTTGATGGGCAAGATAGATGGGCCAGAGGCTGGATCAGTAAAGGGCAGAGAGCTCCACTCCGACTCAGACGCCAGTAAGGTGGAGGTGGGGTACTGGTATGGGCTGGTATCATCAAAGATGAACTTGTGGGACATTTTCTAGTTGAGGATGGAGTGAAGCTCAGCTCCCAGACCTACTGCCAGTTTCTGGAAGACAACTTCTTCAAGCAGTGGTACAGGAAGAAGTCTGTATCGTTCAAGAAAAACAATTTTCATGCAGGACAATGCACCATCACATGCATCTAACTACTGCACAGCGTGGCTGGCCAGGAAAGGCCTAAAAGATGAAAAAAAAAAAAAATGACATGGCCCCCTTTTTCACCTGATCTGAACCCCATAGAGAACCTGTGGTCCCTCATAAAATGTAAGATCTACAGGGAGGGAAAACAGTGCACCTCTCGGAACAATGTCTGGGAGGCTGTGGTGGCTGCTGCACACAATGTTGATCGTAAGCAGATCAAGCAACTGAGAGAATCTATGGATGGTAGGCTGCTGAGTGTCATCAGAAAGAAAGGTGGCTATATTGGGCACTCATTTTTTTTTTTGCATGTCAGAAATGTTTATTTCTAAATTTTGTGCAGTTATATTGGTTTACCTGGTGAAAATAAACAAGTGAGATGGGAATATATTTGTTTTTTATTAAGTTGCCTAATAATTCTGCACAGTAATAGTTACCTGCAAAAACTGATATCCACCTAAGATAGACAAATAAAAAAAACCCACTCCAACTTCCAAAAATATTAAGCTTTGATAATTATGAGCCTTTTAGGGTGATTGAGACCATAGTTGTTGATCAATAATAAAATAAATCTAAAATACAACTTGCCTAATAATTCTGCACACAGTGTATGGGTACTTTCACACTTGCGTTGTTTTATTTTGGCGCAATCCGCTGTCTTGGGAAACAGCGGAATCCGTTAACGGATTCCGTTGTTTCCCATAGACTTGCATTGATGACGGATTGTGCCAAAAGTACCTGCATTTCTTCCGTTGGCCGATGCTCCGTTGCTTCCGCCAAGCGGAAGCAACACAGAATGTAACGTTAAATGCTTGTGTCAAAATGACGCCAACCAACGGATTCCGTTGGTTCCGTTAAAATTTATAATGGTTCCCTATGGTAGCGGATTCCGTTGCTAAGTGCTTAACAATGGAATCCGCTGCTGGATTCCGCTAATTTATTCTGAGCATGCCCAGAATGAAAAAAAAATAAAAGAAATAAAACAGAGCCGACGGATTCCGTTAGACGGACGCCTAACGGACGCCAAACGGATGCAACGGTCCGTTATTTCACAAGAATCAGCTAACGGATTCCTGTGAAATAACGGACCCGTTGCATCCGTTGACACCACAAAAATAACAGATGAGTCAAAACGACGCAGCAACGGACCCAGCGGATTCAACCCAACGCAAGTGTGAAACTAGCCTATTTATGTATGTAAAAAGGAAAAAAAAAAACAAAAAAAAAAAACTATATACCGGTATATAAAACTCCATGTTCACCCACCTACTGTCCATGTCCGCCCGCATATACAATATATATATTGCCATGTCCACACACATGCTGTATGTATATATATATATATAATGCCATGTCCACCCGCATATACTGTATATAGCCATGTACGCTCAGATATACTGCATAGATAAAACGCATAGAAACTGCATAGATAAAAAAAAATATATATATATATATATATATATATATGTATATATATATATATATATATTCTATTATATACACACACACAGTACAGACCAAAAGTTTGGACACATCTCATTCAAAGAGTTTTCTTTATTTTCATCACTCTGAAAATTGTAGATTCACATTGCAGTCATCGAAGCTATGAAGTAACACATGTGGAATGAAATACTTAACAAAAAGTGTGAAACAACTGAAAATATGTCTTATATTCCAGGTTCTTCAAAGTAGCCACCTTTTGCTTTCATTACTGCTTTGCGCACTCTTGGCATTCTCTTGATGAGCTTCAAGAGGTAGTTCATTCCACATGTGTTAGTTCATAGTTTTTGGACTGTACTGAGATAGATATATCTCTAGCTAAGTGCAGTTGCTGGGACCTGTGGTCCGCTCACATATACTGTATATACAATGTCAGTGCAGCACTCACATATACTGTATATACAATGTCAGTGCTCCGCTCACATATACTGTATATACAATGTCAGTGCAGCACTCACATATACTGTATATACAATGTCAGTGCTCCGCTCACATATACTGTATATACAATGTCAGTGCAGCACTCACATATACTGTATATACAATGTCAGTGCAGCGCTCACATACTGTATATACAATGTCAGTGCAGCACTCACATATACTGTATATACAATGTCAGTGCTCCGCTCACATATACTGTATACACAATGTCAGTGCAGCACTCACATATACTGTATATACAATGTCAGTGCTCCGGTCACATATACTGTATATACAGTGTCAGTGCTCCGGTCACATATACTGTATATACAATGTCAGTGCAGCGCTCACATATACTGTATAAACAGTGTCAGAGCTCCGCTCACATATACTGTATATACAATGTCAGTGCAGCGCTCACATATACTATATATACAATGTCAGTGCTCCGCTCACATATACTGTATATACAATGTCAGTGCTCCGCTCACATATACTGTATATACAATGTCAGTGCTCCGCTCACATATACTGTATATACAATGTCAGGGCAGCGCTCACATACTGTATATACAATGTCAGTGCTCCGCTCACATATACTGTATATACAATGTCAGTGCTCCGCTCACATATACTGTATATACAATGTCAGTGCAGCGCTCACATATACTGTATATACAATGTCAGTGCAGCGCTCACATATACTGTATATACAATGTCAGTGCAGCGCTCACATATACTGTATATACAATGTCAGTGCTCCGCTCACATATACTGTATATACAATGTCAGTGCTCCGCTCACATATACTGTATATACAATGTCAGTGCTCCGCTCACATATACTGTATATACAATGTCAGTGCAGCGCTCACATATACTGTATATACAATGTCAGTGCTCCGCTCACATATACTGTATATACAATGTCAGTGCAGCGCTCACATATACTGTATATACAATGTCAGTGCAGCGCTCACATATATTGTATATACAATGTCAGTGCTCCGCTCACATATACTGTATATATAATGTCAGTGCTCCGCTCACATATACTGTATATACAATATCAGTGCTCCGCTCACATATACTGTATATACAATGTCAGTGCTCCGCTCACATATACTGTATATACAATGTCAGTGCTCCGCTCACATATACTGTATATACAATGTCAGTGCTCCGCTCACATATACTGTATATACAATGTCAGTGCTCCGCTCACATATATTGTATATACAATGTCAGTGCTCCGCTCACATATACTGTATATATAATGTCAGTGCTCCGCTCACATATACTGTATATACAATATCAGTGCTCCGCTCACATACTGTATATACAATGTCAGTGCTCCGCTCACATATACTGTATATACAATATCAGTGCTCCGCTCACACTGTATATACAATGTCAGTGCTCCGCTCACATATACTGTATATACAATGTCAGTGCTCCGCTCACATATACTATATATACAATGTCAGTGCTCCGCTCACATATACTGTATATACAATGTCAGTGCAGCGCTCACATACTGTATATACAATGTCAGTGCTCCGCTCACATATACTGTGTATATACAATGACAGTGCTCCGGTCACATATACTGTATATACAATGTCAGTGCAGCGCTCACATACTGTATATACAATGTCAGTGCAGCGCTCACATATACTGTATATACCATGTCAGTGCTCCGCTCACATATACTGTATATACAATGTCAGTGCTCCGCTCACATATACTGTATATACAATGTCAGTGCTCCGCTCACATATACTGTATATACAATGTCAGTGCTCCGCTCACATATACTGTATATACAGTGTCAGTGCTCCGCTCACATATACTGTATATACAATGTCAGTGCTCCGCTCACATATACTATATATACAATGTCAGTGCTCCGCTCACATATACTATATATACAATGTCAGTGCTCCGCTCACATATACTGTATATACAATGTCAGTGCTCCGCTCACATATACTATATATACAATGTCAGTGCAGCGCTCACATATACTGTATATACAATGTCAGTGCTCCGCTCACATATACTGTATATACAATGTCAGTGCTCCGCTCACATATACTATATATACAATGTCAGTGCTCCGCTCACATATACTGTATATACAATGTCAGAGCTCCGCTCACATATACTGTATATACAATGTCAGTGCTCCGCTCACATATACTATATATACAATGTCAGTGCTCCGCTCACATATACTGTATATACAATGTCAGTGCTCCGCTCACATATACTATATATACAATGTCAGTGCAGCGCTCACATATACTGTATATACAATGTCAGTGCTCCGCTCACATATACTGTATATACAATGTCAGTGCTCCGCTCACATATACTATATATACAATGTCAGTGCTCCGCTCACATATACTATATATACAATGTCAGTGCAGCGCTCACATATACTGTATATACAATGTCACTGCAGCGCTCACATATACTGTATATACAATGTCAGAGCTCCGCTCACATATACTATATATACAATGTCAGTGCTCCGCTCACATATACTATATATACAATGTCAGTGCTCCGCTCACATATACTATATATACAATGTCAGTGCAGCGCTCACATATACTGTATATACAATGTCACTGCAGCGCTCACATATACTGTATATACAATGTCAGTGCTCCGCTCACATATACTGTATATACAATGTCAGTGCTCCGCTCACATATACTGTATATACAATGTCAGTGCTCCGCTCACATATACTGTATATACAATGTCAGTGCTCCGCTCACATATACTGTATATACAATGTCAGTGCTCCGCTCACATATACTGTATATACAATGTCAGAGCTCCGCTCACATATACTGTATATACAATGTCAGTGCTCCGCTCACATATACTATATATACAATGTCAGTGCAGCGCTCACATATACTGTATATACAATGTCAGAGCTCCGCTCACATATACTGTATATACAGTGTCAGTGCTCCGCTCACATATACTGTATATACAATGTCAGAGCTCCGCTCACATATACTGTATATACAATGTCAGTGCTCCGCTCACATATACTATATATACAATGTCAGTGCTCCGCTCACATATACTGTATATACAATGTCAGTGCTCCGCTCACATATACTGTATATACAGTGTCAGTGCTCCGCTCACATATACTGTATATACAGTGTCAGTGCCCCGCTCACATATACTGTATATACAATGTCAGTGCTCCGCTCACATATACTGTATATACAATGTCAGTGCTCCGCTCACATATACTGTATATACAGTGTCAGTGCCCCGCTCACATATACTGTATATATACAATGTCAGTGCAGCGCTCACATATACTGTATATATACAATGTCAGTGCAGCGCTCACATATACTGTATATACAGTGTCAGTGCTCCGCTCACATATACTGTATATATAATGTCAGTGCAGCGCTCACATATACTGTATATACAGTGTCAGTGCTCCGCTCACATATACTGTATATATAATGTCACTGCAGCTGCTGGGACCCGTGCTCCGCTCACAGCTGAGGACCCGGCACACTGTGACCCTCGGACACTCACGGTTCCGCCTGCTCCTCCTGGCCCCGCGGTGCTGCCGGCTCCCCGCTCGCAGGCTCGGCTCCGTTCTCTCCGGGGGCCGCTGTCTTGCTCTCCTTGCCGGGCTCCGGCTCTGCGGCGGGGGCGCTTCCTCCATCCCGGGCACTGGCCGCACTCGCCGCCCCCGCTGCGCGGCCTCCGGGCCTGACGTTGGGCCGGACGCTGAGCCTCGCTCTGCGCATCATGGTGTGTCCGGCTCTGCGTTCCTCTTCCGCATCCCGGGGCCGCACACACACTAACAGCCGGGCTCAGAGCAACCCACACTCACAGGCCCATCACGTGGGCTCGAGAAGGGTGTGCTGCCGGAATAGAGTACTTTCATGATGATGTCATCTCCAAGCGACTCGTGAAGCGCCAGGTTGTTGAGCATGCGCACTGGTCCTAGAATTACCAGCTGTTTCAGGATAAGACCAAAGCAGCTGATCTAATGATTGTATTTACTTGTATAATGATCAGGGTGAGGATCCATCACAGATCTGTAAACTTTTTATTTTTTATGTAAAGAGATCAAAATTGAATTGAATTGTAAAAAGTTATAGAGTTATTAAGTCTGGTGAACAATATGCACTGGCAGCATTCAGGAGGCAGCAGCAATCACCTGCCATACAATGTCACAGGAGAGACAGCCAGGAGCTCACAGGAGATGCCCGGGAGGTACTGAGCCTTGTCTTTCTCGTTTTGTTCATCAGACTGGCCCTATAAGTGTAGACAAGGGACAATGTTTGCCAGAAAAGGTCTTTTTCAAAAGACTTGTAAGATGGACCAATCTCTAAGTGAATTAGGGCAGAGCGTTAGATCTGGAGCTGGTAAAAAGCTCATTATAAACAGGATGGAATCTTCTATCCTTTCCCTGAAATGTCCCGGATTATATATATGGTTCTGTTACTATGTGTACCTATAGAAGCGTCACATGGGACTCACACTGGTCGTGGTGCTGAAGCTTTGTAAAGAGGGAGCTGATAAGCCTGGCTGCCCCTATGGTCATGGAATTTAGATATTTTTTAATGGAATAAAAGCTTCAAAGTCTATGAGTAACAGCCGAGCCTATTCTTAGAGTTTATGTCATATACAGTCAACAGTCATGGCCAACAATGCTAAAAAACTACAGGAAGTTTGGTATTCACAAAGTTTGCTGCTTCAGTAGGTTTTTTTCAGATCTTTTAGGCCTCCTTCACATATCTTTATTTCATTATTTAATCATGTACAGTCATGGCCAAAAGTATTGGCACCCTTGAAATTGTTCCAGAAAATGAAGTATTTTTCACGGAATATTATTGCAATCACACCTGTTTTGTTATACACGTGTTTATTTCTTTTGTATGTATTGGAAAAAAACACAAAACTATAGAAAAATAGACAAATTGGACATTATTTCCAGAAAACCCCCAAAATGGGTGATACAAAACTATTGACACCCTCAACTCAGGATTTGGTTGCACACCTTTTGGATAGATACCTACAATCAATCGCTTTGTATAACCGTCAACAAGCTTCTTACACATCTCAACTGGAATTTTGGACTCCTCTTTTGCAAACTGCTCCAGGTCTGTCGTATTTGTATGGTGTCTTCTACCAACAGTAATTTTAAGATCTCTCCACAGGTGCTCAATGGAATTTAGATCCAAACTCATTGCTGCCACTTCAGAAATCTCCAGCATTTGTTTCCATGCGTTCCTGGAGACTTCTTCAAGTATGGGGTCATTGTCCTGCTGGAAGACCAATGCCCTAGGACACAAACCCATCTTTCTGACACTGGGTCCTACATTGCAAACCAAAATCCTTTGGTAATCTTCAGATTTCATGATCCCTTGCACACAGTCAAGGCACCCAGGGCCAAAGGCAGCAAAACAACCATAAAAAACCTTTGAACCTCCACCATATATGACTCTAGGTACTGTGTTCTTTACTTTGTAGGCCTCGTTCTGTTTACAGTAAACAGTAAAATGATGTGCTTTACTAAAAAGCTCTATCTTGGTCCCATTTGTCCACAAGACACTTTTCCAGAAGGCTTTTGGCTTACTGACATCCATTTTGGCAAACTGTAGTCTAGCTTTACATCTCTGTGTCATCAGTGGGGTCCTCCTGGGTCTCCTGCTATAGCATTTTATTTCATTCAAATGTTGACAGATATTTTGTACTGACACTGATGCACCTTGAGCCGCAGAACAGCTTGAATTTCTGTGTAACTTGTTTGGGACTGCTTAGTCACCATTCAGACTGTCATGCATTGCAACCTTTCATCCATGTTCAGAGAGATTAGATACAGGGCCATGTGTTGTAAATTTCTTCATTATGTTGCGCATCTTGGACAAAGGAACATCAAGATCTCTGGAGATAGACTTGTAACCTTGAGATTGTTGATTTTTCAACACTTTTGGTTCTCAAGTCCTGAGACAGTTCTCTTCTCCACTTTGTGTTCTCCATGCTTAGTATAAAGAAAGAAGAGAGGTAGGGGCGCTCCCTGTGTGAAGCCATAAGAATCGCTATGTGTGAGCCAATTTCTGAAGGAGCTCACCCGGAGATGTTTCACAAAATCCAGGTGTAACTCTGGAAAGGGCAGAAATCCGGACTGCAGCAATTGTTAGCAGTCCCAAAGGGATAGTGAATACATCCAAGGAAAATAAATGACAATATAATGCGCTGTCCACCAATTTTTAAAAAAGATCCCAAAATTTATTGAAACTGAAATATACATAAATACCACGCATTTTTAAAGTGGACTGATCTCTTCCCCACGGGTTGTAGTTTCATATGGGTATAACAGATGTTAATAATCAAAATTAGTTATAACATTCATTAACTATTTCAAGGGGGGACAAAAGCAAACCAAGAGAATAATAGATACATTCATATGGAAACTAAAAATACTATAAATATGAAAAGTATTATGTGCTATATCAGGAGAGACATTAGTTACAATATGTATTAATTGAATAATATACACATTGAACTAACATGTATGCCCACAATTAACCCTTTTATCTAGTGTAATCTATCTATACACTCGTTAAGTCCCTCAGGAACAAGGGAGGACAACTTAAAAATCCCAAAACTCTCCATGTTCATTATTTTCTGATATCTATGAGGGGCTGCTGATAAGTCTTTGACTTTGCCCAGAAAGAAAAGAGATAGGATGATTAAACTTTACATTGATTCCACATACTCTCCACTGATATCAACACACTTCTTACATCGGTATTCCAAGTTCTGTAAGCCTAGCAAAAAGAAGGATTTCAGTTGTGCCTCAAACCAGGCATCCGTAGCAGCCATGGCATCAGAAATGATGTGAAATTTGGGACCCTTGAGGTGTCTCTTCAGGTTTGGAAACAGAGGATAGTCGGAGGGAGCTAGATCTGGTGAATAAGGTGGGTGGTCAACCAGCTGGAAGCCCAGCTCTGCCAGTTTTGCCATGGTCTCTTGTGTAGTGTGAGCGGAGGCATTGTCTTGCAGGAACAAGATTCCTTTGGACAGCTTGCCGCGCCTTTTGGCCTTCAGAGCTGCCTTCAATTGGTCCAAACGTTTAATGCAATACTTGCATTGATGGTGGAACCCTTTTGAAGGTAGTCCACTAGCAGCACGCCCTCCTAATCTCAGAACACAGACGCCATCACCTTAATGGCTGATTTTTGCACCCTGAACTTCTTTGGACGAGGAGAACCACTGTGCCTCCACTCTCTTGACTGCTCCTTGTTTTCAGGGTCATTCAAATAAATCAATGTTTCATCCATAGTGACCAGTTGATCCAGGAAGTTCTTATCAGTCCGGAAATGCTGACAAATGGAGTGGGGAAGTTTTCACTCGCATGCTTCTCTGATCTGTTGTCAAATATTTAGGGACTCACTTTGCAGACAGCTTCCTCATGTCCAAATGTTTATGGATAATGACACAAACACATTCAGTTGAAATCCCCATGATGTTTGCTATTGCTTTAGCTGAAATTCGTCCAGTATGAGGTTGTGCACAGCATCGACGATCTCCGGAACAACAACCACTCTCGGTCGTCCAGGACATCCCTCATCATTGGTGCTGAAGTGGCCCATTTTAAATTTGGCAACCCAGTTCTTAACTGTGGAATATAAAGGGCATTGACCCCCCAATGTCTGCGACATGTCACCATGAATATCCTTCACAGACTTTCCTTACAGAATCAAGAATTTTATCACTCCTCTGCTCTGTTGCTGTGAATATCGCATTAGACTGCGTGCGTAGAACACTGTTGCCATAAGCAACAAACATAAAATTTTGAAAACATATATTAGACACACAAGGCTTTCATGTGATGTAACATTCGTTACCATAGAAACAAACTCCCAAACCAAAGACTTATCAGCAGCCCCTTGTATTGATACAGTTATAAAATATTTAAAGTATAGTGAGCTCTAGTTCAGCACATTTTTTTCTGTGACCCTTCACATGATCCGTAAGGCTGCTTTCACACATCCGGTTTTAGCAGAGCCGGCCAATGCGGTTCTAAAACCTATGCAACGGATGCGGCGACAATACCGCATCCTTTGCTTAAGTTTTTGACATGCGGCCCGTCCGGTTTTTGCCGCTTGCGGCATGCTACTGGGCATGCGCAGTGGAAAAAAAACGCATGCGGCGGCCAGATGCGGTGTTTGCCGCAGGACACCGCATGCGGCGTTGATAGGCATGCATTGCAAATCGCGCCGCATCGGCCGGATGCGGCGCGATGCAGTTTTTTTTGCCGGACAAAAAAAAGTGCCAGGCAACGTTCCATCCGGCCGCCGCATTGGCTAAATCTGCCACATACGGCAAAAACCGGACGGAACGCAAGCCCATGCGGCACAATCCGGCACTAATGAAAGTCTATGCATAAAAACCGGCGGCAAAAAAAAACGGTTGCGGTTTTTCTGCAAAGTGCCAGATTGTGCCGCACAGGAAAAAACGGAGGTGTGAAAGCAGCCTTAATCAATTGCTATTTATCCATCCCTTTTTCTTTAATTTATAAAGGATCTGTTTTTTTCTTACTGAATCAGTTTCAAATGGAAGATAAATAGTGATCAGGTAATGGATCCAATGTTAAAAGATTCTGCAAAATCAACTTGTTAAAAAAATGATAAAAAAAAAGTTGTGGTTGCAAAATGTTTTTTGCCAACGGACTTTTGTTGGATCCGTTCTAACGCGACGTGAACATAGGACACTGACTTCAGCACGGACATAACACAGCACAGTGTGATGAGCGCAGGCTCCAGCAGGGGGCGCTGAGCAGGAAGCTCCTATCTCCTCGTCCCGCCGCTCGGTGGTGATGACGTAGAACGGATACCCCAGTGGGTCAGTTCGTGACTGTGAGCTGACGGCGTGCTATGGCAGGACGGTTGCGTCTAGATCAGAGTTGATTTTTTGTGGTCCTCAAAAAATCAACTCTGATCTAGCTGCTTCAGTAGTGAGCCGGCTATATCGGAGTTGATTTTTTGAGGCCTCATTTTTTCCACTCTGATTTAGCCGGCTCACTACTGAAGTGTCTAGATCAGAGTGGGTTTTTTGTGGTCCTCATTTTTTCCACTCTGATCTAGCCGGTTCACTGCTGAAGTGTCTAGATCAGAGTTGATTTCTTGAGGCCTCGCTGTAGTCACATGTTTTTGGTCACCTCATTTTATCCACTCCGTTCTAGCTGCTTCACCAGTGAGGTGGCTAGATCAGAGTTGATTTTTTGATGATCTCTGTGATCTTTTCTCCATACAACACAGTTCAGTTTCTACAGCGGGGTCTCCAGGCCTCAGAGCAGGGGCTGGAATCAGATTTATAATTGGAATGATTTCATGTTTTTATTTATTAGATGCTCACACTGTTATATTTATTATTTTTTTCCAAAGGGCAAATTTTTATTTTCATTATTATTATAACTTACATTTTATTATTATTTTTTACAATATAAATAATTCCACACAGCGCTGATTGTTCAGTTTTGCTGGAATTTTAATTTTACCGTATTTCCACAAGTCGTGACCGCATGACTGACATTGAAAGAGTGGGCGGAGCCTCACAAGGAAAAACGGAACCGCGCAGCTGACAGTCTTCATAACTTACCATATTGGATCAGAGTGGATTTTTTGAGGATCTCCCTGTAGCCTTCATTCTGTACATTTGGTACTGAAGTGACTGAAATTCAGTTTTTTGAAGAGTGGGAGGAGCCTCACGGCGAAAAACGTAACAGAGCGCAACCGAGAAAGTGCTTATAATTTCACACATGGTGTCGTAGTGGATTTTTTGAGGACCTCATTTTAGCCACTACATTATGTATATTTGGTACTGAGGTGACTGCAGTGGATTTTTTCGAAGAGTGGGAGGAGCCTCACGGCGAAAAACGTAACAGAGCGCAGCCGAGAAAGTGCTTATAATTTCACACATTATGTCGTAGTGGATTTTTTGAGGACCTCATTTTAGCCACTACATTATGTACATTTGGTACTGAGGTGACTGCAATGGATTTTTTCGAAGAGTGGGAGGAGCCTCAAAGCAAAAAGCGTAACAGAGCGCAGCTGAAAGTCCTCATAATATCCACATTGTGTCGTAGTGGATTTTTTGAGGACCTCAAAAAAGCCACTCCGTTCTAGCTGCTTCAGTAGTGAGCCGTCTATATCAGAGTGGATTTTTTGAGGACCTCATTTTAGCCACTACATTATGTACATTTGGTACTGAGGTGACTGCAATGGATTTTTTCGAAGAGTGGGAGGAGCCTCAAAGCAAAAAGCGTAACAGTGCGCAGCTGAAAGTCCTCATAATATCCACATTGTGTCGTAGTGGATTTTTTGAGGACCTCAAAAAAGCCACTCCGTTCTAGCTGCTTCAGTAGTGAGCCGTCTATATCAGAGTGGATTTTTTGAGGACCTCATTTTAGCCACTACATTATGTACATTTGGTACTGAGGTGACTGCAATGGATTTTTTCGAAGAGTGGGAGGAGCCTCAAAGCAAAAAGCGTAACAGAGCGCAGCTGAAAGTCCTCATAATATCCACATTGTGTCGTAGTGGATTTTTTGAGGACCTCAAAAAAGCCACTCCGTTCTAGCTGCTTCAGTAGTGAGCCGTCTATATCAGAGTGGATTTTTTGAGGACCTCATTTTAGCCACTACATTATGTACATTTGGTACTGAGGTGACTGCAATGGATTTTTTCGAAGAGTGGGAGGAGCCTCAAAGCAAAAAGCGTAACAGAGCGCAGCTGAAAGTCCTCATAATATCCACATTGTGTCTTAGTGGATTTTTTGAGGACCTCAAAAAAGCCACTCCGTTCTAGCTGCTTCAGTAGTGAGCCGTCTATATCAGAGTGGATTTTTTGAGGACCTCATTTTAGCCACTACATTATGTATATTTGGTACTGAGGTGACTGCAATGGATTTTTTCGAAGAGTGGGAGGAGCCTCAAAGCAAAAACCGTAACAGTGCGCAGCTGAAAGTCCTCATAATATCCACATTGTGTCGTAGTGGATTTTTTGAGGACCTCAAAAAAGCCACTCCGTTCTAGCTGCTTCAGTAGTGAGCCGTCTATATCAGAGTGGATTTTTTGAGGACCTCATTTTAGCCACTACATTATGTACATTTGGTACTGAGGTGACTGCAATGGATTTTTTCGAAGAGTGGGAGGAGCCTCAAAGCAAAAAGCGTAACAGTGCGCAGCTGAAAGTCCTCATAATATCCACATTGTGTCGTAGTGGATTTTTTGAGGACCTCAAAAAAGCCACTCCGTTCTAGCTGCTTCAGTAGTGAGCCGTCTATATCAGAGTGGATTTTTTGAGGACCTCATTTTAGCCACTACATTATGTACATTTGGTACTGAGGTGACTGCAATGGATTTTTTCGAAGAGTGGGAGGAGCCTCAAAGCAAAAAGCGTAACAGTGCGCAGCTGAAAGTCCTCATAATATCCACATTGTGTCGTAGTGGATTTTTTGAGGACCTCAAAAAAGCCACTCCGTTCTAGCTGCTTCAGTAGTGAGCCGTCTATATCAGAGTGGATTTTTTGAGGACCTCATTTTAGCCACTACATTATGTACATTTGGTACTGAGGTGACTGCAATGGATTTTTTCGAAGAGTGGGAGGAGCCTCAAAGCAAAAAGCGTAACAGAGCGCAGCTGAAAGTCCTCATAATATCCACATTGTGTCGTAGTGGATTTTTTGAGGACCTCAAAAAAGCCACTCCGTTCTAGCTGCTTCAGTAGTGAGCCGTCTATATCAGAGTGGATTTTTTGAGGACCTCATTTTAGCCACTACATTATGTACATTTGGTACTGAGGTGACTGCAATGGATTTTTTCGAAGAGTGGGAGGAGCCTCAAAGCAAAAACCGTAACAGAGCGCAGCTGAAAGTCCTCATAATATCCACATTGTGTCGTAGTGGATTTTTTGAGGACCTCATTTTAGCCACTCCGTTCTAGCTGCTTCAGTAGTGAGCCGTCTATATCAGAGTGGATTTTTTGAGGACCTCATTTTAGCCACTCTGTTTTAGGTGATTCAGCAGTGAGCCGTCTAGATCAGAGTGGATATTTTGAGCACCTCATTTTTGCCACTCTATTCTAGATGATTCACTAGTGAGCTGTCTAGATTGGGCCCGTGAGTCACTGTGGCCCCGTGGACCTCCTGACGACGATCGTACTTTCATTTATATCGGTATCACCATCACAGATGCCAATACAATTGAAAGGAACAATGCGAGGAGGAGCAGAACACTCTATTTCTAATCATTCTACTACTATGTGTCTGTGAGACACTGATGTTTCAGCATGGAGGACTGCGGTTACTAGAGATGAGCGAGCCTCTGAAGGCTCCGTTCGAGGTGCCGTTCGACGAACCGTTTGACGAACCTCTCGAACCCCATTGAAAACAATGGGAGGCAAACACCTAAAAACACATAGAAAACACCTTCAAAGGTGTCCAAAAGGTGACAAACAACTCACAACATACCACAAACACATGGGAAAGTGACAAGGACATATACTCATGCGAAAACGAAACAGCTGGACGAGGAAAAAGAGGAGGAGACACAGATATAGGCATGGCACGCCCTTCTAAAATCATGTAAAACACAGCAAAGGGACTCTAAGCAGAGTCTCCCTTTTTTCCAAAAATTGGGCCACACACACCCCTTCAGTGGCATCACTTGTGCCCCAGTTGCAAACTTGACCTGTTGATTTGCATCAAGCACATTCAAAAATACGCCAGCCTTAACTGTCTTCAGGATGACACCTGGGTAGGTAGCAAAGTCCTTGCTGAACTATGACTTGTTCATCTTGGATCATTTTTAAAAACACAGCAAGGGGACTCCAAGCGGAGTCTCCCTTTTTTCCAAAAATTGGGCCCCACACACACCACTTCAGTGGCATCACTTGTGCCCTAGTTGTAAACTTCACATGTTGACTTGCATCAAGCACAATCCAAATCCACAAGCCTTTACTCTCCCCAGGATGACACCGGGGTAGCAAAGTCCTTGCTGATCCATGACTTGTTCATCTTGATGAACATTAGTCTGTCCACATTGTCACTGGACAGACGTGTGCGCTTATCTGTCAGCACACACCCAGCAGCACTGAAGACACATTCAGAGACATCGCTGGCCGCGGGACATGACAAGATCTCCAAGGCGTAAGTGGAGAGCTCTGGCCATTTTTCAAGATTTGAAGCCCAAAATGAGCAAGGCTCCATTTGCAAAGTCATGGCATCGATGTTCATTTGGAGATACTCCTGTATCATCCTCTCCAGCCGTTGACTATGTGTCAGACTTCTTGTCTCTGGTGGCCTTGCAAAGGAGGGTCTAAAAAATTATGAAACGATTCAATAAAACTGCTGTTACCACCAGATACGGTGCTGCTGGTACGGTTTGACTGTTGATGACGAGACAGTCCCCTGTTTGTCAAGTTACAACTGGGAGATTCACTCCCTGCACCTGCACGGTTGTTTGGTGGAAAAGCCGAGCTAAGATCGAGTAACAGCTTCTGCTGATACTCCTGCATACGTGCGTCCCTTTCTATGGCTGGAATTATTTTGCAAAACTTGGACTTGTACCGGGGATCTAAGAGTGTGGCAAGCCAGTAGTCATCATTACTTCTAATTCGGACAATCCGAGGGTCATGTTGAAGGTAGTGCAGCAAGAAGGCACCCATGTGTCTTGCGCATCCCTGCGGACCAAGTCCTTGCTGTGTTGGTGGCGGCGAGGTGATAACCATGCTGCCTTCCTCTGACATATCCTCCCAACCTCGAACAAACGAAATTTGACCAAGGTCTCCCTCATCAGCTGAGTCTTCCATGCCCATCGACAGTTCGTCCTCCATTTCTTCATGGGCTCCTGCCCCTTCCTAAACAGTTTGGCTGCTACCATGCGCCCTTGTTAATCCCTCTCCCCCACTGTCCCATGCCTGCCGCCTTGTTGATGATGAACGTCTGGTCCTTGTAGATCTTGTTAACCCTTCCGTTGTCATGCTAATAATGGCATTGTCAGCGCTAAACATATTCGTCGCCATGTCGAAGCTGTGCAGAAGGGTGCATAGGTCCTTGATCTGAGACCACTCCATCAGCGTGATCTGCCCCACCTCTGCATCTCGTTGGCCCAGGCTATACGTCATAACGTATTGCACCAGGGCTCGGCGGTGCTGCCACAGTCGCTGTAACATGTGGAGAGTCGAATTCCAGCGTGTCGTCACATCGCATTTCAGGCGATGAACCAGCAGGCCGAAAGACCTCTGCAGCGATGCAAGTCGGTCAGCTGCGGCGGTTGAACGGCGGAAGTGAGCAGAGAGTGACCGTGCCCTGTGCAGAAGCCCATCTAGGTCGGGATAGTGGGTGAAAAATTGCTGGACAACAAGGTTCAAAATGTGAGCCATACAAGGCACGTGTGTCACCTTGCCCCGGCGAGGGGCCGCACCCAGGTTTGCAGCATTGTCGCACACGGCCTTACCTGGCTGCAGGTTGAGTGGAGACAACCATTTACGAAACTCTGAGTGCAGAGCTGACCACAACTCCTCAGCTGTGTGACTCTTATTTCCCAGACATTTCAACGTAAAGACCGCCTGATGCCGTTGAGCTCTACTGCCAGCATAGTAAGGAGGTGTGTGGGATTCCTTGTGCACAGTTACAACGCGGGTGGCCTGACCACACAGGCTTTGGGCGGAGGTGGAGGACCCAGATGAGGTTGAGGAGACAGAAGCAGTGGAGGAACTTCGACATACAGAGGATTGACGCACAAGTCGTGGGGACGGCAAGACTTGTTCAGCAGACCCCTCACCATCTCTCACCATAGTTACCCAGTGCCCAGTCAGCGACATGTAACGCCCATGTCCATGCTTACTGGTCCAAGTATCGGTGGGGAAATGCACCCTGTCACACACAGAGTTTCTCAAGGAAGCGGCGATGTTGTGTGCGACATGCTGGTGTAGCGCAGGCATACCTTTCTTGGAGAAGTAGTGGCGACTGGGCATCTGGCACTGTGGCACTGCGACTGATATAAGGTCTTGAAAATCCTCTGTGTCCACCAGGTGGAAAGGCAGCATTTCGGTAGCCAAGAGCTTACAGAGGGTGAAAGTCAACCTCTTAGCTTTGTCATGGCTCGGAGGAAATGGCCTTTTATTTGTCCACATCTGAGGGACCGAGATCTGGCTGCTGTGTGGAGACGGTGGTGAGTAGGGTGTCCCTGGAAAACTGCAGATCTGTGAGGAAAGTGCAGGCGGAGACATGATGTTGCCTTCATCCAAAGTTGATGCTCTCGATGTCTGAGAGAGCTCTACACCAGCACTTGTTTCCCCTTCCAAACCAACTGACAACCTGCCAAGCAAACTGGCTGTTGCGGTTAAAGAGGTGGAAGATCTGCGTGGAAAAACATGTGTGACAGCTGTCCCCACAGTCATAGAAGATGAAGGGCGCGCGGAGGAATTTGAAGGGGCAGGCGGTGGTTGGCTCGCTCCGCTAGGCCGCATTGCAGCACGGTGAGCTTCCCACTGGGACTTATGCTTGTTATTCATGTGACGATTCATGGAAGAAGTTGTCAAACTGGTGAGGTTTTGGCCTTTACTTATAGATTGGTGACAAATTTTACAGATCACATGATTTGGGAGATCCTTTGCAAGGTCAAAAAAGGACCCGGCTAGGCAAGGCTTAGAGGCCATGCGACCTGCAGAGCCACCCCGACTTGTGCTCAGAGGCAGAGTTGTGGCTGAGGATGCAGTTGTTGACGTGCTTCCAGTTCTCCGACTCTGTCCAGGAAGGCGCAAGGTAACTTCGTCATCAGTTGCATCCTCCTCCACCGCCTCTGGTGTCCTCCTCGAGTGCCTGACTGTGGGTTGACAGTAAGTGGGATCTAGAACTTCATTATCAAGTTAAGTTGTCATCCCAATCTGGTAACTGCGTCTCATCGTCATCAGTATGTTCCTCATTCTCTCTACCAACAGGTGTTACAGTTTGGGAATGAGGGTCTACATTATGCTCAGAAACTTGGTCATCAAGGCCTGAATCAGACTCACAAAGCTTCTGGGCATCACTGCAGACCATTTCCTGGTCTGTACTCACTGTAGCTTGGCAACAGACCTCTGATTCCCAGAGGCTATAGTGTGACTGAACAGCTCTGCAGACTCAGCCATCTCTGTTACACCATACTCTTCAGGGCGGGTGGAGACTTGAGAGCTGGGAGAAAGCAAGTGCGATTGGGATGACAACTCAGAGGACTGTTGTTTTTTGGATGTTGAAGTTGAGGTGGAGGAGAGGCCACTTGTTGGAGCACTTGAGATCCATTCAAGCTTGTTTTTTTTTGTGCATCATCTACCTTTGTTACAGTTGTTCGGTTCCGTAAAAAAGGAAGCACATCGGATTGTCCACGGAAAGTAGTAGACATCTTACTTTTGCTGGAAGATGGCATTTCTTCAGCAGATGTTAATGTAGCTTTCCCACCTACCCCACGGACACAAACTTTTTTTCCTTTTCCAACACGCCTGTTCCCCTTTCCACCAGCATCTGTCCTTTTGCCACTCATTTTGTTAGCGAAAAGATTGGACACTTAAAATGTGGTAGCAAAAATGGAGAGGTGCTGTAGATTGCAGCGGTGGTCTAGCTTTATTGACAGCTGAAGAACCAACACTGACTATCCCAGACAATTTTAATATGCCCCTAACAGTGGCAGCACAGTTTGCAAATAGAATTGTGTGGGAAAAATGGGCAGTTGGGTAGAATGCCCGGGTGCTGTGGGTAGCAGGACAGCAAAGGGACACTAACGTAGTATTCCAGACACAATGGCACAAAAAGGATGGCACAAAAAGTGTCAGCTCTTTGGTCAAATAAAATAGCATGGCAAAAATGGGCAGGTGGGTATAATGCACGGGTGCTGTGGGTAGCAGGACAGCAAAGGAACACTAAGGCGGGCTTTGCACGTTGCGATATCGCAAGCCGATGCTGCGATGTCGCACGCGATAGTCCCCGCCCCCGTCTCAGGTACGATATCGTGTGATAGCTGGCGTAGCAAAAATTATCGCTACGCCAGCTTCACGCGCACTCACCTGCCCTGCGACCGTCGCTCTGGCCGGCGACCCGCCTCCTTCCTAAGGGGGCGGGTCGTGCGGCGTCATAGCGACGTCACACGGCAGGCAGCCAATAGCGGCGGAGGGGCGGAGAAGAGCAGGATGTGAACATCCTGCCCACCTCCTTCCTTCCGCATATCCTACGGAAGCCGCGGTGACGCCGGTAGGAGATGTTCCTCGCTCCTGCGGCTTCACACACAGTGATGTGTGCTGCCGCAGGAACGAGGAACAACATCGGACCGTCGCGTCAGTGTAATTATGGATTACGCCGACGCTGCACCGATGATACGATTACGACGATTTTGCGCTCGTTAATCGTATCATCTAGGCTTTACACACTACGATGTCGCATGCGATGCCGGATGTGCGTCACTTTCAATTTGACCCCACCGACATCGCACCTGCGATGTCGTAGTGTGCAAAGCCGCCCTAAGGTACTATCTCAGACACTTTTAGGATGTCACAAAAAGTGTCAGCTCTTAGGGCAAATAAAATAGCATGGCAAAAATGGGCAGGTGGGTATAATGCACGGGTGCTGTAGGTAGCAAGACAGCAAAGGAACACTAAGGTAGTATTCCAGACACTTTTAGGATGGCACAAAAAGTGTCAGCTCCTTGGGCAAATAAAATAGCGTGGCAAAAATGTGCATGTGGGTAGAATGCACGGGTGCTCTGGGGAGCAGGACAGCAAAGGAAGCCTCACTTTCTATCCCTGCTAATGAAAAAATGCAGTAAGGAATTGCCTGAGCTGAGGTAGCCAGACGCTGTTATCTAAATCCCTACACCGCATTTGCACGGACATGCTTAGCAGCTATGGCTATGAATGCCTGTAAATCAGCCCTGAAAAGGGCTGAAATAACCAGCAGTCCCTAATCCCTAAAGCGCTGTGTAGATTGCACTGTATCTCTATAGCGCACACAGCAGCAGCAGCAGCGTGAGCGGTGACTGTCACCCACACGCAGAAGACAGATAATAGCGGCGAAGGGGAAAATGGCCGTATCTTATAGGTTAAGGACATGTGACATGCACAGCCTATGACACATGCCCTTGCTTGTCTGGCAAAAATCAACTTAGCTGTGTTTGTGTCTGTGATTTGCTGACAGCTTGGAACGCTCCACTGCACGCGCGGTTAGGGGAAAAAAAAATTAATAAATGGTGATCGGCATTCTCTCAGCACTTTGCAGTAGCACAGATCTAAACCCCGTCCCCCCCGCACACTATAAGCTGAAATTTGATAATAGTGTGAATCACAGAGTGACTCACACTATTACAGTGAAAAGCCAGCTAGTAACTAGCTAGGCTTTTTGGTGATCGAACCGTTCTCGAACGTAACTCGAACTGTCGAGCTTTTAGCAAAAATCACTCGAACATGAAATTGGCGAACCTCGAACATCGCTCATCTCTAGCAGTGACGTCACTACTGCGCACTGATGTGCTAAAATGTCAGAGTGGCATAACAGTGGACACACGCTGAGGAGACTGGGGCAGTGGCTGAATGAGGAGAAGTGAGTATATTTGTGTATTTAATCAGGAATTCCAGAGGACTATGCGGAAGCATTTATTGGGGTTGCAAAATAGTATATGGGGCTGCATATTGTTAGGACCAGGATGACGGGTAGGCCCAGGAGGTGGATCCACTGGACTGAGCACCCAACCGAGGGCAAGGTGCCCGGTAGCCGAAGCACTACGGGTAGCAGGACAGTCCGTTCAGAGGAGTGGGTGTAGAAGTCCCTGGGATCACGGAGTCTCTGAAGGTAGTCCGGGTGACGGAGCGCAGGTTCGGAGGCCGAGATGATGTCAGGCAGGGTCCACAACCAGCGGAACGGGGAGATCGGTCACCGCACAGATCCAGGAATCGGAGACGGTAGGGACTGAGAAGATGGCGGACAGTCCGTTCGGGGTTCTGGAACCGTCAGGACCGGTTGGCGGGACAGGAGTGGCTCTACAAGAGAGATAGGTGAGTACGAGACAATGGCACAGGGAGACCTGACTCCTAGCTTAGCAAACACGAAGAACAGGCCCCGCCCACTTGGAAAGGAACCCCCTATATACCCTGTACCTGCATCTTCAATATCCTGTTGGAGGACGCTGGCCCTTTAAGAAAAGGTCAATGACCGCGCGCACGCCCTAATGCGCATGCGCGAGGCCCGGGTGCCAGAAGCCAGAGCAGGATGCGGTGTACAGGAGGCAGGAGTGCCGGGCCGGCTCAGGACAGCAGACGGGCGCCGGGACCGGGGACCGGGTTGCCTGGAGGACGCAGGTGAGGGAGCATGGAGGCTGAGGAGCAGGGGACCGGGGAGCGTGGCACGGGAGTGGGGAAGCGAGGTCCGGGAGCGGGGGAGCGTGGCAGAGGAGCCGGGGAGCGTGGCAGGGGAGCCGGGGAGCGTGGCAGGGGAACCGGGGAGCGTGGCACGGGCACCGGGGAGCATGGCACGGGCACCGGGGAGCGTGACACATATAACTATATGTTGGCGCACAATATTATATTGGGGCACACAATATGGTGGTGCACTATATGGGGGCTGCATACTAGTATATGGCAGAATATAAGGGGTGCATACTACTATATGGAGGAATATAAGGCGTGTACTAAACTATATGAAGGAATATAAGGGGAGCATAATACTATAAGGAGGAATATAAGGGGTGCATAATACTATATGCAGGAATATAAGGGGTGCATAATACTATATGAAGGATCCCTTTTACATGGAATATAGGGGTGCATTATACATGGAGGACTATGGAGCTGCATAATCCAATATGAAGAACTATGGGGTGCATTTTAATACATATAGGACTTAGGGGGTTGCATTATATGGAGGACTAATTGGGTTACCTTATACATGGACTTTAGGGGTGCATTATACAGTGCCTACAAGTAGTATTCAACCCCCTGCAGATTTAGCAGGTTTGATAAGATGCAAATAAGTTAGAGCCTGCAAACCTCAAACAAGAGCAGGATTTATTAACAGATGCATAAATCCTACAAACCAACAAGTTATGTTGCTCAGTTAAATTTTAATACATTTTCAACATAAAAGTGTGGGTCAATTATTATTCAACCCCTAGGTTTAATATTTTGTGGAATAACCCTTGTTTGCAATTACAGCTAATAATCGTCTTTTATAAGACCTGATCAGGCTGGCACAGGTCTCTGGAGTTATCTTGGCCCACTCCTCCATGCAGATCTTCTCCAAGTTATCTAGGTTCTTTGGGTGTCTCATGTGGACTTTAATCTTGAGCTCCTTCCACAAGTTTTCAATTGGGTTAAGGTCAGGAGACTGACTAGGCCACTGCAACACCTTGATTTTTCCCTCTTGAACCAGGCCTTGGTTTTCATGGCTGTGAGCTTTGGGTCGTTGTCTTGTTGGAAGATGAAATGACGACCCATCTTAAGATCCTTGATGGAGGAGCGGAGGTTCTTGGCCAAAATCTCCAGGTAGGCCGTGCTATCCATCTTCCCATGGATGCGGACCAGATGGCCAGGCCCCTTGGCTGAGAAACAGCCCCACAGCATGATGCTGCCATCACCATGCTTGACTGTAGGGATGGTATTCTTGGGGTCGTATGCAGTGCCATCCAGTCTCCAAACGTCACGTATGTGGTTGGCACCAAAGATCTCGATCTTGGTCTCATCAGACCAGAGAACCTTGAACCAGTCTGTCTCAGAGTCCTCCAAGTGATCATGAGCAAACTGTAGACGAGCCTTGACATGACGCTTTGAAAGTAAAGGTACCTTACGGGCTCGTCTGGAATGGAGACCATTGCGGTGGAGTACGTTACTTATGGTATTGACTGAAACCAATGTCCCCACTGCCATGAGATCTTCCCGGAGCTCCTTCCTTGTTGTCCTTGGGTTAGCCTTGACTCTTCGGACAAGCCTGGCCTCGGCACGGGTGGAAACTTTCAAAGGCTGTCCAGGCCGTGGAAGGCTAACAGTAGTTCCATAAGCCTTCCACTTCCGGATGATGCTCCCAACAGTGGAGACAGGTAGGCCCAACTCCTTGGAAAGGGTTTAGTACCCCTTGCCAGCCTTGTGACCCTCCACGATCTTGTCTCTGATGGCCTTGGAATGCTCCTTTGTCTTTCCCATGTTGACTATGTATGAGTGCTGTTCACAAGTTTGGGGAGGGTCTTAATTAGTCAGAAAAGGCTGGAAAAAGAGATAATTAATCCAAACATGTGAAGCTCATTGTTCTTTGTGCCTGAAATACTTCTTAATACTTTAGGGGAACCAAACAGTTCTGGTGGTTTGAGGGGTTGAATAATAAATGACCCTCTGAATAAACTTTTCACAATTTAAAAAAAAAATAAAAAAAGAAATAACATTCTTTTTTGCTGCATTTCACACTTCCAGGCTGATCTACAGTCCAAATGTCACAATGCCAAGTTAATTCCGAATGTGTAAACCTGCTAAATCTGCAGGGGGTTGAATACTACTTGTAGGCACTGTATATGGAGGATTATAGGGCTGCATAATACAATATGAAGGACTATGGGGATGCGTTATAATACATATAGGATTATGGGGGCTGCATTATATGAGGACTAATGGCGTTACCTTATACATGGACAATAGGGCTGCATTAGAATACATTAAGGACTATGGGGTGAATAATACAATACACTGTGTGCAGAATTATTAGGCAAATTAGTATTTTGATCACATGATACTTTTTCTACATGTTGTCCTACTCCAAGCTGTATAGTGAAAGCCAACTGCCAATTAAGTAAATCAGGTGATGTGCATCTCTGTAATGAGGAGGGGTGCGGTGTAATGACATCAACACCCTATATAAGGTGTGCTTAATTATTAGGCAACTTCCTTTCCTTTGACAAAATGGGTCAGAAGAGAGATTTGACGGGCTCTGAAAAGTCTAAAATTGTGAGATGTCTTGCAGAGGGATGCAGCAGTCTTGAAATTGCCAAACCTTTGAAGCGTGATCACCTAACAATCAAGCGTTTCATGTCAAATAGCCAACAGGGTCGCAAGAAGCGTTCCGGGACAAAAAGGCACAAAATAACTGCCCATGAATTGAGGAAAATCAAGATGCCATTTGCCACCAGTTTGGCCATATTTCACAGCTGCAACGTTACTGGAGTATCAAAAAGCACAAGGTGTGCCATACTCAGGGACATGGCCAAGGTAAGGAAGGCTGATAAACCACCACCTCTGACCAAGAAACATAAGATAAAACGTCAAGGCTGGGCCAAGAAATATCTTAAGACTGATTTTTCAAAGGTTTTATGGACTGATGAAATGAGAGTGACTCTTGATGGGCAGATGGATGGGCCAGAGGCTGGATCAGTAAAGGGCAGAGAGCTCCGCTCCGACTCAGACACCAGCAAGGTGGAGGTGGGTACTGGTATGGGCTGGGATCATCAAAGATCAACTTGTGTGACCTTTTCGGGTTGAGAATGGAGTGAAGCTCAACTCCCAGACCTACTGCCAGTTTCTGGAAGACAACTTCTTCAAGCAGTGGTACAGGAAGAAATCAGTATCGTTCAAGAAAAACATGATTTTCATGCAGGACAATGCTCCATCACATGCATCCAACTACTCCACAGCGTGGCTGGCCAGTAAAGGTCTAAAAGATGAAAAAATAATGACATGGCCCCCTTGTTCACCTGATCTGAACCCCATAGAGAATCTGTGGTCCCTCATAAAATGTGAGATCTACAGGGAAAGAAAACAGTCCACCTCTGGGAGCAGTGTCTGGAGGCTGTGGTGGCTGGAGGCTGTGGTGACTGGAGGCTGTGGTGTCTGGAGGCTGTGGTGTCTGGAGGCTGTGGCGGCTGCTGCACGCAATGCTGAGTGTAAACAGATCAAGCAATGACAGAATCTATGGATAGTCGGCTGTTAAGTGTCATCATAAAGAAAGGGGGCTATATTGGTCACTAATTTTTTGTGGGTTTTTTTGCATGTCAGAAATGTTTATTTCTAAATTTTGTGCAGTTATATTGGTTTACCTGGTGAAAATAAACAAGTGAGATGGGAATAGATTTGGTTTTTATTAAGTTGCCTAATAATTCTGCACAGTAATAGTTACCCGCACAGACAGATATCCTCCTAAGGCTATGTGTCCACGAGAGAATGTAGCTGCGGATTTTTCTGCATCAAAATCCGCAGCTTTCCCGCAAAATCCGCACCTTTTCAAAGGTGCGGATTTGCCGTGGATTTACCGCGTAATTGCCGCGGATTTGATGCGGATTTTTTTTTCCCAATTTTAAAGCCAAAATCCGGATGAAAATCCGCAACAATAATTGACATGTTGCAGATTTTTCCGGACCAAAATCCGCACGAAATCCGCTGCGGAAAAATCCACAGCATGGACACAGCATTTCCAAAATGCCATAGAAATGGCTGGGAAGTGCCGGTGCTGCAGATTTTCGTGAAATCCGCGGCTTTTCTGCGAGAAATCCGCGGCAAAATCCGTGCATTTTCCGCTGCGTGGACCTAAGATAGCCAAATCTAGCCTAAGATAGCCAAATCTAAAAAACCCCACTCCAACTGCCAAAAATATTAAGCTTTGATATTTATGAGTCTTTTGGGTGATTGAGAACATAGTTGTTGATCAATAATAGAAAAAAATCCTCTGAAATACAACTTGCCTAATAATTCTGCACACAGTGTATGAAGGACTATGGTGACTGCATTATAATACATATAGGACTATGGGGGTGCATTATAATATATGGAAAACTATGGGGTGCAGTATAATATACGCAGGACTGTGGGGTGCAGTATAATATACAGTTAGGTCCAGAAATATTTGGACAGTGACACAAGTTTTGTTATTTTAGCTGTTTACAAAAACATGTTCAGAAATACAATTATATATATAATATGGGCTGAAAGTGCACACTCCCAGCTGCAATATGAGAGTTTTCATATCCAAATCGGAGAAAGGGTTTAGGAATCATAGCTCTGTAATGCATAAGCCTCCTCTTTTTCAAGGGACCAAAAGTAATTGGACAAGGGACTCTAAGGGCTGCAATTAACTCTGGAGGCGTCTCCCTCGTTAACCTGTAATCAATGAAGTAGTTAAAAGGTCTGGGGTTGATTACAGGTGTGTGGTTTTGCATTTGGAAGCTGTTGCTGTGACCAGACAACATGCGGTCTAAGGAACTCTCAATTGAGGTGAAGCAGAACATCCTGAGGCTGAAAAAAAAAGAAAAAATCCATCAGAGAGATAGCAGACATGCTTGGAGTAGCAAAATCAACAGTCGGGTACATTCTGAGAAAAAAGGAATTGACTGGTAAGCTTGGGAACTCAAAAAGGCCTGGGCGTCCACGGATGACAACAGTGGTGGATGATCGCCGCATACTTTCTTTGGTGAAAAAGAACCCGTTCACAACATCAACTGAAGTCCAGAACACTCTCAGTGAAGTAGGTGTATCTGTCTCTAAGTCAACAGTAAAGAGAAGACTCCATGAAAGTAAATACAAAGGGTTCACATCTAGATGGAAACCATTCATCAATTCCAAAAATAGACAGGCCAGAGTTAAATTTGCTGAAAAACACCTCATGAAGCCAGCTCAGTTCTGGAAAAGTATTCTATGGACAGATGAGACCAAGATCAACCTGTACCAGAATGATGGGAAGAAAAAAGTTTGGAGAAGAAAGGGAACGGCACATGATCCAAGGCACACCACATCCTCTGTAAAACATGGTGGAGGCAACGTGATCACGTGGTCACTTGTGTTTATTGATGACATAACAGCAGACAAGAGTAGCCGGATGAATTCTGAAGTGTACCAGGATATACTTTCAGCCCAGATTCAGCCAAATGCCGCAAAGTTGATCGGACGGCGCTTCATAGTACAGATGGACAATGACCCCAAACATACAGCCAAAGCTACCCAGGAGTTCATGAGTGCAAAAAAGTGGAACATTCTGCAATGGCCAAGTCAATCACCAGATCTTAACCCAATTGAGCATGCATTTCACTTGCTCAAATCCAGACTTAAGACGGAAAGACCCACAAACAAGCAAGACCTGAAGGCTGCGGCTGTAAAGGCCTGGCAAAGCATTAAGAAGGAGGAAACCCAGCGTTTGGTGATGTCCATGGGTTCCAGACTTAAGGCAGTGATTGCCTCCAAAGGATTGGCAACAAAATATTGAAATTAAAAATATTTTGTTTGGGTTTGGTTTATTTGTCCAATTACTTTTGACCTCCTAAAATGTGGAGTGTTTGTAAAGAAAAGTGTACAATTCCTACAATTTCTATCAGATATTTTTGTTCAAACCTTCAAATTAAACGTTAGAATCTGCACTTGAATTCTGTTGTAGAGGTTTCATTTCAAATCCAATGTGGTGGCATGCAGAGCCCAACTCGCCAAAATTGTGTCACTGGCCAAAGATTTCTGGACCTAACTGTATGTAGTACTATGGGGTGCAGTATAATACATGGAGAACTATGTGGTGCAGTATAATATATGGAGTACTATGGGGTGAATTTTACATAGATGGCTATGGGGTGCAGTATATGTAGGACAATGGGGTTCAGTATAATATACAGAGGACTTTGAGGGCTGCATTATAATACATGAATGACTATGGGGAGTGCATTATACAGTAATACATGGAGTACTATGTGAGCTGTATTAATAATATTAATAATAATAATAATAATCTTTATTTCTATAGCGCCAACATATTCCGCAGCGCTTTACAATTCAGGAGGATCATATACAAAAAAGTAACAGTAATAACAGTAATAGAAAATGCAATATTTAGAGGGGAAAAAAAAGACAACCCTGCTCGTGAGAGCTTACAATCTACAATGAGATATGGGTGGGGTGGGGGGGGGCAAGGTACAAGTGCTTATTTACAATGACAATCCAGCAATTTCAAGGAAATGGGGGATAGATAATGGCTTCCTGGACCAGTGGGCCTGAATCTTGAGATGCATTTGGGTGGCATGGAGTTTGACGTGAGGTTATGTTGTGAGAAGTTGTAGAGGCACTGTGTGAATTGGATTAGATTAGGGAGTGTGGTAGGCCGCCCTAAAAAGATGCGTTTTTAGGGAGCGTCTGAAGCAGAGTAAGTTATGATTCATTATAACTTCTTGGGGTAGATGTCACGCTCTCCGGCTCCCCTGCTCTGCTCCCCGGCTCACCTGCCACGCTCCCCGGCTTCCCTGCTTCTCTCCCCGGTCCCCAGCCTCCATTGCCTGCGGTCTCCAGGCGGTCCGGTCCCCGCTCCCGGCGCCCGTCGGCTGCTCAGCCCCAGCCCGGCTCTCCTGCTTCCTGCTCACCGCTCCCTGCCCTGGCTTCTGGCACCCGGGCCTCGCGCATGCGCATTAGGGCGCGCGCGCGGTCATTGACCCTTTCTTAAAGGGCCAGCGTCCACTGACAGGAAATTGAGCACACAGGTACAGGGTATAAAGGGGTTTAGTGTCCAAGTGGGCGGGGCCTGTTCTTCGTGTTTCCCAAGCTAGGAGTCAGGTCTCCTTGTGTCTCTGTGCCATACTTACCTATCTCTCTTCTAGAGCCGCTCCTGCCTCGCCATCCGGTCCTGCCGATTCCCGAACCCAGAACGCTGACTATCTGCCATCCTGTCAGTCCGTACCATCTCTGATCCCTGAGGTGACCCGTCCTCTCGCTCCATCGGTTCCGGACTCCGCCTGACAACATCTCGGCCTCCGAACCTGAGCTCCGTCACCCGGACTACCATCAGTGACTCCGTGGTCCCAGGGACTTCTCCATTCTACTCTTGTATACGGACTGTCCTGCTACCCGTAGTGCTCCGGCTACCGGACCCCTTGCCTTCATCAAGGAGTTCGGCCCAGTGGATCCGCCTCCTGGGTCTGCCCGTCCACCTGGCCCTAACAGTAGAGCGTTCCAGAGGATTGGTGCAGCTCGGAAGAAGTCTTGGATCCGGGAGTGGGAGGTTCGGATTAGTGTTGATGTTAGTCGAAAGTCGTTTTCAGAGCGTAGAGACCGGGTGGGGTGAGACAGAGACAGACAGAGAGGAGGGTGGAGATGTAGGGGGGTGCCGCACTGTGGAGAGCTTTGTGGTGATAGACAGAGAGGAGGGTGGAGATGTAGGGGGTGCTGTACTGGGGAGAGCTTTGTGGGTGAGAACAAGCAGTTTGAATTGGATCCTGTGATATATGGGCAGCCAGTGCAATGACTGGCACAGAGCAGAGGCATCCGAGTAGCGATTAGCCAGATAGATGACCCTAGCTGCTGCATTAAGGATGGACTGTAGAGGAGAGAGTCTAGTTAGGGGGAGACCAATTAATAGAGAGTTACAGTAGTCAAGGCGAGAGTGGATCAGGGCTACGGTGAGTGTTTTTGTCATTTCCATTGTGAGAAAGGGGCGGATTCTAGAGATGTTCTTGAGGTGCAAGCGGCAGGAGCGGGCAGTTTTGGAAAGGTTAAGTTTGAGATAGAGAGCAGACATGACATTGCAAACTGCAGTCAGGCAGTCACTTCTGTTCTGTAGTACAGCGGGGGTGAGCTCAGGGGATGAGGTGTATAGCTGTGTGTCATCAGCATAAAGATGGTACTGAAAACCAAATCTGCTAATGGTCATTCCAATTGGGGCAGTGTAGAGGGAGAAAAGAAGAGGGCCGAGGACTGAACCTTGATGGACCCCAACAGTGAGAGGAAGAGGAGAAGATGTGGAGCCAGCAAATGATACATTGAATGAACGGCGAGAAAGATAGTTAGAGAACCACGAGAGCACAGTGTCCTTTAGGCCGATAGAATGGAGCATAGAGAGAAGGAGATGGTGGTCAACAGTGTCGAAGGCGGCAGAGAGGTCAAGAAGGATAAGCAGAGAGTGGTCACCATTATGTTTTGCAGTCAATAGGTCATTGGTCACTTTGACAAGGGCAGTTTCTGTTGAGTGTAAAGGGCGGAAGCCAGACTGTAAAGGATCTAGAGGAGAGTGAGAGGACAGGTAGCGGGTGAGGCGAGAGTAGACCAGGCGCTCCAAGAGTTTGAAGATGAAGGGGAGATTGGAGACTGGTCTGTAGTTGCTTGTGCAGGACGGATCAAGGGAAGGGTTTTTTTAATAATGGAGTAATAATAGAGTGTTTGAGGGAGGAGGGGAAGATACCCGAAGAGAGAGAGAGAGATTGAAGATTTTAGTTAGGTGAGTGGTGACAACCAGAGTAGGTGTGAGGGAAAGGGATCAGTAGGGCAAGTGGTAGGATGAGAAGAAGAGAGGAGCCTGGAGACTTCCTCCTCTGTGACTGGGTCAAATGTGGAAAGTGAGCTTGATGGGATATATGGAGGGATGGGATTCACAACGCTTGGTAGCTGGGAGCTGATCTCCTGGCGGATGTTTTCTATTTTATCTGTGAAATATGAGGCCAGGTCATCAGCATGAAGGTCTGTGATGGGGGTATGTACTTTGGGACTGAGGAGGGAGTGAAAGGTGTCAAAGAGCTTTTTTGGATTGTTGGATAGTGAGGAAATAAGGGTGGTGAAGTAGGTCTGTTTGGCGAGGTGAAGAGTTGTAGGTCCTTAAGATGAACTTGTAGTGGATGACGTTTTCTGGTGTGCGGGTTTTCCTCCATATGCGTTTGGCACTCCTAGAGCATCACTGGAGAAATCGAGTTTGGGAAGTGAGCCAAGGCTGTTTTACTCTGTGTTTGGAGGTTCTGAGGGTGAGGGGTGCTACTTGGTCTAGGGTATTTCTGAGTGTGTCATTGTAATGGTTTACAGCCAGATCAGGACAGGAAAGTGAGGAGATAGGGGACAGTGATGAGTGTAAAGAGTCTGTAAGGGTCTGAAAGTCAATGGCCTGTAGGTTTCTGAATGTGTGATAGGTGGGAGTGTACTGGGGTGGACGAGGGTTTGTGAGCTTGAAGGAGAGGATGTTGTGGTCAGAGAGGGGAAGAGGTGAGTTGTCAAAGTCAGAGATTGAGCTGAGGCGGATAAAGACCAGGTCAAGAGTGTTACCATCTTCATGTGTCTCAGAAGATGAGAGCTGTGAGAGGCCAAGGGAGGTGGTGAGAGATAGAAGCTGGGATGCAGATGGGGAGGAGGGGCTGATCATGGGTATGTTAAAGTCTCCTCGGATGAGGGTTGGTAATTCTGAGGACATGAAGTGCGGCAGCCAGGCTGAAAAGTGGTCAAGGAACTGGGTGGGTGGGCCTGGGGGACGGTATATGACAGCTACTATTATAATATATGGAGGATTATGGGGGCTGCATTATTATACATGGAGGCCTATGAGGTCTGCATTATAATACATGGTGAGCTGTGGGGTGCATTATAATACATGCATGACTATGGGGGCTGCATTATAATATATGAAGGCCTATGAGGGCTACCTTATCCATGGACTATGGGGGTGCATTATAAAACATGGAGGACTATGGGGGTGCATTATAATATATGGAGGACTATGGGGTGCAGTATAATATATGGAGGACTATGGAGTGAATTATAATACATGGAGGACTATGGGAGTTGTAGTATAATAATTGGAGGGCTATAAGAGTTACCTTATACATAGAGGACTATGGGAAATGCATTATAATACAAGGAGGACTATGGGGCGCATTCTAGTAAAATGAAGGGTTACGTGGGACCCAATATGCTATATGGAAGGCTATGTGGGGGCCATTATAGTATTTGGAGAACTATATATACGAGGGGGGACAAAGACATAAGCTTGGGATGGGAACGTTTTGTGCTGATGGAAAGAGGCTCTTACCCGCAGCACCCAGCTTTACGATGCTATGATATGGGAAAGCTGGGTGCTGAGGGAAAGATGTATAGCAGAGCCTAGGGAAGCTGGGTGCTGAGGACAAGATGGATATCAGAACATAGGAAAGCTGGATGATGATAGAAAGAGGGATTTCAGATCATGGGAAACCTGAGTGCTGAGGGAAAGAGCCAATTGTTAACTTCATTATCCCGCACCCTGAGTGTCAGCGTCATTATCCCATGCCCCGAGTGTCGGTGTCATTATCCTGTACCCAGTGTATCTGTGTTGGGGGGGGCAGGTCCTAATTTTGCATTGGGGCCCATCAAATTCTAGTTACAACACTGCCCAGCACAGAGATGACTAGATCACAGTTGTTGCACTAAGGTTCATGATTTCTGATCTCACAGCACTGTCTGTAAGGAACATCCCCTGTACAGTAACTCCATTCTATCTCACTAGAGGTGACTAGAGCGGAGTTGCTGCACTGAGGTTCATGATTTCTGATCTCACAGCACTGTCTGTAAGGAACGTCCCCTGTACAGTAACTCCATTCTATCTCACTAGAGGTGACTAGAGCGGAGTTGCTGCACTGAGGTTCATGATTTCTGAGCTCACAGCAATGTCTATAAGGACGGCCTCAGCCAGTCCATGCATTGTGTTCAGAGATTGTACTGACGTTCATAGATGTTTGAATAAGCCCTTATACAGATTACATGAAAGCTCCCATAAACATAGGGCTAAAATTGCCCGGATCAGACAACAATATGATGTGTATGGGGGCTATCTGACTTACCTCGAGAATGGATGTAAAGCTGGTGTCACACACAGCGACAACAACAACGAGGTCGCTGCTACGTCACCATTTTCTGTGACGTTGCAGCGACGTCCAGTCGCTGTCTGTGACATCCAGCAACGACCTGGCCCCTGCTGTGAGGTCGCCGGTCGTTGCTGAATGTCCAGCTTAATTTTTTGGTCGTCACTCTCCCGCTGTGACACACACATCGCTGTGTGTGACAGCGAGAGAGCGACGAAATGAAGCGAGCAGGGAGCAGGAGCCGGCGTCTGGCAGCTGCGTTAAGCTGTAACCAGCGTAAACATCGGGTAACCAAGGGAAGACCTTTCCCTGGTTACCCGATATTTACCTTCGTTACCAGCCTCCGCCCTTGCTGCCAGTGCCAGCTCCTGCTCTGTGCACATGTGGCTGCAGTACGCATCGGGTAATTAACCCAATGTATACTTTAGCAAGGAGAGCAAGGAGCCAGCGCTAAGCAGTGTGCGCAGCTCCCTGCTCTCTGCACTGTGACATGTAGCTGCAGCACACATCGGGTTAATTAACCCGATGTGTACTGTACCTAGGAGAGCAAGGAGCCAGCGCTAAGCGCGGCTCCCTGCTCTCTGCACATGTAGCACAGCGACGTTATGATCGCTGCTGCGTCGCTGTGTTTGACATCTAAGCAGCGATCATAACAGCGACTTACAAGGTCGCTGTTACGTCACAGAAAATGGTGACGTAACAGCGACGTCGTTGTCGCTGTCGATTAGTGTGAACCCAGCTTAAAGGGAGGGAAGGAACCGGCGTGTTTGAATTCCACTTGTTGATGCTTTTGATCTCTTGAAAGATAATCCACCCCCAGAGGAGGCGACATCAGCTCTCAGAGAGAGAACACAAGAACATTTGGCCAAGCACTCCTGTATGTGATAGTCAAGAGAGAGCTGTCGGACAAATAATTGTAGGGATTGTTTACACGCCTTAAAGGGATTGTTTAGTGAAAACAAGTTATCACCTATCCATGGGCAAGGTGATCACCTGCTGATCAGTGTCCGATCACTGGAACCCGCACCGATAGGGAAAACGGGGAATTTTTATCCATATGTTTCAGGTATGTGTGACATCCATTTTTAACACGGATGCCACACGTACTCATGTTATTCTATAGTGTTCCTCACACATGCATGTTTTTACATGGACCGTGTTGCCCCACATTTCCCTGCACGCAGACATTGTTTTTTTTTCTCAGGCAGCACGGGTGTCACACACTGATGTAATCCGTGTGACAAGAACCAGAGAAAACACGTGTCTCTGAAATAAAATGAATTTTTATACTTGTCTCCAGCCCTGCTGTCACTTGCTTCCGATACCCGCTCATTATACTCAATGAATATGCACTCAACGGAGGACCTGGAAGCAGCAGCACCATAGACATCAGTGCCAGGGACAGCATCGCTGGGGACAGGCGAGTATCCAAGGAACTCTGATATCCTGACAACGCCTACGCCACCGCGGGTGTAGCGACAGTGACTTCACGGGTTCTTCAAAGTTTATTGAGAACTCCGATGAACCCATGACGTTACTGCCGCGACCCCCACAGTAGCGCGGGTGTCATCAGGATGTCATCTGAGTTCATTGTGAACTCTGATTAACCTGTGACATCACTGCCGCGCCCGCACACATACTGCTGACCTGAATAACCTGAGCTCACCTTATGAGATGAAGGTCATCAAACAGAAGCATCCACAGCAGTGTGTGTGTGAGTACTCTCACAACCAATGAGGAATGTTCGGTTCTCCATTGAGTGTGACAGCAGTATTGACGTGACCGCCCCCAATTGGCTTTCGGCAGACCAGGATTAGGGCTTTGATAGAGAAATAAATTGGAAAAGAGGGTGTCTTTTGTCTTTATTTATTGAATGATTTTCTCTTTTATGTCTTTCCAGGTTTGCTTTTGGGGAATGTCGTGGGACCTCACCATAGATTACGGTAGAACTGTTTTTTATTTATAAAAATCAAATAAATTGGTGAATGAGGTCTGAGTCGAAGGTTTTTTGTTCAAATAAAGTTTGTTATTCTCCTTTCATCTACTGGATTAGTAGTAGGGGTGTATGCTGGAGCTGGCGTCAACCCCACAAATATTACCCAGTTTGCCATTGCACCAAAGCAACGGGAAAAGCCAGGTCCAGCACCACAATTGCTGCATCTAATTGATGTGCCACTTCTCGGGCGTCTGTGGGCTGCTATTGTTAGGCTGGAAAGGGCCAAATAACCATGGCCCTTTCCACCCTAAGAATATCATCCCCCAGTTGTCTGCTGTACCATGGCTGTTTTTTTAGTAAAAATAGAGGGGACCACACGTAATTTTTTTTAATCTAAAAATGTAAAGAATAAGCGTGGGATCCCCTCTATTTTTCATAACCAGCCAAGGTACTGCAAAGAGCTGAGGATTTCAGCCTACAGCTGCTGCTGTTCCTGTGCTGGATATGAAAGTTGGGGGGACCCCACTTTTTTTTTTTAAATTAAAAAATAAAAATGGTGTAAAAATGCTGGTCAAGCTAACTATCTCTAGAACACTATTCTATAAGCTCTATTTATCTTCCTATATCTTTAATTTTTCAGGCTTTCCACATTAAACAAAAAAAAAAAAAAAAAAAAAAAAACAAAACCAAAAAACATTCATTTCAGTATCTTACTTTTTTTTTTACCGGTACCACATGGACAACCATACTGGTACGTGTGGCTTGCACCTGTTTAAACACGGACATCTGAAAGGGGCCTTATAGATACCCATCTACTGTATGTACTATCATTTTGAGTTGCTGCAAATTATGATGTTCTCCTCAGCGGCTAAAAATACTTCTCAAAATTTCTAAGAAGTATTGTTACCCCTCTGTAAAATATGTAGTGTCACCTCTGCCAGAGCCCGTCCTATGGAACAGTGGTGGCAACAGCTTCAGACGCTCAGCAAAAAGCAACTTACGTCCCTTTAAATTTAAAGAAAAAAAAAAAACATTTCGCCCCATATGACCGGAATCAGGCGGTGTGAGCCTCATGGAGTTATGTTGCCACCAAAGGAGGGAAACACGGTGAAACAGGACTGGGGCCTAATAAATGGGGGGCGTGAGAGAGGATCAGGGGTCTGCTAAAGACAGAAAATAAATTGTCAGCGAGATCTGATCAGTTTACTGTGGGTCTACATGTGAGGACAGATGTTTTGGAAACTACCTACAACACTGTGACCGCAGCCCGACCGGCAGTGACTGCTCACTAATGTCACACCGAGCTTTATCATTATAGAAATGAACATTCAGCCCAAACTTCTAGAACAGTTTTATTAAAATAAGTATATCAATTAAAAATACAGATATAAATTACAGTGAATAAACCAATCCTGACAGACTGGTACAGAGGGGAGCGGACCCTGCCCTCAGGGGCTTACAGTCTACAGGGTAAAGGGGAGGAGACAGAAGGTCGGGGATACAAATATATAACACTGACAGACTGGTACAGAGGGGAGCGGACCCTGCCCTCAGGGGCTTACAGTCTACAGGATAATGGGGAGGAGACAGAAGGTCGGGGATACAAATATATAACACTGACAGACGGGTACAGAGGGGCGCAGACCCTGCTCTCGGGGGCTACAGTCTACAGGGTAATTAGGGAGGGGGAGACAGAAGGTCGGGGATACAAATATACACTGTAACAATCAACTTTACAAATTAATACGTAGAATAAAGCCATGTTGGACATTGGCAACAATGAAAGAAAAAAAATCTTTTGTATCGGAGTCCCGTGCGTTTTAGGTGTAAAAATTGTATTTCTCCATTTACCATAAAAATCCTCTTGTTGAATACATTGGAGGACACAGGAGGTGTGATGTGCATTAGACCACACTGTTCTCTCAGTCTCTAAGGTGGGACGACGGGGGGCAATTACACCCAGATGCCAGTAGTCACAAACTGTGTTAGAAAAACAAAGGGAGAAGATTAATAGCACACCTCCCACAAAGTGCAACACGGCCCCCTGCCCAGCACGAGCCCCCCCACGTGCAGCCTCCCTCCCCCTGCAAGCTCGGCCCCCACGTGCAGCCTCTTTCCCCCTGCAAGCTCCACCCCCAACGTGCAGCCTCCCCCCCCAACGTGCAGCCTCTCTCCCCCTGCAAGCTCCCCCCCCCCAACGTGTAGCCTCTCTCCCCCAAAGTGCAGCCTCTCTCCCCCTGCAAGCTCCCCCCCCCCAACGTGCAGCCTCTTTCCCCCTGCAAGCTCCCCCCCCCCAACGTGCAGCCTCTCTCCCCCTGCAAGCTCCCCCCCCCCAACGTGCAGCCTCTCTCCCCCTGCAAGCTCCCCCCCCCCCCCAACGTGCAGCCTCTCTCC